>NW_027397095.1:10730133-11067800 GCF_003265705.2 Callorhinus ursinus
CTCCCTCCCCCCTCATTTACCATTGGGATTCTCCCATTGTCTATGCTGTTGTCTTGCAACCCTGGGTAAATACCTCACTTAACCCACTACTTCATACAATAGCTTGTAAAAACTGGACCCTAAGATTCATCTTAGCTTCCCGCCAGCAGCATTGCTGGAAGAGCATGGAGGACACTCCCTAGCCCACTTTACAAGTATGTGACAGACAGGATGAGATAGCATACCAAGAGCTCTGCCTTCAAGAGGAAAGTGCTGGGTATTTTCCATGGATCTTCTTACCCGCCCCCCAAATCTATTCTCCACCTTTTTCTGCCTTGTCCACGGGAGACCAACCCTCCCATGGTCTGTGTCACATGGGTTTCTGGTTGGGTTTGGCCAGTGACAGGCACTGACATGAGATTAGAAGGTGGGAAGAGAGAGAAGTCAGAGTATTTATTCTTCCTGTTCCTTTCCTGTCCAGCCATGGTTCTGGAAAGGGCAGCATTCCTCAATGGCCACAACTGCTATCAGGCAACCCTCTTCCATAGCTCCTTCTCTCACCAGGCTCTAGCATTACTTCCCTCTCTTTGCCTCTTCTGGTCGAGGGGTAGTAATGCTTTCCCTCTGTTGCTAGTCCCTGAACGTCTTACCATCCCATGTTGCTTCCCTTATTCCTGCCCACATCTTCATTCAGCTCATCTCGGATAAATCCTTTGAGTGTGCCATCTGTCGCTTGCCAGGACCCTGCCTCATACAAGCAGGACAAGGAGCCACCCTAGGACTGGGGCCAGGATAGCGCCATTTCCATGGAGCCTGGGGTTCTCCTCCCCATCAGGTGAGAGCATATGTTGTCAGAGCCATAGGCTTGGGTACTAGAAAAAACTGCGAATCCAAATCTGATGTCGGGGTGCAAAAGACATTCTTTCATACAAGGCTCTTGGGCTTTGTGTGAAGAAGTGAGGTATGAAGGCCAGGCTTTGTTAGGACCAGACCCTAAACAAAGAGGATGGTACGGAATCTCTGTTCACTCCTGACTTACTGGTCCGTGTTAGGGTGGCTCAGGTGCTCTCAAATCCGGACTTCATGGGAATAAACAATCTTATCTGAATCAGAGAGAGTGATAAATCAAGATGTCATTTTAGTCCTTAGTAGGGCAGTGTGAGTACGGCATATTTCCTTTGCCTACATTGTTCCCAAGCCAGCTATCTGGCATCCTCTATGACCTGGAATGATCATAATCACCTGAGGTGACTATTGTGGGTCTCCTGGTTTGTGTTAATTGTTCCCATGGCTGGAATTCAACATGTCTGTGCATGTCTCATAACTTGCAGGGGGGGCAACACAAAGCTATTTATTTGCATCAGTATCAAATTGCACAGGGCACCTGTGTAAAGGAGGTTTTCATGGGCACCGGGGAGATATGAAAATAAAGAAGATAGTCCTTATTTTTCTTGGGTGTTGATTTTCCTGCCCAGCCTCAGAGACATGTATTTGAGCCCTATATATATAGAGAGGCTAATGGCAAAACCTGATGGATCTGGTTCCCCTCTGAAGTGTGATAGTGTGGGAGGGAGCACTCCCCTGATGCCTTGATAATTTGCAATTTCAGCGGTCTAAGGAGGCTACACTCTTCACACAGATGTGGTGGTAAGAAAAATTATACAAAATCTGGAAATAAGACAAAAGGGTGTCCTTCCCATGTCATATTGGAGCCTTGTCTAACAGGTCTGCCTAAAGATTATTTAATTCTTGGGGTGCCTGGGTGGCTCAGTCCTTACGTGTCTGCCTTCGGCTCAGGTCATGATCCTGGGGTCCTGTGATCGAGCCCCGCATCGGGCTCCCTGCTCGGCGGGAAGCCTGCTTCTCCCTCTCCCACTCCCCCTGCTTGTGTTAACTCTCTCGCTGTCTCTCTCTCTGTCAAATTAAAAAAAAAAAGATTATTTAATTCTCTAGGGAAATGCATTTTGTTAGACTTCCTATTGACTATTGATTAAGGCCAAGTCTTTGTGAAGTCTTTGTTAACTTGCAGATTTTTGTTTATAGGGATGCAAGTGACTGAGTCCAGTAGAAAAGACCACACCCAAGGTAACAATGGTATTTCCCTACAGTCCATTAACTAGTATTGTATCTAATTTAGTAATCTTATTCTAGAATTATTTCTTTTAGTGCCTATATGCACTTTCTTTCAAATGCTTCTTTGAATCAATTTATCATACTGCTGTTTCTTCGTTAATGAGTTAAATAAAATTGGTATAGGTGCTAACTTTGTATTTTGTCCTAGTCATATTTTTTAAAAAAGATTTTGTTTATTTGAAAGAGAGAGAGAGGGTGCCTGGGTGGCTCAGTTGGTTAAGTGTCTGTCTTTGGCTCCGGTTGTTGTCCCAGAGTCCTGGGATCGAGCCCCGGTGGTCAGGCTCCCTGCTTAGTGGAGAGCCTGCTTTTCCTTCTCCCTCTACCGCTCCCCCTGCTTGTGCTCTCTCACTCTCTGTCAAATGGATAGATAAAATCTTAAAAAAAAAAAAAAGAGAGAGAGAGAGAGAGAGGGCACATGGGCAGAAGGGAGGGGCAGAGGGGAGGGAGAAGCAGGCTCTTTGCTGAACTGGGAGCCCATTGCTGGCCTCAGGTGTTTTATTGAGCAATGTGAAAAGAATGGTGGGAGCTATATGTTAACTATAGCTGACAGATATGTTTGTGAGGACATTAGATACACCTCCTGATGACTCCGAGACATCACTTGGTGAAATAAATACTTTACCCCAAGTTCCTGGTTTTATCTTGACTGTGAAGACGAAAGGAAGTCAGAAGAGGGAGGCTGCCGAAGTTTCACTGAGACATTATTTCAGAACCTTTTCCTGAAAACTTCTGGATGGATATCTTTTTGCCAACTCTAACTCAGCATATCTAACACTGGGCTTATATTTTCCCTCAAACATACTCCTACCATTTTCCCTAGTCTATTGAATGGCACCTCTGCTCATCCAGTCCTTCAAGCCAGAAACTGGAAAGTTCTCTTGGACTTCTCCTGCTTCTCCATCTTCTACCTATAATCAGTATTGTCAGCCTAAATAAAGAGGTAAACTGAGGCAAGCTGGAATTACCAGAAATTGAGTTTATTCAGGAATAGCAGAGGAATTGCAATTTGGAAAACCCATGCTGTAGCAAGCTACAGGCTAGTCTATTGAGGGCTTGGGTGGGCTGTATTCATGGGCAGAGTGCAAAGAGGGGGACATCCAGCCCCTGTCAAAGCAGTAAGTTCATTGGCTTGAGGACGGAGAGAGATTCCTGGTGGGTTTTCATTGGTCAGGAGATAAGTCTCAGTCTTCTTATAAATCAGACATTTATGGGAAACTGGTCTGTCTCTCAGTTCTTAAGTTCCATTTTTTCAAGTATATATCCGTGAGATTCTCCATTTTGTATCCTCCAGTCCCATTTTATTTATTTATTTATTTATTTTAAATGTTTTTTTATTTTTTTAAAGTAATCTCTACACCCAACAGGGGGCTCAAACTCATGACCCAGAGATCGAGAGTCACACGCTCTACTGACTGAGCCAGCCAAGCACCCCCTTCAGTTCCATTTTAATTAATTTTATTTTATTTCATTTTATTTTTGTTTAAACATTTTTTAAAAAGTTTTAAGATTTTTTTATTTATTTATGAGAGAGAGAGAGAGAGACCATGCGCACACGAGTGGGGAGGGAGGGGCAGAGGGAGAGGGAGAAGCAAACTCCTGGCTGAGCAGGGAGCCCAACGCAGGACTTGATCCCAGGACCCCGAGATCGTGACCTGAGCCAAAGGCAGATGCTTCACTGACTGAGCCACCCAGGCATCTGTAAAAAAATTTTTTTAAGTTTTATTTATTTAAGTAATCTCTGTACCCCACATGGAGCTTGATATCATGCCCCCAAGATCAAGAGTTGCAAGGTCCTCAAACTGAGCCAGCCAGGCCCCCCTAAAGATTGTTTTTAAAGATTTTATTTTTAAGTAATCTGTACACGCAACATGGGGCTCAAACTCATAACCCCAAGATCAAGAGTCACATGCTCTACCCAGTGAGCCAGCCAGGAGCCCCTCCAGTTCCATTTTAGACTGAAATTTGTTTACACACCCAAGTCTTACTATCTCATAAACATTTATCCCTTCTTATTCAGTCTTCCTATTACTGCTTTCTCAATTCAATTCTTAACACCTCTCACTTGATGAGCCTCCTCACCTGCCTCAGGGTCACCTTTCTTATCACCTATTCTGCCAGTCTGCTTTATATCATGTTGTCAGTTTCATCTCACTAAGGAAAATTGTAATCATGTTACTCTTCTGATTAAAACCCTTCAAGGGTGGGGCACCTGGGTGGCTCAGTTGGTTAAGTGTCTGTCTTCAGCTCAGGTCATGATCCCAGGGTCCTGGGATCAAGCCCCACTTCTGGCTCCCTGCTCAGGGAGGAGCCTGCTTCTCCCTCTCCCTCTACCGCTCCCTCTGCCTCTCCCCTTGCTTGTGCTCTCTCACACACTCTCTCTCTCAAATAAATAAATAGATAATCTTTAAAAATAAATAAATAAAATAAAACCCTTCAAGGGAAGCCAGTGCAGAAGTGGAGTGGATGGAATTTAATGATGGAATGGATAAAACAATAAAGGGCATGAAAAAAAATCTTCAAGGGTTTCTTGCGGCCTATAGGGTAAAGTCCAGTCCAGGCCCTTAGCACTAAAGCATTTTACGACCCGATCTCAACCCGTTTTATCAGCCTGGTCTCATCTCCAGGCCCTCCCTAGCAAACATCCTATACTGCAGTTACATTGCACTTCTCACCATGCTTTTTTGAGCTTCCTTGTTTTTGTCCTTTCTGTTCCCTTTGTCCCCTTCACTTATGACTGTATTCCTGGTCACCTGCCAAACTCCTCCAGGTGGAAGTCACTGGAGTCTCCTTAAATTTTACACCCTACACACCTTACTTACCTCACCCTGGTCCCAACACTGATAGCTCTTGAAAATACCCCTATTAGATAATATTAAGCAAAAGAAGCAAAGTGAAATAGGGTATTATAGTAGTCTCCCATTTGTTCTGGAAAGAAGGAGGAATTTCAAAAGCATTCATATATCTATTTATGTTTTTAAAAAGAAACACAAGACAAACCAGAATACAACAAGGTTGATCACCTACAAGAGGTTGGGTCAGAGAGGAGAGATGGTGCAGGAAAGATGTGGGAAGGAGTGACACTTCTGAGTATGCATTACTACATAGTTTTGACTTCTAAAGCATATTAGTATTCTATATATTCAAAAACGAAAAGTAAATCAATAAGGATGAGAAGGGGGAGGGGCGCCTGGCTGGCTCAGTCAGAGGAGTATGCGACTCTTGATCTTGGGGTTGTGAGTTTGAGCCCCACATTGGGTGTAGAGATTATTTAAATAAACGAAACTTTAAAAAAAAGTATGGGGGGAGAATAACTCAACTGAAAGCAAATGGAATAAATGAACCATACTGTATTTCAAATAACCACACTTAAAGAAGAGGTGGGGACAGTAGAAAGGACTAATTCAAGTCATTTATGAACTCCCAGTCTGAGGTGAGTTGGGGTTATGAGGCAAGCAGAACTGCAAACAAATCCTGAGCTCTCTTTAGTAGGTTTGGTTTTGGTAGAGATATAGGCAAAACAATTCTGAAATGACTCAAGATAAAGGATTGAACAAATGAATAAATGGATCGATGTAGTTAGGCATCAGGGTTCTCACTGTGAAGGAAGGGACATACAAATATGAAATGGGGAAAGGCAAGAAAGAACCCTGTGAGGATGGATTGGAATTGGAAGGATTGGTATGAACTCATTATTTCTGAAATATGTACATATATGTATATATGCATGTTAATGTGCTCATTATATATCTGTATATGTGTGTATGTATATATATACATGTGTGCATATATTTACTAGTTCTGTCTAATGAAGGGGCCAAGAGGCAAAAACACCCCAGTAGTAATGAGTACACCTAATGCTCAGATCTTTAACTCTAATAATGTTTCCTCCCTAAAAGGAACCAGGCTCCTCAGAATAATGGCAGATTGTAGGGCTGGGACGGAGTAGGGATGAGATAAATCTGGAACATTTTTTTCTTTTTTAAGTAGGCTCCATGCCCAGTGTGGAGCCCAATGCAGGGCCTGAACCCATGACCCTGAGACCAAGACCCGAACTGAGATCAGGATTCAGAAACTCAAACCAATGGGGCGCCTGGGTGGCTCAGTCGTTAAGCGTCTGCCTTTGGCTCAGGTCATGATCCCAGGGTCCTGGGATCGAGCCCCGCATCAGGCTCCCTGCTCCATGGGAAGCCTGCTTCTCCCTCTCCCACTCCCCCTGCTTGTGTTCCCTCTCTCTGTCAAATAAATAAAATCTTAAAAAAAAAAAAAAAAGAAAAGAAACTCAAACCAACTGAGCCATTTAGGTGCCCCAAACCTGGAACATCTTTTAGGTCATAAAGTAAGGAAGTGCTTTAAAAACAATGAGGGCATGTCATAAGTATACAGGAGCCAGCTTGAAGGAGCTCCCATTGGCCAAGTCTGGGAGTATTTGAGCACGAAAATAATTAAGTGTAGTGATAAATTATAAATCATTGAAAAAATAGAAATCCATGACTCCATACTGACAATCCATCCATCCACCCATCTATCCATCATCCATCAATAAGGGAGGAGGGTAAGCTCTTGTTTAAAGTAGAAGTTCAAGTGCCCACTGATTAATGTAGAAAGAATTCTGGAGTAGGAAATTCAGTGTTTTGTAACTATTTTAAGTAAAGTTTGGATCAGGCATGAATCATCAAAGGGTACTAAATCCAGGGGGAGTTTTTTGGGGTGCCCGGCTGGCTCAGTGAGTAGAACATGAACTCTTGATCTCAGGGTCATGAGTTGAAGCCCCACGCTGGGCACAGAGCTTGCTTACTTAAAAATAAACAAATAATTCCAGGAGAATTTTTTATGAGGAGCAGGATATTTTCATTGCTTTAAGATGTATCCCCTACAGAATTGCTTATTAGTTTCAAGGAAGAAAAAAATAATTATACAGCAGAGAAATCTGACAAGCCCTTAACTAGGTGATTAAAATTAACATCACTGGGCGCCTGGGTGGCTCAGTCATTAAGCGTCTGCCTTTGGCTCAGGTCATGATCCCAGGGTCCTGGGATCAAGTCCCGCATCGGTCTCTCTGCTTGGCAGGAAGCCTGCTTCTCCCTCTCCCACTCCCCCTGCTTGTGTTCCTGCTCTTGCTATCTCTCTCTGTCAAATAAATAAATAAAATCTTTAAAAAAATAAAAAATAAAAAAAAATAAAATGAACATCACTGGGGCGCCTGGGTGGCTCAGTCAGTTAAGCGTCTGACTCTTGATTTCGGCTCAGGTCATGATCTCAGGGTCGTGGGATAGAGCCCCACACTGGGCGCTGCGCTAGGCATGGAGCCTGCTTGAGATTCTCTCTCTCTCCCTCTTCCTGTGCCCCTCTCCCTGCTTGCATGCTCTCTCTTTCTCTCTTAAAAAATTAACATCACTGAGGAAGGACAAATGAACATCATGTACCTCCAGTGGTAAAACCCTGTGAAGGACATGACACTGCATATGGAAGATTCCAGTCAAGAATTCAATGGAGGGCAACTGGGTGGCTCAGTCCGTGAAGCATCTGCCTTCGGCTCAGGTCATGGTCTCAGAGTCCCAAGATCGAGCCCTGCATCAGGCTCCCTGCTCAGTAGAAAGCCTGCTTCTCCTCTGCCTTTCACCCCATTTGTGCTCTCTCTCTCCCTCCCTCTCAAATAAATAAAATAAAAAAGAATACATGTAATGGAATATTGTTCAGCCATAAAAGGAATGACACATGCTACCACATGGATGAACCTTGAAGACATGTGCTAAGTAAAATAAAGCAGACACCAAAAGGACAAATATTGTATGATTCCACTTATATGAGGTACCTAGAGTATTCCAATTCATAGAGAAAGAAAGTAAAATGGTAGTTATCAGGGGCTAGGGAGAAAGAGGATTGGGGAGTTACTGTTTAATAGGTACAGAGTTTCAGTTTGGGAAGATGAAAAAGTTCTGGAGATGGATGATGGTGTTGGTTGCACAATGTGAATGTATTTAATGCCACTGAACTATACACTTAAAAATAGTTAAAACTGTGGGGCACCTGGCTGGCTCATTCAGTAGAGCATGCGATTCTTGATCTCAGGGTTGTGAGTTTGAGTCTTACATTGGGCATAGAGTTTACTTTAAAAATAAATACAGGGGCACCTGGCTGGCTCAGTTGGTAGAGCATGTGACTCTTGATCTCAGGGTCGTGAGTTCTAGTCCCATGTTGGGTATAGAGATTACTTATAAAAAATACATAATTTCAATGTAATCATGAGGAAATATTAGACAAACACAAAATGAGAAATATATATATATTTTTTAAGGAGGGGATGTATTCTTCAAAAATGTCTGTGTCATAAAAGACAAAGAAAGCAAAAAAAAAAAAAATGGGGGCACCTGGCTGGCTTAGTTGGTAGAGCATGCAACTCTTGATCTCAGGATTGTGAGTTTGATCCCCTGTTGGGTGTAGAGATTACTTAAAAATAAAATCTTAAGGGGTGCCTGGGTGGCTCAGTCGGTTGAGCATCTGACTCTTGATTTCTGCTCAGGTTATAATCTCAGAGTCATGGGATTGAGCCTGGTGTCAGGCTCTGCTCTCAGCAAGGAGTCTGCTTAAGAGTCTCTCTCTCCATCTCCCTCTGTCCCACCCCGCCACCCTGTCTCTCCCAAATAAATAAATAAATCTTTAAAAAATAAATAAAATAGGGGCGCCTGGGTGGCTCAGTCCTTAGGCTTCTGCCTTCGGCTCAGGTCATGATCCCAGGATCCTGGGATCGAGCCCCGAGTGGGGCTTCCTGCTCAGCAGGAAGCCTGCTTCTCCCTCTCCCACTCCCCCTGTTTGTGTTCCCTCTCTCACCGTCTCTCTCTGTCAAATAAATAAATAAAATCTTTAAAATAAATAAATAAACAGATAAATAAATTAATTAAAATAAAATCTTAAAATAAAGACAAAGCCTATGGAAATGTTCCAGACTAAAGGAAGCTAAAGAGACAAGATGTTGGTTCACAAACTGAAGTATATAGTGGTGAAGGGCAATGATATATAATACTCTTAAATAGTTCAGGGGAAAATATAGGTAGATAGATAAAGCATGCAAATGATAAAGCACATGGGGTAAAAAGTTAACATTACATGAATCTGGGTGAAGGTGTTGAAGGAGGTCATTGAGAGGGCATTACCCCTGATTGACCCATGAGCTAGATCCCAGGCAATCGGAGGCTCCTCACCTCCTCTCCTATCCTGGGAATGTATGTTCTGCCCACCAATCCCACAGTGGAAGCTGTTCCAAGGACACAGCCTTGAGAGAATAAGGTGTTGTTGAGACCATCTGGACTATATACGCAACTGAACCCCATTAAGGCCTCTCTATATACTTTTTTTTAAAAAAGATTTTAGGGACACCTGGGTGGCTTAGTCAGTTAAGCATCTGCCTTCAGCTCAGGTCATGATCCCAGGGTCCTGGGATTGAGCCCTGCTCAGTGGAGAGCCTGCTTCTCCCTCTCCCTCTCCCTCTGCCACTGTTCCTCCAGCTTGTGCTCTCTTTCTCAAATGAATAAATAAAATCTTTAAAAACTTTATTCATTTTTTTGAGAGAGAGAGAGCGCAAGTGGGCGGAGGACCAAAGGGAGAGGGACAAGCAGACTGCACTGAGCACAGAGCCCAATGCAGGGCTCGATCCCATGACCTGAGATCATGACCTGAGCACCCCAAGGCCTCTATATAAACTTTTAAAATTTAGTGGGTGAGCACAGAGATTTTGTCATCTCATAGCCACCTAAGATAAGGCTTGCATGTAAGTTCTCTTGCTTAGTAAACCTGCCACCTACCAATCTAGAGTGTTCTGCCTCTTTCTTATTTATTTATTTATTTATTTATGTACTTTAAAGATTTTATTTATTCATTTGAGACAGAGAGATACAGAGAGAGAGAGAGAGAGCATGAGCAGGGGGAGAGGCAGAGGGAGAAGCAGGCTCCCCGCTGAGCAGGGAGCCTGATGCGGGGCTCCATCCCAGGACCCTGGGATCATGACCTGAGCGGAAGGCAGACGCTTAACCGTCTGAGCCACCCAGGCGCCCCTGTGTTCTGCCTCTTTCTTTGGTCTCTCCCTGCTCTCCGTGTACCGGGGCCAATTTTAGATTTCACCTAGGAAACTCCCAAGGTTTCAAACCAACAAAAGGTGTCCTTGATGCTATTTTTATTCTAGCACGCTTGCCCTAAGCTTGAAATCATCTCCAAATAAAAAGTTTAAAAAACAAAACAATAGTAGCTTTATAGTATGTGTCATATTATATTGTGATCGTGGCTCCACTAGTCTGTGAGTAATCACAGACACAGAATATGTCTTTTTTTTTTTTTAAGTAATCTCTGTACCCAATGTGGGGCTTGAACTCATGACCCCCCCCCCCCCCGATCAAGAGCCACATGTTCCACCGACTGAGCCAGTCAGGTGCCCCAGACTTAATCACCATTGCCAGGGCCTGGGTGTGGGTGGGCACCTTCACAGGACAGGGCAAATAGTAGGTATGCAATACATGTTTAATGATTGAACATAAGCATTTGCAAATGAATGCCCCACAAAGGTTGTGCTGATGCGGCTTATTTCCTGGGTGATACTAGGCAAGGGTTCAGGCAAGTTAAGAAGTCTCTGCCGGTCTCCTATCAAAGCATTTACAGGTTTCTTTTTCTTGTGGTTAGTATATCTTTTTTTGTAGTATTTCTTTTTTAAAATTAGAGTATAATTGACATATAACATGTTATTTTCAGGTATACAATATAATGATTCAATCCTTTATACATTGCAAAATGATCACAGCAATAAGTCTGGTTACCTTCCATCATCATACAGTTACAAACTTTTTTTTTTATCATGAAAGCTTTCAAGATTTACTCTCTTGGGAACTTTCAAATAAGCAATAAAATATTACTGTCTGTAATCATCATGTTGTATATTACATCGCTGTGACGTTTATTTAATAACTGGAAGTTTGTACCTCTCAATCCACTTCCCCATTTTACCCACCCTCCTCTCCCCTCCCTTCTGGCAATCACCAATCTGTTCTCTGTATCTATGAGTTTTGTTTTGCTCATTTGCTTTGTTTTTTAGATTGTACATGTAAGTGAAATCCTATAGTATTTGTCTTTCTCTGTCTGAGTTATTTCACTTAGCATAATATTCTCAAGGTCCATCCATGTCGTTGCATGTGGCAAGCTTTCATTCTTTTTTATGGCTGAGTAGTATTCCATTATATATATATCTCACATCTTTTTTACCCATTTATCCATTGATGGACACTTAGGTTGTTTCCATATCTTAGCTATTGTAAATAATGCTGCAGTGAACATAGGGAGTGCATATATCTTTTTGAATTCGTGTTTTCATTTTCTTTTGGATAAATAACCAGAAGTGGGATTGCTAGATCATGTGGCAGTTCTATTTTCAATTTTTGGGGGAACCTCCATACTATTTTTCCATAGTGGTATAGATTTCTTGATGTTATTGCCTCTTCCCTTCAGGAATTCATTTTATATCACAGGCATTATACCTCTGTAAGGCATGTGTTATGGATTCCTCAGTTCTGAATATGTTAAGGCTTTCCTAAAGTAAAGCCCAAACAATTTTGGGCAGGCTATGTTGAAATTTACCATTTCCTGTTACCTCTCTAATTGAGCAGACACCCTGAAAAATTTGTGAACACTCCCACACCACCTTCACAAAAAGATATGATTGTAAACCACAAGAAGTCACATGATTCACTGAAGAAACTCTCCAAACAAGTGCCTGCCTCATTATATCTGCCTCTAATTAAGAGAACGACTCATCAGTATTCCATGATGTTTAATTGTTTTTACTACTGCTTTGGACTATTTTCAAAAAAACCATAACTCAAAAAAAATTTTTTTAAATCATAATTCACTCATTCATTAAATAAAAAAAATTGTTGAATATCTACAGTAGATACTGACCTGGTCACTGAGGATGCAGTAGTGAACAAAACAGATATGTCTCTGGTGTCATGGAGTTTACAGTGTAGTAGGGGAGACAGATATTAGACAAATAATATATCAGAGATTACCTTTGTAAAACTCAACATTTAAAAAAAATACAACAGGGCGCCTGGGTGGCTTAGCCATTAAGCATCTGCTTTCAGCTCAGGTCATGATCCTGGGGTCCTGGGATTGAGCCCCGCATTGGGCTCCCTGCTCTGCGGGAAGCCTGCTTCTCCCTCTCCCACTCCCCCTGCTTGTGTACACTCTCTCGCTGTCTCTGTCTCTGTCAAATAAATAAATAAAATCTTTTAAAAAAATAAAAATAAAAAATAAAAAAAGATACAACAGATTTCCAGACTTAAGACTCAACATTCCTAGAAATCATTTCTTTAGGAAGTTTGGGTGTAGGGCACCTGGGTGGCTCAGTTGGTTAAGCGACTGCCTTCAGCTCAGGTCATGATCCTGGAGTCCCGGGATCCAGTCCCGCATCGGGCTTCCTGCTCGGCGGGGAGTCTGCTTCTCCCTCTGACCCTCTTCCCTCTCGTGCTTTCTATCTCTCATTCTCTCTCTCAAATAAATAAATAAAATCTTTAGAAAAAAAAAGGAAGTTTGGGTGTATACATTTTGTGGTTTTACAAAATTATCAGTTAGAGTCTTTCTATATATCTCCTCCTTGGATTGAAAGTTAATACTGTTGGCTTGTCATTAATAGAAGTAATAGAATTAACTTGTCAGCAATTTTCTCAGTAACATAAGAAAGGAGCCCTGTATCGGTGACCAGCGGAAACAGATGACACACTAACTTTTTTTTTTAGGATTTTATTTATTTATTTGTCAGAGAGAAAGTTAGCACAAGCAAGGGGAGCAGCAGAGGGAGAAGCAGGCTCCCTGCTGAGGAAGGAACCTGATGTGGGACTCGATCCCAGGACCCTGGGATCATGACCTGAGCCGAAGGCAGACGCTTAACCGACTGAGCCACCCAGGTGTCCCAGACACACTAACATTTTTTGAAAGAAGCATTTAATAAAGTGACTATGTGCAAAATTTAGGTAGTGTGTTGAGAATCCACAAGTGATATTCCAGAACTAGCGGCTAGCAAGGCTGTTAACATCCTTACAACTAATGCAGCAGAGGGAGACAGTAATTTCTTGAACCTGGGTAGGGGAGAGCAAGGGCCTTGTGGCAAGGGCTACTTGATGTAGGAACTGTGACCTTCAGGTGAGGGAAACAGCCAGCCAGCCTACAGAAACCTCTCAGGGAACAAGTCATAGAAGTAGGTACCCCAACTTCGTTCTCCTCCATTCCTGCAATTTCCTGCCAGTCCTCTCCATTGGCCAAACCCAACTGGAAGCCAGGGGCCATGGAGCTCACCGATATCTGTATATGGGTGAGTACGGAGCAGAGTGGGGAGTGGATCTGGAAGAGCAAATCATTAAAGGATAAGGAGCACAAGTCCTTAGTACTCTCTTCTCATCACAGCCTAAGTCTTAACTGTTTGACTCCACCTCTCTTACATTTTATTTTCTAATCTCACCAACTCCTATTCCCCCTTTCTAATGTAAAACTGAGGCTCATCTTTGGAAGCTAATGCTTGTCACATTTTCCTAGTTGTTGTAGAGGCTGCTTTGTGACCACAGGCTTGAGCCATGGAAACTCGGTCAAGGCAAAAGGGCCCATGGGACCCCAACCCCCTGGCTGAATCCAGACAGGCCCATCAGGCGACCCATCTCAAAATAGCCATAGGCCCTAACTAACCAACGCGCTGCTGCGGACAACCAGGCACCGCTACCAAAAAAGGGAAAATTTCGTGCATCCCTCTCCCTCACCTTTCCCCTTTAAGTACAGCCCCCACCCACTGCCTCTTGCAGACAATCCCTGCTTTGCTCCCTTGTGGTGTATTCAATAAACTTCTAGCTCCTTTGTTCAGCCTTGGGTGAATTCTTTCACTGCTGGGGCCACTGGCTTCCACCCCATCGGGTTGCCCCACATTTGGGGGCCCCCATGGGATCGGGAGAGACACCACAGTTGTGACTTCTGACCTTCTTACTCCCTCTCTCATCCCTTTGACCAAGATGTTTTCATCTGCTCTGGGTAACCTTGCCCAGTTCAGCCCAAGTTCTGGAACACAATTTCGGCCAAGGCCCTTATAGCAAGAACTTCTTGCTTTAGCCCTGTGAGTGGCAAGTGGATGTAACCAAATGAGATGGGAGGCACTTATTTGTGTCCAACTAATAACTCAGTCACCACTCCAGTTCTGTTTAGCTCCACCCCCACCCCTTGCCTGGCAACCACACCCATGATTAGGATCACTGAGAACAAAGAGGCTGGACTCCAAACAACCAGGTTCAAAGATACCACCTACCTCATCAGAGGAAGGATGAAAATGGTTGGAGAGACTATGAACCCGAAGAACTAGTATTTCTTGCCCAGGCCGGATGATGAAATTTTTTTTTTTTTTGGATGATGAAATTTTTAAAAAGGCAGGCTAGTAAAGAGTTCTGGCATGCATGGGAAAGAAACTCCAATTTCAGTCCCGTGGCTACCTTTGGAGAGGGAAGGTAAAGAGATCCAGGAGAAGTACAGAGGGAGCTCCAACTGGGGTTATATTTTATTTCTTAATAACGGAAATGCTGAAGCATATGGAAGAAAATGCTAGAATTTGCTAGTGAATGGTAGGGTGCTACTTATGAAATTCTTTGTACTTTTCTCCGTGTGGAGAGTACAGTTGGGAGGCGGGGGCGGGGGCTATACGTGACGGAGGAAAGCAGACAGGATGTAGAGAACAGTGCGATTATCTGTCTGCCAGGGTCCCAGTGGTGTTCTGGGAGCTTGTCATGGGTCTCTAGAATCCTGATATGAGCAGTTTGGAGACCTGATAAAGTTTGCATTCCTAGCTCTGCTCCACAAAGGAGGTAGTCCTCTGTGGTAGTTAGCAGCCAGTCTGTGGAGCCAGCCTGCCCAGGTCAGATCTTGCTTGGGCCACGTCCTGGCTGTGTCCCAGTTTCCTCATCTGTAAAATGGGATGAGAATGTCAACCCATGTCAAAGTGTTGTTGAGAAGATTATGGCCACAGACTAAATTTTACGCTATTTTTAGGTTGTTATTCTCCCAGACAAGCTTAACTAATGAGAACAGCCCTCTAGCATAGGGGTTGGCAAACTTTTTCTGTAAAGGGCCACATACTAAACATTTGAGGCTTTGCAGGCCATAGGATTTCTGTCTCAACTGATGTAGGAAAGATGTTAATGGCTGAAAGCTGATGGCCAAGAAGGAATTCTTGAGACGTCTTTGGTGCAAAAAGGTGGTTTTATTAAAGCACCGGGACAGGACCCGTGGGCAGAAGGAGCTGCCCTGGGGTCGTGAGGAGTGGTCCATTATATACTTGCAAGTTGGGAGGGGGTTAGGGACAGAACAAACCTCCAAGGTATTTTGGAAACAAGGTTTCCAGGATCCTGAGGGGGCTAGCTATTGTTAGGAAAGGGCATTTATTACTGTTTAGTAAACCCTCAGTCAAGAGACTCTTCAGATGTGTATCAGTGGGCCATATGGAGGATGATTCCTAACATGTATTTTGCGGGGGGGGGGGGGGGGGGGGGGCGGTGGAGATAAAGGGAGCTCCAAAGGAATTTCTATATGTTTAAAGTAGACTCACAGGATCCTGGAGGGTCCAGCAAAGATTGCCTTTTGTCCTTAGCGAAGTGTCAACATCAAGGCCATCAAGGCATTGAGTCCCTAGAGGAATGTCACTCTGCTTGTTTCAAGGACTTGTCAATGGACTGTAAGTGGTAAGGAAATTTAATAATTTTTCTTCTGCCTTTGTTTCCCACATCACCAACTACTTAACTCTGGTGTTTTGTTTTTAAAGATTTTATTTATTTATTTGACAGGGAGGGATACAGTGAGAGAGGGGACACAAGCAGGGGGGATGGGAGAGGGAGAAGCAGGCTTCCCGCTGAGCAGGGAGCCCGATGTGGGGCTTGATCCCAGGACCCCGGGACCATGACCTGAGCCGAAGGCAGCTGCTTAACAACTGAGCCACCCAGGCGCCCCTTAACTCTGGTGTTGTAGTGAGAAAGCAGTCATGCACAATACATAAAGAAATGGATATTGTTGTGTTCCAATAAAATTTTATCAGTATATCCGTTAATAACCAGTGGGAGCCAGAGGCCTGAGTTTTCAGGGCTCAAGAAGGGATTGAGGGAGCAGGGACTTCATTATCCTCTGGGGAGAGGGCATACATCGCAAAGACAGGGTCTGAGGGTGGGTGTAAGGGATTGACTCCTGAATGGGAAGCAGCTTAAAGGGGAGCACTGTGAGCTGCTGAGGAGAAAGGAGGGAAGAATTAGGGAAGAGTTCCCTAAATTATTTGCAACTTCACACAGGTATGCCCCTTTTGGGTTCTAGGGGGTCCTGATGTATTGCCCTCCTCAGTCCTCAGGACAACCAGACAAGGACTTAGTGTGGCTGAGCCCCTAGGCTAATCATCTCTGTCCATGAGCCATCTATCCATTTACCACAGTGTGCTCTAAAAAATCAGTTTCTATGAAGACTGTTTTAAAAAAAAAAAAAGCCCCAAATGGAGTCACTTGCAAACCAAGACTTAATTGCAAAATTTAATGTAACCTTTATGCAGGCAATCTGAAATTTCCTGATCAGCACTAGTGCAGTAATCTGCATGATAAGACCTCCCTGCCCTTCTTCCTAGGGGAAGGTGACCTTGCCTGAAACAATCCTTTCTTTTCTTTTGCTAATAACTTCCTTGTTTCTGCCTGTACAAACCTTCCATTTTGTATAACTCTTTTGTACAGAGCCTTTCTACTTGCTAGATGGGATGCTGCCTGATTCATGAATTGTTGAATAAAACCAATTAGCTCTTCAAATTTACTCGGTTAAATTTTGCTTCAACTGTACCATGACAAGAAATAGTCTGGGAAGCACCAAATTAGGAAATAAGGAGTACCCAGGGTACCACTCCTGATCTTCCCACCAACCTAACTGTATGTGCAGCTTTGAAATACATGCCTGAAACCTTAAGCCAAGAACTGCTTAAGGTCTTCTATATCAGGTAATGGCAGACTAGGTAATTCAGACCAACCCTCCTTCTAAAGACAAGTAAAAAAGGTGGACAAAGTCTATGAAAAAATGTTTAAAACCATCAAGAGAGCTACTGATGTTGTAGGCATTTTATTAGTTGAACATCAAGGAGGTATTTAGGTAATAAGAGAATTTCATGAGCTACTTTATGTCAGACATTTTTTAAAAGGATTTATTTATTTATTTGAGAGAGAGAGAATGAGCAGGAGGGGCAGAAGGAGAGGGAGAATCTCAAGCCGACTCCGTGCTGTGCGTGGAACTTGACCCGGGGCTTGATATCGTGACACAGATCAGGACCTGAGCTGAAACCAAGAGTTGGATGCTCAACCGACTGTGCCACCCAGGCGCCCCATATGTCAGATATTTTAACATTTAAATAAAATGGATAAATTCTTTGAAAACACAACTTATCAAAATTAATACAGAAAGAAGATAGCTCAAATAATATTAAAGTTTCAGGCCCAGAGCACTTCACAATTGAGTTCTACTAAATATTTGAAGAAGAAATAGCTCCAGTCTCTTCCAGAGACTAGAAATAGGATATTGCCCAACTTATTTTATGAGGATCCTCTAACCTTGGTACTAGAACAACAACAAGGACAGTCTGAGAAAGGCAAAATGATAGGCCAATTTCATTCATCAACATAGATACAAAACTCCTAAACCAAATTTTAGCGAACCACGTCCTGCAATATATGGAGGAAAGTATATCTTGAACAGGTTGGGTTTATGCCCAGAAATGCAAGGATATTTTGACAAAAGAAGCAATTGTTTTAATTGGCCATATTAACATATTTCTTTTCTTTTTCAAATTTTATTTAAATTCTAGTTAGTTAACATATAGTGTAATATTGTTTTCAGGAGCACAATTTAGTGATTCATAACTTACATGTAATACCCAGTGCTCAATATGACAAGTGCCCTCCTTAATACCCATCACCTATTTAGCCCATCCCCACCTGCATCCCTCCATCAACCCTCAGTTTGTTCTCTATCATTAAGAGTCTTATGATTTGTTTCCCTCTCTCTCTTTTTCCCCCCTTCCCATATGTTCATCTGTTTTGTTTCTTAAACTCCACATATGAGTGAAATCGTATGGTATTTGTCTTTCTCTGCCTGACTTATTTCGCTTAGCATAATCCACTCTAGCTCCATCCACGTTGTTGCAAATGGCAAGGTTTCATTCCTTTTGATGGCTGAGTAATACTCCATTGTATATATATACCACATATCTATCCATTCATCAATCGATGGGCTTTTGGGTTCTTTCCACAAATTGGCTATTGTTGATAATGCTGCTGTAAACATCGGGGTGCATGTATCCTTTTGAATCAACATTTTTATATCCTTTGGGTAAATACCTAGTAGTGCAATCGCTGGGTCATAGGGTCATTCTATTTTTAACTTTTTGAGGAACCTCCATACTGTTCTCCAGAATGGCTGCACAAGTTTGCATCCCCACCAACAATGTAAGAAGGTTTCCCTTTCTCCGCATCCTCACCAACACTTGTTGTTTCTTGTGTTGTTAACTTTAGCCATTCTGACTGGTATGAGATGATATCTCATCAGGGTTGTGATGTGTATTTCCCCAATGATGAGTGACGTTGAGCATCTTTTCATGGGTCTGTTAGCCATCTGGAGATCTTCTTTGGAAAAATATCTATTCGTGTCTTTTTTTTTTTTAGAGATTTTATTTGTCAGAGCATAAGCAGAGCAGGCAGAGGGAGGAGCAGGCTCACCACTTAGCAAGGAGCCCAATGTGGGACTCGATCCCAGGACCCTGGGATCATGACCTGAGCCAAAGGCAGATGCTTAACTGACTGAGCCACCCAGGTGTCCCTCTATTCATGTCTTCTGCCCATTTCTTAACTGGATTATTTGTTTTTTGGCTGTTGAGTTTGATAAGTTCTTTATAGATTTTGGATCCTAACCCTTTATCTGATAGGTCATTTGCAAATATTTTCGCCCATTCTGCAGGCTGTCTTTCAGTTTTGTTGATTGTTTCCTTCACTGTGCAGAAGCTTTTTATCTCGATGAAATCCCAATAGTTCATTTTTGCTTTTGTTTCCCTTGCCTCCAGCAGCGTGTCTAGTAAGAAGTTGTTCAGCTGAGGCCAAAGAGGTTACTGCCGGTGTTCTCCTCTAGGATTTTGATGGATTGCTGTCTCACATTTAGGCCTTTCATCCATTTGCAATTTATTTTTGTGTATGGTATAAGAAAGTGGTCCAGTTTCATTCTTCTGCATGTCGCTGTCCAGTTTTCCCAACATTTGTTGAAGAAACTGTCTTTTTTCCATTGGATATTCTTTCCTGCTTTGTCGAAGATTAGTTGACCATAGAGTTGAGGGTCCATTTCTGGGCTCTCTATTCTGTTCCATTGGTCTATGTGTCTGTTTTTGTGCCAGTACCATACTGTCTTGATGACTATAGCTTTGTAGTAGAGCTTGAAGTCCAGAATTGTGATGACACCAGCTTTGCTTTCTTTTTCAGGATTGCTTTGGCTATTCCATATTAACGTATTAAAAGGGAAAATCTTGTGGTAACCTCAGAAGATGCAGAAAAAAACATAAAAAAAATTCAATATCCATTCAGGGGTGCCTGACTGGCTAAGTTGGTGGAGCATGCAGCTTTTGATTTTGGGGTTGTAAGTTCAAGCCCCACATCAGGTGTAGAGATTACTTAAAAATAAAATCTTTTAAAAAAATTCAATATCCACTCATATTAAAAACTAACAGCAAAATAAGAAAAGATGAGAATGTTCTTTTTTAATTTTCTTTTAATTTTTTTAGACAAGAATGTTCTTAATTTGATAAGGATCTTGAAAAAATTTAAAGCCATCATCATATTTAATGGTGAACAATTGAAAGCTTTTCCTTTGAGATCATAAACATAACAGAGATGCCCACTATCATCACCATTTCTCTTTAACACTGTAGTGGAAGTCCTATGCAGTGCAGCAAGGGGAAAATGGTATAAGGTTTTGAGAGGATAAACCAGAATTTGTATTATTTGCACATGACATGACTATGTATGTAAATATTCTAAAAGTACCTACAGATAAATGATTAGAATTAATGGGATTGTTCAACAAGGATGCTGGATAAAAGATCTCTATATAAAATTTAATTTTTTTCCCATATGATGACAACAAATAGAAAAATGGAAATTAAAAGAAAAGGATACAGTATGCCAGTAGCATCATTTAAAAACCTTGGAATATCATGTTGAGGAATTTCGGAGTAAGTGTACCAATCATGAAGGCCATCAAATGTGCGGTCTCCCAATTGGATGGGGGGGGCACCAGATGTGGGGCAACCTGATAGGGTGGAGGCTGATGGTGCAGGCAGTGAAATAATTCACCCAAGGCAGAACAAAAGAGAGAAGTTTATTGAATACACCACAAGGGAGTGATGGGCAGGACAGCAGATAGAGACTGTCTGCAGCAAGGCGTTGGTGAGGGGCCACAGTTAGAGGGCGGAGTAAGGGAGTGTGGGGAGATATGGAATTTTCCCTTTTTTGGTAATTTCAGGAACTGTGCCTGGTTGTAATTGGTCAGTTAAGGCTTATGGCTATTTTGAGGTGGGTGGCTTAATGAGCCTGTCTGCATTTGACTAGGTGGTTGCTGTGGGCCTTTTTGCCTTGATTAAGTTTCCATTCCTCAATCCTGTTGCCTAAAAGTAGCCTCTACACCGATGTCTGCAATTTACTTTGAAATACACCAAGAATGACATGGATTAATGGATGGATAGAGAGTTGGGGAGATGAATAATACATGACAAAGCAAGTATAGTGAAATGTTAATCATAAAAATCAGGGTGGTGGGTATATGGGTGTTCACTGTAATATTCTCTCACCTTTTTTGTATTTTTGAACAACATCACAATAAAATGTTGGAAAAATCTTGAAACAAATACAATAGGAGAAGTTTATATATTCTATGGATAAAAATATAAAACCTTATTAAATATTAAAGAAGACCTGAACAGAGATGCCTGGATAGCTCAGTCATTTGGGCATCTGACTCTTGATTTCAGCTCCAGTGGTGATCTCGGGGTCGTGGGATCAAGCCCTGAGTGGGGCTCTGTGCTTGGCAGGGAGTCTGCTTGAGATTCTCTCTCGCTCCCTGCTCTCTCCCTCTCTCTCCAAAATAAGTAGGTGGATCTTTAAAAAGAAAAAGAAAAAGACCTAAACTAATGAAGAGATACACTGTGTTCATGGAGTAGAAGACTAAATATTGTTGTCAGAGGAAGTCATTGAGAGAATGTGACCACCCAAAACAAGCTTTGTGTGTATGGAAGCTCCCTTGCTTATGAAGACTGCCCCCAACCAATCTGGAGTGCTCTGTCTCTTTCTTGGGTCTCTTCCTGCCCACTGTGTTTGTCAGGGGGGAGGTGGTTCCAAATTTCACCCAGGGAATGAACCAACCATTGTAAAAATGTAAAATGATCTATAGATTCAATGCAATGATCTATAGATGCAATGTAATCTGTAGATTACAACTAAAATCCCAGCAGCTTTTCTTTGTAGAATTTGACAAGCTAATTCAAAAACATATATGGAAATCTACAGGGCCAAGGATAGCCAAGGCACT
Source organism: Callorhinus ursinus (assembly GCF_003265705.2). Lineage (NCBI taxonomy): Eukaryota > Metazoa > Chordata > Mammalia > Carnivora > Otariidae > Callorhinus > Callorhinus ursinus. Next base: position 10,751,890 of record NW_027397095.1, read on the forward strand.
GTTGAACAGGGTGGGAGGAATTGCTGTAACAGATATCAAGACTCATTGTAAATACATGTGATTAATACATTGTGATATTAACACAAATAAAGATAAGTCAGCCAGTAGAGTGGAACAGTCAGCCAATAGCCCAGGAACAGACTGATGATTTTAAGTGCATTAAAATTAAGAAATTCTCTTGGGACGCCTGGGTGGGTCAGTCAATTAAGCATCATTTGGCCCAGGACATGATCTCATGGGTTGTGGGATCGAGCCCCAGATAGGCCTCTGTGCTCAGAGGGGAGTCTGCTTAAAGATTCTCTCCCTCTGCCCCTCCCCCCGTTTGCTCTCTCTTGTGCCCTTTCTCAGATCTCTGTCTCTCTAGAATAAATAAATCTTAAAAAAAAGGCACCTTAACTTTATTGCTGCCCCTGTAAGCCATGATGCAAATCTCACTCACATAAGTGACCAAACTAGAACCGACAACTCTACTCTCTGCACCCTAAGTTTTTTTTCCACACTGTAAGTTTTTGTTTGTATCTGTAGTTTGTTTTCATTGTTATATAGCAGTCCATTAGATGAACATGGCATGTTTTATTCATTCTACTTTTGAAGGACAGCTTCTATTAAACATATACATACATACATTTTATAGGGTACATGGAAAGGTATTTCTGCCAGATATATATCTGTGTGGAACTGCTCATTCATGAAATGTGTATATTTTCAAATTTAGTGAATAATATCAGACAATTTTCAAAGGTGGTTGCAACAATTTACAGTCTCATTATTGCTCCATGTTCTTGTCAGCCATTGTTAGTGTCAGGCTTTTAGTTTTCACCAATCAGGTAGGCATGCAATAGCATCACATTGTAGTTTTAATTTGTATTTCTCTGGTTACTAATGAGGTTAAGCAAATTTTCATTTTTTTTTAAAGATTTTATTTATTTGAGAGAGAAAGAATGAGACAGAGAGAGAGCATGGGGTGGGGGGATTGTCAGAGGGAGAAGCAGACTTCCCGCTGAGCAGGGAGCCCGATGCGGGGCTTGATCCCGGGACTCCAGGATCATGACCTGAGCTGAAGGCAGTCGCTTAACCAACTGAGCCACCCAGGCGCCCCAGATTTTCATATGTTTATTATCTAATTGGATTTACAGTTTTATGGAGTGACTACTCAGGTCTCTAGCCTATTTTTCTATTATGTTGTCTTTTGTCTTACCGATTTGTAGGAATTCTTTATTCATTTTGGAAAACGGCCATTTTTTCTACTGGATTTATATGCAAATATCTACTCCATTCTGTGACTTGTCTTTTCACCTTATGGTATTTTCTGATAAAGAGAATTTCTTTTTTTTTTAAGAGAGAATTTTTTTTTTTTTTGAGAGGGAGGGAGAGGGAGAGAGAGGCGAGAAGGTAGGGGAGGGGCAGAGGGAGAGAGAGAATCTTAAGCAGTCCCTATTATGCTAAACAGTGGTATGGATATAGACAGGAGAAATCCTACTGGTCTGGTATGTGTTAGAAGATTGTTCAGCGATTATGGGAGTAGAAGTCTGCATAAGGGTCCTGAACTGGGCAGAGGGCCATCCCTCACCTCAATGGCTACTATGGTTAGGGACTGAGGGCTCTACGAGGGCTCCTTTATGTTGGGCTAAGACATGGTATGTGAAGGAATCCTGGACTGAGCAGGAACCATATATGGTTGCTGGGCTGTGGTATGCATATGAGCACTGCTCTTGAAAGAAGATGATTTGGAAGGAAAAAAATCGGTCAAGAAAAAGGGATTGTTAAAATAAATTCGATGAATATCACTTAAAATACTGCTGCAAAAACTCTAATAAGAGGGGCACCTGAGTGGCTCAGTCGTTGGGCGTCTGCCTTCAGCTCAGGTCATGATCCCAGGGTCCTGGGATCGAGCCCCGCATCGGGCTCCCTGCTCCACGGGAAGCCTGCTTCTCCCTCCCCCACTCCCCCTGCTTGTGTTCCCTCTCTGGCTGTGTCTCTCTCTGTCAAATAAATAAATAAAATCTTTAAAAAAAAAACCTCTAATAAGATACTAACAAAAGAATGCCATCACATATTAACCATGACCACATGGAATTTATGTTAGAAATGTGAAGGTGCTTCAGTATAATGAAATATATTAATATTATAATATTTATTATATTAGTAGGGAAAAGGTAGAAAACATATGATCCTCTTGATATATGCCCAAAAAGACATCTGAGAATTTTCTTGTATTTTATAAAACCTTACTGAAACAGGAATAGATGGATATTGCCTTAATATAAGAAACATTGACCTCAAACAAAAAAAACAGCATTATCTTTCATATTTTTTTTCCTGAACTATCTACCTCCTGTCTGCATTTATGGCTTGCTTAGCAAGCAACTGGGTATGGCTTAAAGAAAATAGTTATAGCTGGGGCGGCTGGGTGGCTCAGTGGGTTAAGCGTCTACCTTCGGCTCAGGTCATGGTCCCAGGGTCCTGGGATCGAGTCCTGTATCGGGCTCCGTGCTCAGTGGGAAGTCTGCTTGTCCCTCTGCTCGTTCTCTCTCTCTCAAATAAATAAAATCACAGCTTAGGATTTTTTTTTTAAATTTTATTTATTTATTTGACAGAGAGAGACACAGCAAGAGAGGGAACACAAGCAGGGGGAGTGGGAGAAGGAGAAGCAGGCTTCCCATTGAGCAGGGAGCCCGATGCGGGGCTTGATCCCAGGACCCCGGGACCATGACCCAAGCCAAAGGCAGACACTTAACGACTGAGCCACCCGGGCGCCCTACAGCTTAGGATTTTTAAAAAACAACTTTAAATTGCAACACTCTTCTGGAATAGAGAGTAACTTTTCAGTATCTGGCTCTGCTGGAAGTCAGGATGCTGCCCCTACAGACAAATGGGTTGTGCAAATCTGTATAAATAAAGCTGCTCTGGAAGCCCCTTGGCAGGCTCTGTGGAAGCTGGAGTCTCTGGCTAGAAGTGGGGCCACTGGCAAAGCAGGAAGGTACAGTGTTCTTTTTTTGTGGGTTGAGAATGTGAGAGAGAGGGAGTGTCACCATAGGATTACAAAACAGAATTGAGAAGCATTATGTAATGAGTGGCCTAGGCTGGCCGGAGAGAAGGGTGAGAGAGGTTGTCTAGCACGGAGCCTGTTGAATACTTGAAATACCTTAAGCGCTACCTCAAGGGTCAGAGCATAAAAAGCTTCAGTGAAGCCATCAACTAGGATAGATGGGGTGGTCTATACTGGAATTCCTAAGGATCTCAGCTCTTTGTCCCCATTTTCCTCACCACCTAGGTTTCTACTATTTGGTTTGCTAGTTTAAAATGATATCCTTTGAGGGGCTCCTGGGTGGCTCAGTCAGTTGAATGTCTGACTCTTGGTTTCAGCTCAGGTCATGATCTCAGGGTCTTGAAATGGAGCCCCGAGTCAAGCCTCTCATGCAGCTGGGCGTGGAGCCTGCTTGAGATTCTTTCACTCCCTCTCCCTCTGCCACCTCCCCCACTCCCCGGCTGTGTGCTTACTCTCTCTCTCAAATAAAACAATAGATCTTAAAAAAAAAATGATATCCTTTGACTCCCACCTATGGCCTATAAGGCAATCACTGAGTTACTTCTACATTTCTCCTTCACTCCCTTTTTGGGTTGTATTTCTACTTTGTCAGAGAGCATTCTTCAACTCTTGATTCTTGTATTTGTTTTAGTCTTAGATTTATAATTAAACCTATTCAATTCTCATTATCTGTTCTTTTGCCAAAAATTTCCAATCCTCTCTTAGTTGGATGAAACTTGACCCCTGGTAGAATCCTCAGAAAGAGTTCTTGAATACAAAATATCTTCAGTTCTTGAAAGTTTAAAACTAAAATCCGTGGCACACATTTTTTTTGCTTGAGTTTCTTTAAAGTGTTTCTTCACTCTTGTCTTACTTTATATAATCCTATCAAGTGGTTTGATGCCACCGAATTTTCTTTTTTGTAGGTCACTTGTTTTCAGTTTTTTGTTCTTTTTGCCTGTAGATCCAAAGGATTTTTTCTTTATAATTAATGTCTGTTTTATTAGACTGTGTCTCAGAGTTGATGGTCAGTTTTCCCAATTATAAAATGGACTCTTTATTCATTTTTAATTTTTTAAAAATTTTCTTTTTAAGTAATCTGTACACCCAATGTGGAACTCAAACTTGCAACCCCGAGATCAATAGTCACATGCTCCATGGACTGAGCCAGCCAGGAGCCCCTAAAATGGGCTCTTCAAATATGTAGAATCAGGTGTTCTTTTACTCTAGAAAGTTTTGTTGAGATTTTATTTTTTTAAAAGATTTATTTATTTTGAGAGACTGAGAGTGAGAGAGAGAGAGCGAGCACAGGAGATGGGGGAGGGTCAGAGGGAGAAGCAGACTCCCCGCCAAGCAGGGAGCCTGATGCGGGACTTGATCCCGGGACTCCAGGATCATGACCTGAGTCGAAGGCAGGTGCTTAACCGACTGAGCCACCCAGGCGCCCTTGTTGAGATTTTAATTAAAAAATATTACTTCTGTTCATTATCTGCTTTTTCTTTTTAAGAGATTCAGATATATTATATCTAGCAGTTTCCTCTTTACCTCTTTATTTGGTTTTGGTTCTCCTGGCTCTTTTTCATTGTCATTCTTTCTTTCCTTTCCTGTATTATTTGATCATATCCATTCTCCTTTGGCTACTTCATAATTTGGTCTTCTGAGATGATTTTGTCTTTTTCTTCAATTTTTTTTTCCTGAGTTCAGTCAGCACCCACTTCACATTTTCCTGTTTGTTTCTATTTTGAGTTTTTGAATTTCTGATTCATAGTATTCTTTCACATCTGTAGTTGCTTGTTTAATATATTTAACTCATTTTTTTTCTTATAGTAGCTTTGTGTGGATGTTGGGTTCCTTTTTCTAGTCGTTATAAACTGTTGTGGTAGTTCTTGGTTCAGCAATAATAGTTGATGCAATGGGGGAAAAGTTTGGATGCCTTATTTGGTTTATTAGTTCAAGAGCACCCTCTTCTGTTGACATGATGAAGTACAGTGTCTTTAATAAATGGTGCTTTTGCGGGGAAGGGTCATTTGAACTTCTGATTCTGTGATGCTATTCCTCCAGTAGATACTTCTCCAATAGTTACTTCTCCCTTCCAAGTTACTGCCTTCTTTCTTAAGCCTCTTGTTCAGTGCAGTTTTGAGGTGCCTTCCTTTTGACTCTTAGTGTTCAGATCCACCAGGTCTCAAACCTATTCTTAGTATTTACTTAGTCAAGGTGTGACTTTCTCCTGAGTATGAACTCTAAGTGATGTTATCATGTTTTACTACTGCTGGTACCCTGAAAAAGGCTCCTCGCTTCCTCACAATTCCTTTAAATATTTTATTTATTTATTTATTTGAGAGAGAGAGCGCACACGCACGAGTTGGGGGAAGGGGCAGAGGGAGAGGGAGAGGGAGAATCTCAAGCAGACCCCCTGCCAAGCATGAAGCCCAATGTGGGGCTCGATTCCGTGACCCTGAGATTATGACCTGAGCTGAAACCAAGAGCTGGATGCATAAGCAACTGAGCCACCCAGGTTCCCCTCTTCCTCACAATTCCTGTCTGACATTTCATATAAATGGAACTGTATAATATGTGGTCCTTTGTGACTGGCTTCTTTCACTTGGCATAATGTCTTCAAGGTTCATCCATGATGTAGCAGGCCATAGTTTATGTTAGGGTTCATTCTTTGTGTTGTGTATTCTATGGTTTTTGACAAATGTGTAATGACATGTATCCTCCATTATATGTCATATAGAATAGTTCACTGCTCTAGGGGTGCTTGGCTGGCTCAGTTGGTTATGCATCCAAATCTTGATCTTGGGGTCGTGAGTTCAAGCCCCACGTTGGGTGTAGAGATTACTAAAAATTAAAAAAAAAAAAAGAATAGTTCACTGCTCTAAAAAATCCTCTGTGTTCCACCTATTCATCTCTCCCTCCCCCAAGCCCCTGGCAACCACTGATCTTTTTACTGTCTCCATAGTTTTGCCTTTTCCAGAATGTCATGTATGTAGTTTGATTCATATAGTATGTAGCCTTTTCAGATTGGTTTCTTTCACTTAGTAATAGACATTTAAGATTCTTCCATGTCTTTTTTATGGCTTGATAGCTCATTTCATTTTTTAACACTGAATAATATTCCATTGTCATCTGGATGTACCACAGTTTATTTTTTTAATTTTAATTAATTTATTTATTTTAAGATTTTTATTTATTTATTTGAGAGAGACAGAGAGAGAGAGAGCACGAGACAGGGGAGGGTCAGAGGGAGAAGCAGACTCTCTGCTGAGCAGGGGGCCCGACACGGGACTCGATTCTGGGACCCCAGAATCATGACCTGAGCCAAAGGCAGACACTTAACTGACTGAGCCCCCCAGGCGCCCCTGGATGTACCACAGTTTATTTATCCATTCACTTTTTGAAGGACATCTTGGTTGCTTCCATGGTTTGGCAATTATGAATAAAGCTACCTGGCTCTTTTTTTCTGTGTTTCCCATATTTTGCTTCAATTTTGAAAGATATTTTCACCTGTATAGAATTGGTATAACTAAGTTGGCATTGAAAGTATTCTTTTAATACTTTAAAGATCTCTTTCTAGGGGCACCTGGTTGGCTCAATCGGTTGGGTGTCTGCCTTTGGCTCGGGTCATGATCCTAGGTTCCTGGGATCTGGGATCAAGCCCTTTGTGGGGCTCTCTGCTCAGCGGGGAGCCTGCTTCTCCCTCTCCCTCTCTCTCTGCCTGTTGCCCCCTCTTGCTTGTGCTCTTTCTCTCTCTGTCAATCAAATAAATAAATAAATCTTAAAAAAAATGATCTGTTTCTATTATCTTCTGGCTCCTGGATCTGCAGTTGAAAAAATAGATTCATTTGAACAACTTCCTTTAGTTTCTCCTCTGGTTAATTGATTCTGTTTTTAGCTGTGTTTAATCTACTCTGAAACCTATCTACCACGATCTTAATTTTGGTTATAATTTTCACTTCTATAATTTCTAGTTGGTTTGTTTTCTCTTTTTTTTAAGATTTTATTTATTTATTTGACAGAAAGAGAGAGCACAAGCTGGGGGAGCGGCAGAAGAAGAGGGAGAAGGAGGCTCCCCGCTGAGCAGGGAGCCCGATGTGGGGCTCAATCCCAGGACCCTGGGACCATGACTTGAGCTTAAGGCAGACACTTAACCAGCTGAGCCACCCAGGTGCCCCTAGTTTATTTTCAAAACTGTACTATCACTTTTCTAATTTCTAGTTCCTACAGAAATGTTTAAAAGAGGCTTTTCTCAGTATCTAGCATCCTAGTGAGTCTGTTTCTATTGTCTGCGGTTTCTGATCGTTCTTGCTCATTGTGTGTTGTCTCTCACTATGGATCTGGTTACCTTTAATCATGTGTTGGATGTTATATTTGAAAATTATTTATAGAAATAATTTGAAGTCTGCAATATTCTCTTTTCCTAGAAAAGATTTGTTTGCTCCTCTCCAGGTGCCTGGGGGTACTAAGACTATGGGATTACCTTAATCCAAGCTTAAACCTTGATGTTTTCTGAGCTGTTTAAATGACAAAGTGGAAATGTAGACTTAATGAAGACTGATTTAATTCTAGGTCATCCTTACTCCTGGAGTGTAATCCTCTAGTTTCCCAAAGCTGGGAATAGTTTACCCCAGATTCCAACTCTTGTACACCTAGCTCCATGAAGCAACTCAGCTTCTCAGATGCCTCTTGGAACTAGGCAGACACCCTGAGGATAAAAGCATGCCTGCATGCTTTGCTAACCTCTGGGTTTCTCCCCTCTTTCAAATCTCCCACCAGTCACCTGATGGCTCACCTGAAGGCATTAGCAGTCTGGAAACGATGCTTGAGGATTTTTTGTGTCCCCATTTCCAGAGTGCAGTTCTCTGAGTTCTGTCTCCAGAACAGGGTCTGTGTTGCCCTAGGAGTCCCCCTTTCGCTGGTACTCACCTCCAACTGAGCTCCATCTCTTTGGTTCCCAATACCCACTCATAAGCACTGCTTGCTTGTCCACTGTTTCCTGTGTGTGTGTGTGTGTGTGTGTGTGTGTGTGTGTGTGTGTGTGTGACAGAAAGAGAGAGAGAGAATGAGAGAGAGAGAAGTTATCCGGGGTCTAGGGTCTACCTTTCTGGTAGCTTCAGGTCACTAACTCATTGTCTCATCTGCTACCCTCACTTAAGGAGCACCCTAGATTGGCAAATGCCTGTGGATAGAAGAGATCCCTAGCTTACTTCTTTGTGTTCTGACCACACAAAACCCTCACCACTACCACCCTAGCCCAAGCTACCATCATCTCTCTCCTGGATGTAACCGGTCTCCCTGCTTCCACTTTTGTTCCCCTATTCTCCGTATAGAAATGACAGTGATCATCTAAAAGAATAAATGAGACAGGACACTTCTTTCTCTAAAACCTTCTAGTGATGGGGTGTCTGGGTGGCTCGGTCAGTTGAGTGTCCGACTTGATTTTGGCTCAGGTCATGGTCTCAGGGTTGTGGGATCAAGCCCCACGTTGGGCTCTGGCTCTGCACTCAGCAGGGAGTCTGCTTCTCTCCCTCTCCCTCTGTCCCCCACGCCATGCACACACTCTGTCTCTCTATATATATAAAATAAATAAATCTTTTTTATTAAAAATAAAAAATAAAACCTCCCAGTGGCTTTTAAACCCACTCAGAATAAAATTCAAAGTCCTTCCATGACCCGTAAGGAGTTACATAAGCTGGCTTCTAGTTACCGCTCAGATCTTAACACCTGCACTTCAGTCACACCAGCTTCCTTGCTGTTTCTCAAATAAACCAATCATGCTTGAGCCTTAGGGCTTCCTACTTACATCCTGTAATGCCCTGATATTCACATGGCTGGTTTGTTCACCTCCTTTAAGTTTCTGATCAAGTTTCACCTATCAGAAAGGCCTTCCCTGACCACTCTATATAAAATAGCATTCTTCTCCCTTTATTCTCTACCCCCTTATCCAGCTTTCTTTTCTTTTTTTAAAAGATGTATTTATTTGAGAGAGTGCGCATGTGCGCACACACACGGAGGGGGGAGGAGAGAGGGAGAGAGATAAAGAGAATCTCAAGCAGACTCCCTACTGAGCGTGGAGCCTAATGCAGGGCTTGATCTCATGAGCCTGAGATCATGACCTGAGCCAAAATCAAGAGTCGGACACTTAGCTGACTGAGCCACCCAGGCGCCCCCAGCTTTATTTTCTTTATAGCACTTGTCACCAATTGTCATATTATATGTTCATTTGTTTTTTAAAATGCTGTTCTTTTTCTCTCACTAGATTGTAAGCTCCACCAAAACAGGAACTTTATTTTTTATGTCCAACATCTTAAACAGTGCCTTGCACATTATAGGTGCCATGAATTACTATATTAATGAAGAAAATGTGTAAAACCTATATTAGGGAAACTAATTTTTTCCAGAGAGACATCAAGAGATTGAATTTTGTGAAGGTGTTGATTACTCCTAAATTGATTTATAAATTTATAGCAATTCTGATTTTATTTTCTTTTTTTGAGGTTTTATTTTTAAGTAATCTCTACACCCAACATGGGGCTTGAACTTATAACCCTGAGATCAAGGGTTGCATACTCTACCAACTGAGCCAGCCAGGTGCCCCTATAGCAATCCTGATTTTAAAACCCCATAGTACTTTTAAGAGAGTTGAAAAAATGATCTTAAAGATTCGTCTAAGTAGAGGCTCCTGGGTGGCTCAGTCAGTTAAGCGTCTGCCTTCAGCTCAGGTCATGATCCCAGGACCCTGGGATTGAGCCCCACATCGGGCTCCCTACTCAGTGGGGAGCCTGCTTCTCCCCCTAGCCCCTGTTCATGCTCTCTCTTGCTATCTCTCTCTCTCAAATAAATAAATAAAATATTTGAAAAAAAAAAAGATTCGTCTAAGTAAAAATATGCAAGAGTGTCTGGGAAAGGTATAAAAAATAAATTAGAGGGAAATCTAGCTCTACTAGATATTAAAACAATTGTAAGGTTACAATTTTAAAAGTATGATATGGTAATTAAAATAATAAGAAGCAGGGGTGCCTGGATGGTGGTAGAACATGCAACTCTTCATCTCAGGGTGATGAGTTCAAGCCCCAAATTGAGCGTGGAGCCTACTTAAAAAAAAAAAAAAAAGAAGCAGAATAGAAAGTTTGGAAATAAACCAAGTGCATACAACAATTTAGATTTTAGTAAAGGTAGCATTTTGAAATCAGTAGAGAAAAGATAACATTGTCTAGTAAAGGTGTCTGGAAAACTAGCTAGCCAGCTGGAAAAATAAAGATGATGTACTACCTCATTCCTTATTCCAAAAATACATTGAAATGTACCAAAGATATAATAGAACCATAAAAATAGTATATGAAAAAAAATGGGTGAGGCTTTTGTAAGCGTGGCTCAAAACCAAGAAGCTCTAAGAGCAAAAAGACATAAATTCGACTACATAAAAAAAACTTTAAAACCTGCAAAGCATAAAACACCATAAATAAAGATTAAAAAAACAGGGTTGCCTGGGTGGTGCAGTCAGGTAAGTATCCTACTCTTGGCTTTGACTCAGGTCCTGATCTTAGGGTCATCGTATCGAGCCTTGCATGGAGCCCCATGTCGGGCTCCACACTCAGCGGGAAGTCTGCTTGAGATTCTTTCTCTCTCTCTCTCTCTCTCTCTCTCTTCCTCTGCCCATCCCCCAGCTCGCTTGCTCTCTCTCTAAAATAAATAAATAAATCTTAAAAAAAAACAACAACAAATTGGGGCACCTGGGTGGCTCAGTTGATTAAGCGACTGCCTTTGGCTCAGGTCATGATCCTGGAGTCCCGGGATCGAGTCCCACATCAGGTTCCCTGCTCAGCAGGGAGTCTGCTTCTTCCTCTGACCCTCTTCCCTCTTGTGCTATCTCTCTCTCACTTTCTCTCTCAAATAAATAAATAAAATCCTTTAAAAAATAAAATAAAATCTTTAAAAAAACAAATTGGGAAGATACACTTGCAACACATATGACAGACAAAACTTAATACAAAAAAGAATTCTTTTTTTTAAATTATGTTTTTTTTTAAAGATTTTATTTATTTATTTGAGAGAGAGAGAGAGAGAGCACATGAAAGGGGGAGGGTCAGAGGGAGAAGCAGACTCCCCGCCGAGCAGGGAGCCCGATGCGGGACTCGATCCCGGGACTCCAGGATCACGACCTGAGCCGAAGGCAGTTGCTTAACCAACTGAGCCACCCAGGCGCCCAAAAAAGAATTCTTATAAATCAATAAGACCAACAACACATTAGAAAAATGGACAAAGGATATGAGAATATACAAATGGTTAGTAAATGTATGAAAGATACTCTGCCTCATTAATAACCAAAGAAATACAAATCAAAATATTTTATTTGACCTATCAGATTGGTAAAGATTCAAAATATTGACATTTCCAGGGATGGCAAGTGTGCAGAGAAACAGCTACTCAACACTGTGGTGAGATTATACACTGGGTCAGTATTGTTGGAAAGCATTTTGTATATCTATAAACATTGTATATCTATAAATATTTTATTTTATTTTATTTTTAAGATTTTATTTGTTTGACAGAGAGAGACACAGTGAGAAAGGGAACACAAGCAGGGGGAGTGGGAGAGGGAGAAGCAGGCTTCCCGCTGAGCAGGAAGCCCGTTGATGCAGGGCTCAATCCCAGGACCCTGGGATCATGACCTGAGCCAAAGGCAGATGCTTAATGACTGAGCCACCCAGGCGCCCCTATAAATATTTTAAAGGTCCAGACTCTTTGACCTAGCCACTACATTTTGGTGAATCTATTGTATAGAAATACTTAAAGCTGGATATACAGTATTGATCACTGTGGAATTAATTATAAAGATGAAAAATTGATGAAAAACCCTTAAATATAGGGGGCTGGTTAAATAAATCATAGTAACCCATGTAATAGAATTCTACATAACAAAAGAATTAGATAAGTTGCTACTGTCACATTTTAAACTTTTTTTTAATTAATAAACTTTATTTTTAGAGCAGTTTTAGGTTTACAGCAAAATTGAGCAGAAAGTACAGAGCATTCTCAAATACCCCCGGTCCTCACACATGCACAACCCCCCCCCAACAATTGACATCCTATAACACAGTGGTAGATTTTTACAATTGATGGACCTATGTTGACACATCGTTATCACCCAAAGTTCATAGTTTACATTAGGGTTCATTCTTGGTGTTGGACAGTCTATGTATTGTGTGGATTTTTAAAAGCAAGTGTAGAAATAAATAGCATGATTTCAGTATTATAAACAACATATATAAACATATCTATGTGCATATAACGTGTGTGTGCATGCGTGTGTGCATGTAAAATTCAAATGAGAATTGTCCTGTTTTGGAATTCTGCTAATGCTCAAAGCTGAGGTCCATTTCCTCCTCCTCCTCCTCTTCCTCCTCCTCCTTCTTCTGCAGGTTTCAGAGCAAGGTTTAATGCTGTGCACATTCACACATGAAAGCTATTTTCAGAAACAGAGTCCTAAGTCATGCTGTCAGTTCCCTTGAGGTGCATATTGAGGGCATGGGCTGTTTCAGGCATGACAGGAGCTAACATGGAAAGAGACAGCCCCACCAGCAGACACCAGAGGGGTCTGAGGAGGGTCAGTTTAATCATCCTTAGACTTGCCCTTGGTGTAGGGCACCCAGTCCAGAATCAGCCACCAGTCTGTGGCCCACACCAGCCTCCCAGTGTGAGGTCCACTTTCTAAAGAATGGACCAAGGACCTGCCAGGCACCCCCTCCAGCACGCACAAAAATACGGAATTGGTTCTTTAGCCATCATCCTTGCCACATCACTAAGTCCATACGAAGAGAAGACCAGAAATTTGCGGCAAATTTATTGACACACAAACCAGACATCAGATTCAGGGGTTGACAGACTAAGGTGATGAATGCTGTGGTTTTCCTGTTCAAATGTGGGGGATCCAAGAGAATTCCTCAAAGCTAGGGTGGCTGCTGAGCTGCAGAAATTTGGAGACTGTTAATTTGAGTCCTCTGGGAAGCAGAGGCTGAGAGTGAGTTAAGAGTGTCAGAAGTTTATTGGGTAGGTAAACTCCTGGGAGACGTCAAGAGAGGGAAGGAGAATTGGACAGGGAAAACTTCAGACGCTGATACACATTTCACACCTGTGAAAAGAAATGGCTGGGTGGGGGGAGGTACAGAACTGAGCAGGGAGAGCGTGCAGATGGTGATGCAAATATGACATCTCCAAAGGGGGCAGAAAGTAGGATTGGAGAGAAAGAACCTGAGACCACAGTGCAGATCTGACAGTTTCAATCAACCCAATGGTGAGCTCTGGAGCAAAGATTGCCTATTAGAGGAATCCCATGTTTGGCAGAAAATGGACAGGTCCTAGTACCCCTGCCATGCTCAGTCATTGGCTGGAGGATGCCCAGGAAGTGAATCTTGGTTAAAACACTGCAGTGGGGGCGCCTGGGTGTCTCAGTCAGTGAAGCGTCTGCCTTCAGCTCAGGTCATGATCCTGGAGTCCTGGGAGCCCCACGTCGGGCTTCCTGCTCTGTGGGGAGTCTGCTTCTCGCTCTGCCTCTGCTGTTCCCCCTGCTCGTGCTCTCTCTCTCTCTCTCTCTGACAAATAAATAAATAAAATCTTAAAAAAAAAAAAAAACCACTGCAGTGGATTCGGAAGGTGCTGCAGCTGGAGGCTCTCAGCTACCTTTACTTCTTGCAGGTAATGGCAAATTCTTTCTTGAAGGGAGAGCCTAGCAGTGATCCTTCACGCCTGCCACAGAGGACTGCCCCGGGAGTGCCACTAGCGTGGAGGGTGGTGAAAGAATTTTTGAGAACTTGACACATGCCTCCTGGAATTTGGGGACATCTGTGAACATAGAAGATTCCCACTTCTCCCCCAGAGAATGCTGCAGGTGGAATAAAATAACCTACCACAGCAGGGTAAGGCGAGAAGGCAGAAGTCGGGGCGGGGGGCGGGGGTTTGTTCTCCCATTGGTCGGCATGGGGAGGATGCTTGAGTTTCCCAAGAAACAAGTAGGTGCCTCAGAATGAAGCTGGACTCCAGCTGTTGTGAAGTTATCCTGCTTTCAGCAGGCAACCTGTTGAGGTGAGGGATCCCTAGTAGTAAGAGGCCATGAGGTATACTATCAGGGATAGGAACTGAAGGAAGGTTGCAAGTAAATCAACAAGAGAGCCCAGTGTTCAAACTGGGGAACTGTGCAGTGTGGAGAGTTTTTTGGCATCTCTGAAGACTCCATCTATGTGTCCTCCTAACCTCTACCTCCCCCAAAAGCAAGCATTAGGAATATCTGCCACGCTGAGGACATCAAGGCCAGACTATATTAGGCAAGAAAGAGTGACAAAAGAGACCAGATAAGTAAAAATAAAAACAAAAATGAAACATCAAAAACAAAACACTTGGGGACACCTGGGTGGCTCAGTCGGTTGGGCATCTGCCTTCGGCTCAGGTCATGATCCCGGGGTCCTGGGATTGAGCCCTGCATCGGGCTCCCTGCTCGGCGGGAAGCCTGCTTCTCCCTCTGCCTCTGCCTCTCCCCCTGCTTGTTCCCTCTCTCTCTCTCTCTCTCTCACAAATAAATAAAATCTTAAAAAAAAAGGAAAACAAAACACTTGGCTCCTTTCCTCTAACCCCCCACCGCCCCTTACCCTAGGGGACCCAGAAGCAGCTGAGCGAGGGGAAGGAGAATAAAAGAGCAGTAGAGGTCAGGCCTGACCTGGGATGGGAGAAGACACTATTTGAGTGGAGTGGTTGGAGACAAAGCTTTTTTTTTTTTTTTTTTTTAGATTTTATTTATTTATCTGACAGAGAGAGAGAGCACACAAGCAGGGGGAGCTGCAGGCAGAGGAAGAAGGACAAGCAGACTCCCCGCTGAGCAGGGAGCCCATCTTGGGGCTCCATCCCAGGACCCTGGGATCATGACGTGAGCCAAAGGCAGACGCTTAACCAACTGAGCCACTTTGCCCTGAGACAAAGTTTTTTGCATATACACTCCACCAAATTAAAAATGTTCAATAAATCAGGGGCGCCTGGGTGGCTCAGATGGTTAAGCATCTGCCTTCGGCTCGGGTCATAATCTCAGAATCCTGGGATCAAGCCCCACGTCTGGCTCCTGGCTCAGCGGGGAGCCTGCTTCTCCCTCTGCCTCTTACCCTGCTCATGCTCTCTCTCTCTCTGTATCTTTGTGTCTCGAACGAATAAATAAAATCTTTAAAAAAATGTTCAATAAATCAATTATATATCCATAGATCTAAATATACATTGGAAAAAATTGGGAAAGATACATATCAAACTGTTGTTTATGGTAATTACTAGGGATTTAGGGGAAGTTAAGGGTGGGGCACAATTTTATTTTTTACTTTATATGCTTCTGTATGAGTTTTATTTCATCAAGCACTAATTAGTTTTAAAATAAAGAAAGTAAGTTAAATAAAACAAGTTGTTTGAAATGAACTAACTGAAAAGTATTTGAGAGTTAATTTATTGTACACATTCATGAAGCTCAATGGATCTCAAGGAGGATAAACATAAAGAGAGCCACAGATACACACAGCATAGTAAAATCCATTCTCTATATTTTTTCAGTTTTTTTAAGTGGTTGTTAAAAGGTTTATCCTCAAATTCTGGGAAGATGGCAGCTTGAACAAATGTCCATGGCACACTCTTTCTACTCAATTCTGCCTAAGAATAACACAACAGCCAGTGTAGGCAAGGTGACGGAGCCTGGAAGCTGCATCTAAGGCCATATTTCTTTTAGGATCCTCTAGTGGGGATGAAAAACAGATTCAAGCCAAGGTCATGCTCTTCTTGGGCAGCCTCCAGCTAATGACTGACTAAGCATGGCAGGGGTGCTCGTGCCTGACCATTTGTGCCCAATGTGGGATACTTCAAATAAGAGATCTTTGCTCCAGAGTTACTTCTTCGGTTGGCTGAGACTGTTTGATCACCTTAAAGTGGGGTGAGAGTCAAGGGATAGTGGTAGAGGACAGGGCATATATGTTGGAAACCTGGGATAATGACAGTGATTTAGTGGTTCCCTGAGGAAGTTCAGCCTGCCCTATGAAGCCTGGTCCTGCCTACCTGCTTTCCTAAGGTCCTACAGGGGCCTGATTCAGCTGACCGTGGTGGACCTCCAAGAAAACTAATCTGTTCGTCTGAATTGCTACGGTTGGAAGAGATTTCTACTTGTATTCAGGGAGACATGGGACAGAGAGGCTTCCTCCCTGTGCCTCACAAAGGCATAATGGCTCTTCATCTAGTTTATTTCTGACCCACAAAAACAAAAACTACTTAACCTTCTACCATTCACTACCATTTACCACTGCTCAAGAGATGCTAATTGCCTGACCTAATTGCTAAGGAGTCAAAATCACAAGAAGGCAAAGAGAAATAACCCATTTAAGGAAACTGATTACCTAGAGGGAGGAAGACTAACTTGAACAATTAGGTGGTTCCCATTAATGTAGAAAGGAAGAGTCAGAAGGGAATTATTAAATAATTAAATTAATATTTGCAAAATGTTTAGAACAGTTCCTGTCATACATGTTTGTTAAATAATAAACTATAACAAGAAGTAATGAGAACGCCCAAGGATGTGGAATTGGAGCACAAAAAAGACCCTGTAGAACTAGAAAGTATGATTTTAGAAATTCAAAAATTCAGAACAAAAATCTTGCAAGCTTCCACGCAGAAAGAACACATTCTGGTTTCCAGCTGATTTGGACAACAGGAGGCATTGGTGGATGGTTGGAGGCAGGGAATACGGAGAAGCCAGAATATTTCTTCACCTCCTTCTCTGCCTCAGATAGCATCGCTAGTAGTGATTACAGCTCCTCTGTAGCCCCAGCTCCTACCAGGCAGGCTTCCACTGAGTAACCCTGGCCCCTGGGCTCCAGTAAAACCATTTCCTGCCTTTGACACCCGCCCCCAGCCTAGGGGCAGTAGATGTTCCCTGCCTTTCTTAATCTCTGGGCTGTCCCTTATTGTCCCCTGTTTGGTTTATCAATTCTTCCATTATCTGTGTGATCCATTCCCTGTATTTTTATATTCTATTTTATTTATTTATTTATTTATTTATTTATTTATTCATTCATTCATTCATTCATTCATTCATTCATTCATTTAGTGATCTCTACACCCAACATGGGGCTTGAACTCATGACCCCAAGATCAAGAGTCGCATGCTCTTCCAACTGAGCCAGCCAGGTGCCCCGTATAGCCCTCTGTTTTGTTTTTTATTTTTTTAAAGATTTATTTATTTATTTGAGAGACACACAGAAAGAGTGCAAGCAGGTAGAGCAGCAAAGCAAGAGGGAGAGAGAATCCTAAAGGAGACTCCCCACTGAGCGCAGAGCCCGACATGGGAGCCTTGATCCCAGGACCCTGAGATCATGACCTGAGCTGAAATCAAGAGTGAGATGCTTAATTGACTGAGCCACCCAGGCACCCCTCCCTCAATTTTAAATACTCAGAGCTGTTTCTATTTTCTGGTTGGACTCTGACTGACACTCTTATTACAAAGGAAAATAAACCAGGATTAGAGGTTTTTTCTTATAAGGCTGTTTTTGTTTTTTTTTTTAGTGTATTTATTTATTTGAGAGAGAGAGAGTGTGGGAGTGTGAGTGAGAGAGCACGAGTTGGAGGTGGGGGGCAGAGGGAGAAGTCGAGACCCACTGAGCTGGGAGTCTAATGCAGGGGCTCGATCCCAGGACCCTGAGATCATGACCTGAGCTGAAGGCAGATGCTTAACTGACTGAGCCACCCAGGTGCCCCAGGACTAGAGTTTTAATATATGACACAGAAAGCTGGAAAACACTGGAATACCATCTATAGAATGTTGGGAGTAGAGGATTGCTGGCTGACAAACATATACCAGGCTTTGACAGGCTGCTTCTAAAGTGGCTTCCAGTAATCCTCACCTCCTGGTATTCACTCCCTGTGTAATTCCCTCTTCTTGTGTGTGTGTTGGTCCTCGTGACTTGCTTATCACAGACTATGGCAAAAATGATGGGATGTCACTTTCATAATTAGGTTGTGAAAAACTGTGGCTTCTGTTCTGCTTATGTTCCCTCTGGCTGTTCTCATACTCTGATGTAGAGAGCCATCTGGCAAAAAAACTGAGGACCTCAGTCCAACAGCCAGCAAGGAACTGAATCCTGCCAAAAACCATGTGACTGAACTTGGACATGGATCCTGTCCCAGCTGAGCCTTGAGATAAGACTGCAGCCCCAGCTGATAATTGATGGCAGCCTGTGAGAGACCCTGAGTGGATACCCTGATGGAAATCCTGAGAGATTAAGTAGATGACTCAGTTAGGCCATGCTATTCCTGACCCGTAGAAACAGTGAGATCATAAATGTGTGTTGCTTAAGCTAAGTTTTATTTTTTTAAAGGTGGAATTCAAGATTAAAAGCAATAAACAATACAAAAAGGGGCATAAATTGTTCGATCTTTAATGAAGAGATGAGCCATAAACCTTTATGTACTAAATTGTTACAGCAGCTTAAGATTTAAAACAAAACTCTTAGAAACACAAAAAGATTTGGTAAAAACCACAACCATAATGGGAGATTATAATATACCTCCTTCAAAACTTAACTGATCAAGTACACAAAAAATAAGCTAGAAAATAGATGATTTGGGGGCACCTGGAAAGGTCAGTCTGTTGAGCGACTAACTCTTGGTTTTGGCTCAGGTCATGATCTCAGGGTCATGGGATTGAGCCCCCTGTTGGGCTCCACGTTCAGCGAAGAGTCGGCTTGGGATTCTCTCTCTCCCTCTTCTTCTGCCCCTCTCCCCCCGCTCATGCTTGTTAAATAAATAAATAAAATCTTAAAAAAAGAAAATAGATGATTTGATTAATATAACCAAAAAGCTCAATGTATGACTATATATATATATATTCATATGCATCTAAAAGTGTAAACTATTTTCTAATGTTCATTAACTGTGCTTCATCACAGAGGAGAAACTTCATAAATTTAAGAGAAGAGAATTCTTTTTTTTTTTAAAGATTTTATTTATTTATTTGACAGAGACACAGCGAGAGAGGGAACACAAGCAGGGGGAGTGGGAGAGGGAGAAGCAGGCTTCCCGCCAAACAGGGAGCCCGATGTGGGGCTCGAGCCCAGGACCCTGGGATCATGACCTGAGCCGAAGGCAGATGCTTAATGACTGAGCCACCCAGGCGCCCTGAGAATTCTTTTTTTAAGTAAGCTCTACACCCAACATGGGGTTTGACCTCACAAACCCGAGATCAAAAGTCGCATGGTCTACTGACTGAGCCACCTAGGCACCCCTAAGAGAGGAGATTTTAGAGGCTGCATTTTCTCATTGTCATCCAGTGAAATTAGAAATAAGTAATAAAAGATGGTCAAAATATCTTTACTAGTTAGAAATTGAAGAACATCAATTTAATCCTAGATTAAAGAGAAAATAAAAACAGAACTCATAAAAAGTTTAGGAAGTAACAAAATGTGGATATACCACATACTATGGGATCACCTAAAACTTTATTTAGAAGAAAATTTATAGCTCTGGGGCGCCTGGGTGGCTCAGTCGGTTGGAGTATCTGCCTTCGGCTCAGGTCATGATCTCAGGGTCCTGGGATGGAGCTCTGCATCACTCTCCCTCTGCTGCTGCCTCTGCCGCTCCCCCTACTTGTACTCTCTCACTCTCGCTCTTTCTCAAATAAATAAATGAAATCTTAAAAAAGAAAAAGAACTTTCTAAAAAAAAAAAGAGAATTCACAGCTTTAAATCAGGAATCACAAAAGTCTAGGTAGGTGATGGAGATATACGAAGTGGCTAGATATAAAAGTGGAGGTGGGGCCTATGGAGACTCAGCAGAGATATGACTGCCCTGAAAGCACTGGAGTCCACTAGTCTGTGATACCCCCTTTAAATGCTTTTCGTGTTAACAAAGAAAAAGGGCGCCTCGGTGGCTCAGTCGTTAAGCATCTGCCTTCGGCTCAGGTCATGATCCCAGGGTCCTGGGATTGAGCCCCGCATTGGGCTCCCTGCTCAGCAGGAAGCCTGCTTCTCCCTTTCCCATTCCCCCTGCTTATGTTCCTGCTCTCGCTGTCTCTCTCTGTCAAATAAATAAAAATTTAAAAAAATATATAAAAAAAGATTTAAAAAAACAAGGGAAAAAATGGAAAATATGGAAATGAATCAACTAAGAACACAGTGGCAAAGCTGCACAATTATCTAAAAGAAAACATAAACGGAATTAATAAAAATAAAGCTCAAAAAATTAGTGAAACAGAAAATTGTCACAGGTTGGGTTCCCTGGGAAACAGATGCTGAGGAGGAAAGGATCCAAAAGGTTTATTGAGGAGTAGGGTCTGTGAAGCAGAAGAGGCAGGGCATGTTGGCGGCCCTGCAGACCTGACAGTCTCTGCCAGCTCACTGGGGAGCTGCACAGCAAAGATGTTCCAAGGATCCCGCATTGGGCAGAAAAGGCTATGCCCCAGTCCTTCCACCTTGCCTGGTCATTAGCCGTGGGCATCCCAAGAGCAGTGTGACCCTCAGCTCAAAATCTGAGGTGGACTCTGAAGGTCCTAAAGGCTGCCAGCACTCTTTGTGGCTGGGCAGTTAGTCCTTTCTGGAAGTGGGCTCTGAGTGTTGCCTCTCTGCCACAAAAACAATAAAAAGTGGTATAAAAAATTAATAAAACCAAAAGCTGGCTTTAAAAAAATTAATTCAGTTTATTAAAGCTTCCGCCTTTTATGTGTGTGTGTGCACAATTTGCAAAATTGTGCTGCAAGTGGAATCTATGGGCACAAATCTGCAAAGAAGGGACATTTAGACTATGTTGAATGGTATCAGGTAAAAACAAGTAGCCTTTAAGTCCCTCATCTTTTTAAACCAGCCTTCCTTCCACTGCTCTGTAAATAAGGAACTGATTTTTAATGATCTAAAATTAAGAAAAGGCTACCCCTCCTAGAAAACCAGAGAGGATCGTTGTATCAGGAAGGGCTTGGCTGGGACCTTGGACAGGGTATGTGAATGTGCCCTTGAATCCCTGAGGATTCAGAGATTGGGTGGACCCAGTTTGCTTCAACTGTCCAACTCACTGAGATTTCCTGCCAGTTTCTGCACTGGCTTGACTGGCATAATTCAAATGGGAAAACCTCACAGTCCTTCCAATTTTCTGGAGCTCCATGGTAACATGTAGTAACAGCTGATAGGATGTATTCCACACATTGTATTATGGAATTTCTTCAAGGAATTACTAAAATATATGGAGCTAATTGTTTTGTAGTACTCCTACATGTTTTATTTAGATTACATTCTAGATTGTCAATAGATCCATTAAATGGCTCTGGAGATTAAGCCCAGTAACTATTCAGAACATTTGATCAGCCTCAGTGGCAGAAATGGAAGAAACTGCACTGTCCAGTATGCTGATCACTAGCCACATGTGGCTACCGAGCACCCAAAATGTTGGTAATCCGATTGGAAATGTGCTAGAAGTGTAAATACATGCAGGATGTCAAAGAGTTGGTATGAAAAAGGAATGTGAAATATCTCATAATTTTCCATACTGATGAATATTGACGTATTTTGGATATATTAGAGAAAATATATTAAGGTTTATTTGACCTGTTTCTTTTAACTCTTTTTAATGGAGCTACTAGTATTTAAAATCACACATGTGGGGGTGCCTGGCTGGCTCAATCGGAAGGACGTGGGACTCTTGATCTGGTGGTGAGTTTGAGCCCCACATTGGGTGAAGAGATTGCTAAAATAAATAAACTTTTAAAAAATCACACATGTAGCTCACATTTGTGACTTGCATCGTATTTCTGTTGTATCGTGCTGCACGAGATATTTACTGTGAAGTTTCCTGAATCCCTGTTCTTTTAAAAAAATCATTTATTTTGTGAAATTCCAGTATAATTAACATACAATTTGAATTCCTCTTCTTTCGACTCACTCGGAGTTTCAACCGGCACAGCAATGTTGGTAAATCCATCCTTATGGCTTGCTAAGGCTTTAACTGTATAAAGGCTGGTGTATGTCATTACTGTGTTCATCTTCAGTTCTCCGTAATCTTTTGATTAATGGGGAGGTGAGGTGAAGATATCCAGCGTCTATCCACACTGGAAAGTGCACATCGAGAGAGGGGAACATGATGGGAAGGTCCTAAGCAGGGGCAGCAACAAAACAACAAAACCCGCATTAAGTTATCCTGCCCCGCGTGTGATAATGGTTCCAGCGAGTCCTTTTGTTGACCGACCTGTGAAGGCCAACCTTCTAGGTGTGCATTCGGCTGAAATCCTGCGGCTGTGTACCACTGTGTACCGCCCGGGCACTCGGCTGGACATCTGGTGCAGGAGGATGAACCGAGCGGCGGCCGCGGCAGTGCGGCTGGAGTGGCTCCAGGAGGGACCAGGCACCGCGAGCCCGGCCGGGGGCGGGGGGGGGGGGGGGGGAGGCGGCGACAAAGGAGAAGGTGATAGCATCCGGGGCCGCGACGCCGGAAGATGGGGCTGGCGGCTACTTCCCTAAGCCCGGAAAACCCCGGAGTCACCGCTTCTGCGCGGCAGAGCCGATTCCCCGGAGCCGCCCCCACAGCCCTGTCGCCTCCGCTGGGAGTGACCGGGTCCCCGGGCTCCGCGTTCGCGCGCCTCACGCCTGACTCGGGGTTGGGCTTGCCCGTCCGCCGGCTCCCCAAAGCCGAGCTGTTTGGAAAGGACCAGTAAAATAAACTCTTGGCTAGCCAGACTAAGGTAGGAAGGAAGAAAAGGAGGAAGGGGAGGTAAAATATTAGTAATGACGTTGTGGATAAAAACAGATCTATATTAAAAGACTTTAAAGAGAATCTCGTGTGCAACGAATGTGAATATACAGAAGGAATGATGGATTTCCTGGCAAACTATAAGCTACCAAAATTGGCCCAAGAAGGAGAAAACCGGAAGAGAGCAGTAACTGTAGATGAGAATGGAAAGTCAGCAGGTCCGGGTGCTTTCATAGCGAAGTCCTAGATAACCTTTAAGAAACAAATAATTTTAATGTCATTTGGTCCCTTCTAGACCAGTGTTTTTCAAAACATCTGTAGTGAAGGACCCGTTTTTAAAAAATTTTACAATTATTGTGGAGATATACTTTTGTAAAAGTTAATAAGAATATTAGAGAAATGAAATAAGCAAAGAGCAAGCGCAATTTTTAAGTTTTAGTATTCATCAGAAATAAATTACATTTCATTAAATATAATCAAAACCAATTTAACATAGGGACAAAAAAGTAATTACAAAAACAGCATGCAGTGTTCATGGATGAGTCCAGCGATCACTGCTTGGATGTCATAGCAATGTCTAATTGCTATTAAGGTTTCTAAACCCTCTCCATTTCTGTACTTATCCCGTCATGGGTTGGTAACAAACAGTCCAGGGACTGGCACCAGTTCTCAGACCACAGAAACAGATGGAAAGATCCCAGATTAATTTTTTAAAGTTAGTATAGCCTTACATATGGTTATATACTAAAATATTTGTACAAAATATACACATAGAAATTCCAAATAAAATCTTAAACAGAATCTAGCAGTGTAGCAAAAGAATAATGCACCATGACCAAGTAGGGTTTATTTCAGAAATGCAAAAATGATTCAACATTAGGAAGTTTATCAACATAATTTAGGACATGAAACAATTAAAGGAGAAAACCTATAGTATTATGTTAATAGAAACTGAAAAGGCATTTGAAAATTCAACAGCCATTCTTTTTTTTTTTTTTAATTTTTTTTACATAGGCTCCACACCCAGGGTGGAGCCCAACACAGGACCTCAACTCACAACCCTGAGATTCAGACCTGAGCTGAGATCAAGAGTCAGATACTCGGGTCGCTTGGGTGGCTCAGTCGTTAAGCGTCTGCCTTCAGCTCAGGTCATGATCCCAGGGACTTGGGATCAAGCCCTGCATCGGCTCCCTGCTCGGCAGGAAGCCTGCTTCTCCCTTTCCCACTCCCCCTGCTTGTGTTCCCTCTCTTGCTATGTCTCTGTCAAATAAATAAGTAAAATCTTAAAAAAAAGAGAGAGATGCTCAACCAACTGAGTGCCCCTTCAGGAGCCATTCTTAATAAATATTTCAAGTAAAATAGAAATTTATTTATTTTTTAAAATAAAAATGTAAAAGAAACTACTTAGCTATGATAAAGATTGCTTACCAAAACTCAACAGCAAACATTATACTGATAAAATAGTTAAGTCATTTTCATTAAAATCATGAATGAGAGAAGGATGCTGTCACCACTATTCTTCAACATCATTTTGGGTGCTCTAACTAATCTAGAAGACAAGACAAAGAAGTATTATGTGTAGCCTACTGTTAGTTGTCTTCAAAATTCTATTCTCCCCTTCTTCCTTAGAAATACAGTTTAAGCTAAGGACGTGGCTGGGAGACTACATTTCCCAGTTTCTCCTGAAGCTAAGTGCAGCCATATGACTGTGTTTGCACCAGTGGAATATGCACGGATGTGATGAGGTCAACATATCCCTCAAGTGCTTAAAAGGAAGTTGTTTATCCTAGACTTTTCTCCCACCCTGTTCCTTATGGATTGGAACATAGATGTGACTGTAACTCGACCTCAACCATGCAGATGAGTAGAACACTCCAATAGATGGCAGGGCAATAAGATGAAAGGAACATGGGTCACTGAATAACCTGGAGGAGCAAGGGTATTTGTTCACCAGCCTGGACTGGTCAGTGACTGTGTAAGAAAGAAAGAAACTTCGATATTATTTATACCACTATATTTCTCTCTCTCTCTTTCTCCTTCTCTCTCAGGGGTGTTAAGCTTTTACCACAACTAAAATGATAGGAATTCACATTAGAAAGAATATGCAAACATCCGATTTATTTTTTATTTATTATTTTTATTATAAGATTTTATTTTTTTTTAAAGATTTTATTTATTTATTTGACAGAGACACAGCAAGAGAGGGAACACAAGCAGGGGCAGTGGGAGAGGGAGAAGCAGGCCTCCTGCAGAGCAGGGAGCCCAATGCGGGGCTCGATCCCCGGACCCCGGGATCATGACCTGAGCCGAAGGCAGACGCTTAATGACTGAGCCACCCAGGCACCCCAAGATTTTATTTTTTTAAAAGTAATCTCTACAACCAGCGTGGGGTTCGAACTTACAACCTCGAGATCAAGAGTCACATGCTCATCTGACTGAGCCAGTCAGACGCCCCCCCCAAATTATCCTATTTAAAAAATTATATTTCTGGAAAACTTACTAGATTCAAGTTTTACAAAAACTGCCAGAAGTAATACAAGTTTTTTGTGAGATGGTTAACTATATGAAAATAGGCAAAAACCGATAATATTTATGTTATCAATAACCAGCTAGAAATAGTAATGGGAAAGTATTCCATTCACAACACTGACAAAAATTTCAAATGCTTAGGAGTGAGGGGTGCCTGGCTGGCTCAGTAAGTGGAGTGTGAGACTCTTGATCTCAGGGTTGTGAGTTCAAGCCCCACATTGAGGGTAGAGATTACTTAAAACTTAAAAAAATACCTAGGAATGAGTGGAAGAGGAAATATACAGAATTTATATGAAGAACAGCATAGCTCCTTATTGAAGAACATAAAATCTGAAGAGGGGTGCCTGGCTGGCTCAGTGTCGGTGGAGCCTACAACTCTTGATCTCAGAGTCCTGAGTTCAAGTCCCATGTTGGGTGGAGAGATTACTTAAAAAAAAAAAGATCTGAAGAAATGGAAAGGACATAATGTCATAAGAACAGTAATCTTCCCCAAATGACAAATATAATGCAATTCAAATAGGACTCTTAAAAAAGTCTCATATTATTTAATTAATCATAAAAATTAATATTTTATTTATTGTTTTAAATGAGTGAAATATTCATATGGTCCAAGTTTAGAAGTTACCAAGAGGCACTAAATGGGAGAAACTTGTGACCTGATTGTCTATGCAGAAGATAACTGAGTGGCTGGGGGAGGGGGGAGGGAGGGGTGGAGAGAGCTGTGTGCCTCTTGTATCTCTTTCAGAGATACTTGAATCATTTTTTTACACAACATTCACACTGTTCTTCATATTGCTTTGTCTTAACAATGTAACTTTGAGATGTACCTAAAGAGCTTGCTTCTTGTTTCTTTGTGTATACAAAATTTCATTTTAGGGATACATCATTGTTTAACTAGTTCTCTTTTGATGGACTTTAATATTTATTTTTTATTTTATTTTTTTGATGGACTTTAACATTTAAAATACCTTACCAATCTCCTTCTATTACAAACACTACTTCAATGAATAGCATTGTATATATGATTTATATATTCCCAACTATACATA
Organism: Callorhinus ursinus; assembly: GCF_003265705.2. Classification (NCBI taxonomy): domain Eukaryota; kingdom Metazoa; phylum Chordata; class Mammalia; order Carnivora; family Otariidae; genus Callorhinus; species Callorhinus ursinus. Next base: position 10,778,233 of record NW_027397095.1, read on the forward strand.
TAGGATATATTTCTAAACGTAGAATTTCTGAGTCAAGCAGCATGTACATTTTAAATGCTTGTAGATGATGCCAAACTGCTGTCCATATAAGTTGTATCAATTTATATTCCTACCAACAATGTAATGAAAGTGGGTGTTTTCCTCACAAAAATAGCATTTTATTAAACTTTTTGGTCTTTGCGTATCTGTGAAGTGTGGTTTCATTTCACATTTTTCTAATTATGATGAAGTTTGAACATGTTTTCATACATTGAAGAGGCATTTATATCTATGTTTTGTGAACTGTATGCTCATATTCTTTGCCCATTATTCTACTGGGTTGTCGCTCATTTTCTTGTTGATTTTATTGTGACTCTGTACATGTTATGGAAATTGGTCCTTTGTGAGATTAGTTGCAAGTGTATTTTACCAGATATTAAAGGTACCATAGAATAACAATAATCAAAACATATTGATTCCTGTATGGTACGTATACAGGAATAAAAACTTGATCAATGAAATATAATTGTCCAGAAACAAAATCCAAATAAGCATTGTAAATTAAAAGATAACAAAAGCAGCACTTTAATTCAATTGTTTGATAAACTGATATTGGCACAATTGGCTATCCACACGAAAGAAAATAGCCATGCCCCTATCTCATACCATATCAGAAATATAACTTAGATTTACTTATTTTAATAGTTATTTTAGAGTCCAGAAATAAACCTATTCATATATAGTCAATTATTTTTAAATAATATTATTTTGAAACAATTTTAGATTTACAGAAAAATAGCAAAGATAGTGTAGAGTTTCCATATACCTTTCACCCGTTTCTTTTATTAACATCTTATATTAACATAGATGGTACATTTGTCATAATTTGTTCAAATACAGCAATATTGATTCATATTTATCAACTATAGTCCATACTTTATTTAGATTTTCTTAGTTTTACCCTAATGTCCTTTTTCATTTCCAGGATCCCATCCAGGATACCACATTACATTTAGTAGTCATATTTCACTGGGCCCTTTTTGATTGTGACAGTTTCTCAGACTTTCCTTGCTTTTCATTACCATGACAGCTTTGAGGAATACTGGTCAGGTATTTTGTAGTATGTTCCTCAGTTGAGGTTTGTCTTCTCAATATTAGACTTGTTTTATGGGTTTTGAAGACCACCACAGAGGTAACATGCCATGTCATCACATATTAGCAAGGAGGACATATTATCAAAATAACATCATTGTTCCTATTAACCTTGATCGCCTGTTTGAGGTAGCATTTGTCAGTCTTCTCTACTGGAAAATTGTGCCCAGCCCCCCCCCCCCAATACTCTACTCTTTGGAAGGAGGCCACAGTGCACAGTCCACACTTAAGTAGTGGGAAGTTATGATGTACCTCCTTGAGGACAGAGTGTATACATAAATTATTTGAACTTCTTCTGAGTGGGAGATTTGTCTCTTCTCCCCTATTTCTTTATATAATCATTTATTTATAATAGTATGAATCTATGGATAAGTATTTTATACTTATAATTTAACACTACTATTTCTTGTTACTTAAGTTGTTCCAACTTTGATTATCAGGAGCTCTTTCAGTTTGGCTCCTGTGTCCCTTTGACCTACCTTCATCATTGTGGATTTTTTTGAAGATTTTATTTATTTATTTAGAGAGAACAAGCGGGGGGGGGCATAAGGAGAGGGAGAGAATCTCAAGCAGACTCTCCACTGAGCACGGAGCCCAACATGGGGCTTAATCTCACAACCCTGAGATCATGACTTGAGCTGAAACGAAGAGTTGGATAATTAACTGACTGTGCCACCTGGGTGCCCATGAAGGTAGATTATTTTAAAGGATTTTTAAAAAGCTTATTCAATTTTATTTTATTTTTGGTAATCTCTACACCCAATGTGGGGCTTGAACTCATGACCCCAAGATCAAGAGTTGCATGCTCTTCCAGCTGAGCCAGCCAGGCACCCCTGAAGGTAGATTTTTTTTGTTTTAAAGATTTTATTTATTTATTTGACAGAGAGAGACACAGCGAGAGAGGGAACACAAGCAGGGGGAATGGGAGAGGGAGAAGCAGGCTTCCCGTGGAGCTGGGATGGGGGGCTTGATCCCAGGACCCTGGAATCATGACCTGAGCCGAAGGCAGATGCTTAACGACTGACACCCATGCGCCCCTCATTAGGCTATACTTCTAAGAATGCTTATGTCAGGGATCGAGCCACGCATCGGGCTCCCTGCTTGGCGGGAAGCCTGCTTCTCCCTCTCCAGCTCTCCCTGCTTGTGTTGTCTCTCTCTCTGTCAAATAAATAAATAAAATCTTCAAAAAAAAAAAAAAAGAATGCTTATGGCAGCATTGTTTGTGGAGGCAAATCTGGAAACTACCTGAATGTTTAGCAGTAGGAAAGTAGATATGGTTATCCATATTATGGAATTTGACACAGCTATTAAAATATGAATTAGATATATAATGTATTGATCTGAAGATTTCCATGAAGCCTCATAAAATGAAAAAAGGTATTGCAGAACAATGTGTATGGCATGAGTTATTTTTGGGGGGGGTAACAACCAACAGCAATGGCAACAAAACCCCTCCATATGTTGGGAGGGGTTCATTCAGTATGAACAGAGGCCAGAGAGGAGATGGGTTTCCTCACCGTGAGACACTGAGGCAAAGCTTTGAGTACAAATAGTCTATATGGGAGGTGATAAGCATTGGTAGAAAAGTGAGGCATGGAAAGAAGGAAAGCAAATGCAAGGTGCATTAGTGAGCAGGCATGGTTCTGGGCAGTTGGGTCTCAGTCCTCCAGGGAAATCTCTAGGTGGCCATGGAACACAACTCAAGGTTGTCTCACCTGGGCCAGAGGCAAGGAAGCTGGCACTATTCCCTGCCAGTCCTGTCAGGGTATGGCCTCATTTCTTTTGGCTGGCTTGAGGGAGTTTCAGAGGCTTCCACTTAGCCATTTCTATCTTAATGGCTTCTACTTATTAGGTGAGGGAACAATTTGAGGGTTCTTCTAACTGCTGAATATGTCTCTTCCAATAATATACTCAGGGACCACAGAAATGACCATAGAAAGGGTGTGGATCCATTGGTTTCACTGTAAGACTTGGGCCAAGACTCCATTTCCTATGAAGCCTCCACACATTGCACTCTAACAGAGGGCCCCATGATGGTGCTTTAGGTTCCCTGACATCAGCTCCACAAAATATGGGTGTTCCTTTCCCCTCTACTTTACCATCACACTGATGAATAGGCTTAGGTCCTGTGGAGGCAGAGTCGCTGGAATCATAACTGTATATATTTGCTGTGGATTTGCAGGGTCCTTCCTCAAGGGGACTTGGCCTTTCTTCACTTGATCAATTCTGGGTCTGAGAGACTGCTCAGGGATGGAAACTCGACAAAGGATCAGATTTTTCCACTGTGGCAACTGACAGTCTACTGCTCAAGTAGTCTTGATTTGTTTATCTTTATTTTTTTAGTTTTATAAGAAATACTCTTGCTGGTTTCTGTTATGAGCTGAATTGTGTCCCCTCAAAATTTGTGTGTTGAAGTCCTAACCCTCAGTATCTTAGAATGTGACATATTTTGGAGATAGGGCCTTTAAGGAGATAATTAAGGTAGAATAAGGTCATTTGGGTAGGCCCGAATCCAATATGACTGGTGTCCTTATAAGAAGAATAAATTAGGACACAGACAACATACAGGCAACCATGTGAGGACACAGTGAGAAGACACAGCCATCTTTAAGCCAAGGAGAGAGACCTCGGAAGAAACTGACCCTGCGAACAATTTGACCTTGGACTTCCAGCTTCTAGAACTGTGAGGAAGAATCTGACCTTGCCAACAATTTGATCTTGGACTCCTAGATTCTAGAACTGTGAGGAGATAAATTTCTGTTGTTTAAGCTCCCAAGTCTGGTATTTTGTTATGAACTGGTACAGCTTGCCATCTGTATTGTTCCCAAGAATGCCATAGTTTACTAGCCGTCTCTACAGATCCTTGCAGGTCAAAGCCCCATCTTTGCCACTCCAGATTTGGTGTCTATAATAGTTATTACACTTTCCTTGACTCTGACAGTTAACTGCTGCCACCTGGCTTCTGCTATTTTAGAATCCTATCATCCCCATTGACACCAAGGAGCCTAAATTACATAGTCGTCTCCCCTATCATGAACCCTGACCCACAGAAGACAACCACCATTGAGCTTTTCCACAATGCCAGTAACACATTTCTTGTTGCCTTAATAAAAAAAAGTGTCCTCTGGGCCCTTCCAGGGGATGCCATCAACTAGTGTGCTTTCTGGTCTTACATAAGGAAGCCATTCTAATGTGCCAACCCCTCTAAGCTTTTTGACCCTTCTCTCAGTACTCTTTCAAGGCAATTCCAACAACTCCACTTCATTTACTATATAGGCTTTGTTGTTTCCAAGTTTCAAGGAGCCATTCCAGCAGCATACTAGGACTGACTCCAGGTATCCCTGCCAGGATGTGGAATCCTGAGTCATGGGAGAGTGTTCCAATATAAAAAACTCTTCCATATCTAGTTTTATATTCTTCCCTGGTCCAGCCCCCTCAAGATCCATTCCCAGGTTTATGCTCTCAATTCCAGCAAGTATGTATTCACTAAGTCCTACAACTATTCAGTGAATAATCTCTTTTATCTCCTACCAGAAATGGTATTTCTCTGCTTGGGCCATAGTAAGAATTGTCCCTAAAAGAAATATGCTGAGGTGGGGACAGATCTTAAGGAAGACAAGCATCATCCTCCTGTGTAACTCTATCACTCTCACAATCAAATCTGGAACTGATTTTTAGCCTAGACTGACCCTTTCTGGAAGGAATGAAAAAAGATAAAAGTTCCCATGAAGGCCTTCTGCTTCCTTCCTGTTCCTTGACTTAATAATTGGCTAACCAAACTTGTCATTTGCTTTCTTTAGGGTTTCTATGGTCATTGACAAGAGCAAACCAACTCCCTGATTTTCAAAGTTTTCATCTCTCAAGTGCTAGAGCTATTGCATGAACCGGTGTATTTCCTTCCATTTGTATCCTATCCCAATCCAGCATAGGCAAGAGTCTCATCAATTGTCATTCTACAGCATGCCAGAGATTGCCACCACTCTACCTACCAGCAGTAGTGAGGTCTTTGTGTTCCTATGTTGTATGGGATTGTGTTCCAGAATCCCATCCTGAAGGTCTACTTCAAAAGACTACTTCTGGTACCAGCTGTCTTACTTTGGGTGAAACAGACCCTCAGAGAAGTATTTGAGAGCAAGTGGTGTATTTGGAAAATAAGCCTAGGAAGCCAAGGAAGGAAGTGGGGAAGTGAGACAGGTAAGACAGGGAAACAATACAAGGTCTGTAAATGAGCAGGTTAGTGCTGTGGGCCATGGGGACTTGACTCTATTGGGACCTCAGGAAGACAAAATAGAACATGCCTCAGGGTTTCCATCCAGGAAACAAGGACGCTGGGATATTTTTCCTACATTCATGGTCATCACTGAGAGGTTTGCTCCTATGGACCTTAACTCCCTGCCGCTTCTGGCTAAGCACACTCCTGTGGCCAGCAAGTCATTGGGCAGAGTTACAGGTGCCTGCAGGAGGGGTCATTGAAAGAGAAAGGACGAGTGCCTAGGGGACATTGGAGGGCCATCAACACAGGATGTTAACCTTTTCTTTATATACACTTGTGTCCTTTTTCTGGTTGAGGCGAGGATGTGCCCTGTGCACTGGCTGCCAAGGGGCAGGAAGATGAAAGATTTCCTCATTTAGACTTTGTAGTGGGTAGTGCAGTCCATCAAGGCTGTACACACTGGGGACTCCCCCCACCGATAGGAAGAGGAATTGGATGTTGGACGGAAAAAATTCCACTATGCACACATTTCTTTTTTAAGATTTTATTTATTCATTTGAGAGACAGAAAGAGAGAGAGAGAGAGAGAGAGAGAGAGAGAGAGAGAGAGAGAGAGAGCATGAGTAGGGGGAGGGGCAGAGGGAGAGGCAGACTCCCTGCTGAGCAGGGAGCCCGATGCGGGGCTCAATTCCAGGACCCCGGGACCATGACTTGAGCCCAAGGCAGACGCTCAACCGACTGAGCCACCCAGGTGCCATCCCCACTATGCACACCTTTCATGATCAAGTTAGGTCTCTGTGATATGTGGTGATGTTCACTCACAGCCATTTATGCCTACTTGTCACTCAGAGCTGTTTTTGTCTGCATGTAAGTGGATAACTACAAGAGCTGGAAAGTATGGGTCTATGGTTTGTTAGTTTTCCCCTCACAGGACAAGAAGGCTGGAAGTCAGGGGCGGCTGGCATTTCTTCAGCAGCTCAACAATATCAGGGCTGAGGGCTGCATAGGTCTCTTGGCCTTTCCCTCAGTGTCACCAGATGACTTCTATGGCTCCACATTCGAGGCAAGAATAAGGAAGAAGAGGAAGGGACGATACGTGTGGCAGGAAAGCAACAGTTTTCTCAAGGAATCCATGCATGAGTTTCCTCTGTCTGCTCTAACAAAGCTCCGTGAATGTAGTGGCTTAAAGCAACACAAGCTTATCATCTTACGGTTCTGGATGTGAGAAGTCTGAAATGGGTTTTGCTAGGCTAAAATCACAGTGTTGGTAGGGTTGCCTTCCTTCTCTGAGCTCTAAAGGAATAGTGGTTTCCTTGCCAGAAGGTGCCTGCATTCCTTGACTGGTGGTCCCCTTCCATCTTCACAGCCAGTCACATCACTGGGACTTCGGCTTTTTCTCATCACATCTCTGACTTTCTGGTCCTCCATCTGCTACATTGAAGGATCTTTGTGATGACATTGGGCCCACCTGGATAATCCGTTATACACTCCCTCTTCTTCTTCTTCTTCTTTTTTTGCTTCGCAGTTTTATTTAAATTTTAGTTACTTAACATATAGTGTAATATTGGTTTCAGGAATAGAATTTAATGATTCGTCACTTATGTATAACACCCAGTGCTTACGCTCCCTCTTCTAAGGTCAACTGATTAGTAAGCGTAATTCTATCTGCAACCTTAATTCTTTGCCGTGTAACCCAACAGATGCACAGGTTCTGGGGATTAGGATGTGATTGAGGGGACCATGATTTGCCTACCATGACCCATTTTTGTTTCATTGGCCAAAATTCTAGCTGGAAGGAGGCTTGAGAGTGGGAGTTGGATTAGCTGAACAACAGCGTCTGCCATATCTTGCTAGCACTTCTTGAAGTTTGTAATTACATATTTCTTGTGTGATTTTTTCCCCCAGTAGACCCTATATTCCACGAGAGCAAGAACCATGTCTGTTTTGCTCACCATTGTATTTTCAGCATATAACATGGTACCTGACATATAAGAGCAGCTCAGTAAATTTTTAGTGCATAAAGGAATGCATGAACAAGTACAGAGACACAAACACATGCACACATATGGAAAAGCATACTGTAGCATTTTCTGGGTCATAGCCAAGAAACGGAAGCAATCTAACTGTTCATCTATAGGAAACTGGTTATATAAATCATTGATTTTTGAAAAGTAAACCCCTGGTACATGTCTACAAAAGAATATTCAGCTTTTGTAAACAATGAGACCGATCTTAAGTGTAGGGACATGAAAGGATGTTCATTATTTATCACTAAGGGAAAATGCAAGTTGCAGAACAGCACGTATTGTATGACCCTATTTGTGTGATAGAGAATCAAATGAAGCTTATTGCCCTCGGGAAGGAAGAACACAAAGAACCAGAAAGAACAAAGAGTCAAATTCTTGGCCTTGGATTGTTCTGGGAACCCACACCAAGTATATTCCTGTCTCATGGTCTTTGCACTGATTGTTCCTTCTGTCTCCATTACTCCTTCCTCACATATTAACATATTGATATTAATTAACAATGTTAACAGCTTGCTCTCCTCTTTCATTAAGTCTCTGTCCAATGTCATCTTCTTATAGAGGGCCTGACTTGACCACCCTGTCTTAAACAGCATGCCCTATCACTCTCCATTCCCATGATCCACTTTATTTTATATGACATTATATATCTATTTGCTTATTTTTTTAAGTTTATTTAAGTAATCTCTTCCCTCCCCCCGACGTGGGGCTCGAACTCACAACCCCCAGATCAAGAGCCACATGCTCTACTGACTGAGGCAGCCAGGCACCCCTTGTTTAATTGTTTGTTATATCGCTTCTCCACTCGAACGTAAGTGCCATGGGGCCAGGGATCTAGGTGATTCTGATGCAGGTTGCTGGAGTATCTCAGTTTAGGAATCACTTCTAACTCTTAGGACAGCAGTTCTCAAAGTGTGGTCTGCAGACCAGCAACATCAGCATCACCTGGGGACTTGTTAGAAGGGCACATTCTCGGGCGCCTGGGTGGCTCAGTCAGTTAAGCGACTGCCTTCGGCTCAGGTCATGATCCTGGAGTCCCGGGATCGGGTCCCGCATCGGGCTCCCTGCTCGGCGGGGAGTCTGCTTCTCCCTCTGACCCTCCCCCCTCTCATGTGCTCTCTCTCTCTCTCTCTCTCTCTCTCTCATTCTCAGTCTCTCAAAATAAATCAATAAATCTTTAAAAAAAAAAAAAAAAAAAAGAAGGGCACATTCTCAAGCCTCACCTACTGAGTCAAAACTCCTGGGAGTAGGGCCCAGCAGTCTGTTGTTAAGAAACCTTCCGGGTAGTTCTGATGCCCACTCAAGTCTGAGAACAACTGACTTTGCTTCTCTTTTTTAAGCAGCACTCCCTGGCTCTTTTCCCAGGGAGATTTTCCAGGTAGAAAGGGGTTAACTCTATTCCCTATCCTTTCCTCTGTGCTGCTCCTAAGAATGTTCTGAATAAGATAGAAATGTTGAAATTCTGTGTTTAGGGGCGCCTGGGTGGCTCAGTTGGTTAAGCGACTGCCTTCGGCTCAGGTCATGATCCTGGAGTCCCTGGATCGAGTCCCACATCGGGCTCCCTGCTCGGCAGGGAGTCTGCTTCTCCCTCTGACCCTCCCTCCTCTCATGTGCTCTCTCTCATTCTCTCTCTCTCTCAAATAAATAAATAAAATCTTTAGAAAAAAAAAGAAAGAAATTCTGTGTTTAATGTACCTTAATTTAATTTAAATTTTTCTTGAACTTTATCCTCTAGGGAAGGGGCTGACAGTCAGCATTTTTGGCTTTGCCGGCCAGAGTCGGACGCAACTACCCAACTCTGCCCTGGAGTGGGAAGGCAGCCAGAGACAATATGTAAATGAATGAGCATGGCTGTGTGCCAATAAAACTTCATATATGGACACTGAAATTTGAATTGTCAGCAATCTGGTGGCATAATGTGTACATAATATGTTATTTTGCGTTTCTCTGATTACATTCATTTGGCCTCTTCTGTGAAATGCTTGCCCATTTCTTTTGCCCCCTTTCCTATCTGCTAAAGGGAACTCATTCCAGTGCGCAGTTCCCTTGGGCATTCCTTTTGTATGGAGGGAGATGAAGCCTGATATGTGGACATACACAGTGAATCCTGAAAAGTGGCAAGTATCTTGGCTCATTGGAGGCATAGAAGGACAACACTGCCCTACCAGTGGCAAGGTTGTCTGGGAAAGAGATACGTAGATGGGCCCCTGGGGTTGGTTCCAAGTGTGCGTATCTTTGTCTCACATTAATATTCACCAAAGAGCATCCATTGCAGAGTAGATTCAAAACCAACCAGGTGGGTAAGCCAAACTTTCTCCTTGGCTACCATAGTACTTGTGCTGTGGGCCCCCGAATAGGTGGTTATGCAGGCAGGCGGGGAGGGAGGCAATGCATGGGCCTAGCAGCATGGGCTTCGCCTCTCCAAGGCTGGTTTAGCTACTGCCACCTGCTGAGTGCCCAAGAAGCCAACAGCAGAGACCAATGGTGAGTCCTTTATACAGTGCTGATGGCTAAAGGAACACTAGCCAGCTACCTTATGGTCTTAATTCCATTAGGCCCCTTCCACCTTGGAAGGGAGAGTGAGTTGTCTTTGATGGAATCGACACATACTTTGGATTTGGGTTTGTTTTGCCTGCCTGTACTGCCTCTGCCCAGTGCTACCGCCTCCTCATTTGCTTCACAGGTTTCACTCTCCAGTAAATGCTTTGCATCCTAACTCAGTTTCAGCTTTGGCTTCCTAAAGAATGCAATCTGCGACAACCTCTTTTCTAGGGGAAAATGAGACACTTGTAATGCGTGGTATGCACTGGATGACGATTACTCAAATTATCAGCTATGGTGGCTTGAAATGGAATACAAGTGGAGGGCAAAGCTTTGGGAAATCAAGAGGCTAGAGCACTTAGTCCCTATGGTGACAGTGATGATTGCAAAGGATGTGGCTAGGGCTGCTTCTGATGACCGTAGAGAGCTTATACAAAAAAGAGGACAAATGGAAAGCCTTGAATGCACAACACAGATCAGAGTGGAAAATCAAAGACCCTCACTGTCACCATTCAAGTAGTCTTTATTCTCCTGGAACTGTAGGATGGATATGCCTGACAGTCATGCCCAGGGACTGATCATAAACGTTGCAGAGTTGCAACACTGATTAAAGGTATGGCCTTGTTAGAGCTCTGAGGTTAACTGATGGGCTCTTCTGGGGGAAAGAATAGGACCCTAACACAATGAGTGGAAATATTTGGGCATAAACAGATGAAGCTGAGAAAAATTTAGCCTCCACATTTCCCTGAACCTTCCTTGCCAGGAGAAGGAGTCATATGTCCTTTCTCTAGTGGTACCAGCCTTCCTCTGCATAAAAACCTTTTGGTGACTTCCAGGGGGGTGCTTGCCTCACAGGAAATACTGATTCTCCTCAGGACTAACCCCCACAACAGTTCATTGTCTCCACTCCCATAAGAATCATTGGATTTCAGTATAGCCTATATGCCGTAATGCCCAAGGAGAAGGGAATGTGGAAGTGGATCTATGATGTGCAATCTGCTCAGTGCCTACCACTAACTCTACTCGTACAAAGACTGCAGTAGAGTTTCCTGGGTTGTGGGATTTTCAGCTTTAAAAATGTGACAGTCTCAGGAAAATTTGTACCGGTCAGTCACCCTATTGGGAGGTCATTCTTCACTAAAGCATTAAGAAATATATTAGGTGTTATACGCAACTAATGAATCATTGAACACAACATCAAAAATTAATGATGTACTATATGCTGGCTAATTGAATTTAATTAAAAAAAGAAATACATTGGTGAGAGGAGCACCAGTATGATTGAAAAGCTCTCTGGAATAGCCTCTGTAGGCCAGAGATGATAGTGAGAGATGCTTCATTGGAATTGGACACCCTGATTTCAAAAGGACTAATGGAGTCCTAAAGGGTAGAGTCTAGGGGATGGTGCTTAACTGTCAGAACTAATGTGGCTGCAACTGACATAAAGCACAAGGATAGAGTGTTTTGACCTCCATCTGTTGCAGGGGGTGATTGTTTATGGAATTTCCTAGGAATGAAATAGATGTGATATAGAGAAACAGAAAAATTCTAGGTCTGGGGGACAAAAATTTTGCAGACTCTTGAACTCTTACTCTGTTCCCAGATCTACTAAGCCAGTTCACAGGTCTGAGGTCCTTGATTTTTTTTTTTTTTGAGCTCCTTGATTAAGGGGGAGGCCAGATCTCTTTGAGAAAGGACCTTACTGCAATGCTATCACAGATGTATACTGCAAATCTTCCAAATGTTCCTCAGACTGAGACCTATGGTCATTTATTAGGAGGACATGACCAGGGTAAAGAAAATATCCAGAACCTTCTGAGGGTTATAAGATTCCAGCTCTGAATTGATGCTAATTATTGGGAGTGTGCCACTGTGGTTCATTTCCAGAGTGGGGACTTAGGGAGTCAGGTGATAAATTAGGTCTTGGTCTAAGTTCATTTCAGTGGGAACTTGGACCCATCTTGGCCAAATCACCACACATTATTTTTCTGACTCATGATCCATGGAGGGAGGGCTCTCATTATAGGAAAGGTCAAGTAGTATCCCCTGGAACTGTACCCATCTCCCCTTTCACCTCTATTGCCAATAAAGTAAACCAAAGCAACACCAAGTTCCTGGGGCAACTGAAGAGATAAGAGCCACCACCAAAGACTTGAACAATGAAATCGTGAAGACTCCAACCACATGCCCGTATATAACTTGCCTATTCAGCCTGTGGGTAAAGGCATATAAGTTTTGGAGAATGCTTTTGAATTATTGTTCATTTAATCAGGTTGTGACACCAATTACAACTGTGTTTCTTAATGTGATATCTTTATTGGAGTAAATCAACCCAGCCTCTGGTACCTATTGACCTAGCAACGATCATCAGCAGAGATAATCAGAAATAGTTTGCACTTGCTCTCTTACCTCAGGGCTATCTCAAACTATGCTGTTTTCTGTGATAATCTAGTCCAGAAGGAACTTGTCTTTTTATTCCACAGGCATAATGCTGGTCCATGACATTGATGGCATTATGCTAATGACTCTGAGGAGCGGGAAGAATCAAGTATTCTAGATGCCTCATGACCAGAGGATGGGAGATAAGCCCTGTGAAAGTTCAGGAGCCTGCTACATGGATGACATTTCTAGGGATCCAGTAATCTGGGGAATGTCAGAATATCTCTTCTGAAGTAAGAGATAAGTTCTTTTTCCTTGTACTGCCAACCACAAAGAAAGAAACCAATACTTGGTGGACCTCTCTGGATTTAGGAGGCAACATATACCATATTTGGGTATGCTGCTCTAACCCATTTACTGAGTAACCTGTAAGGCTGCCAGTTTTGAGTGGGATCTGAAGCAAGAAAAGCATCAGCAATAAATCTGAGTCTGTGGTACATGTTCAATGAAGCCTCAATAGAAGCCTCATAGCACAGACTCTTAGGGTGTTGCAGTAAGGCCAGACTTTCCTTAATTGACAATTATTTTCCATTTGAAAGGCAATGCCTCTATTGCTTCCAGGTTCTGATAGTGACTGCATGAGACATCAGAGACTATGTGACTTGAACGGGCCATTAGGAAATGGGTATTATCTAATCCACTCAATCATCAAATGGCCATGTGCAGCAGCATTCTATTGTTAAATGGAAACTGTGAATGAAATCACATCTGAGAAAATTGGGAAAGTAAAAGTGAAGTGAATGAGGAGCTAGCTCAGACTCACATGGTACTTGCTCCTACTATATCACTGCCTCTCCATCAGCCCTTACATATGGCCTCAAGGACAGTTCTCTATAATCATTGAACAGAGCAAGAGAATGTAGGCCTATGGCTTTATAGATGGGTTTGCATGGTAGGCTGGCACCTGACAGAAGTAGGTCACAGGTGGCTGACAGCTCCACTCAGGGATGGCCCCTAAAGACAGAGGTAAAGGAAAATCCTGCCAAGTAGTACATCTAATTGTCTACTTTGGTGGAAGGAGAAATGGCCTAATATACTGATGTAGACTGATTCAAGGGCAGAGGCTAACATGTTGGCTGGATGGTGAAGAATGTGGAAGGAACAAGATAGGAATTTGGTGATAAGGAGGCCTAGGAAAAAGATATATGCATAGGCCTCTTAGAATGGGCCAGAAGTGTGAAGGTTATTTGTGTTCCATATAATTGCATCTAGAGGACATCCACTGCGGAAGATGCTGTCGGTAATCAGGTGGATAATATAACTTATTTTGTTGATGTTAGCCTCTTTAGCTACTCTAGTGCTTGCTCAGTAGACCCATATACAAAATGGCTGTGGCAGCTGGGATGGGGTGTATGTATGGGATCTTTTCTCACTGAAGCTGATTTGTCTATTACCACTTTGAATTGGCAATCTGCTTATCAGCAGAGACCAAATGCTGAGGCACCAATATGCACCATTCCTTGGGGGCGACCAGGTAGTCATCTGGTGGCAGATTGGTTATACTGAACCCCCTTCCATCACGGAGGAGGCACTGACTGTCTTCACAGGAATAGATACATATTCTGAATACGGATTTGCTTTTCATGCCTGCAAAGCTTCTGCCAGCACCACCATGTGGACTCACAGAATGCCTGATTCATCACCATGGTATTCCACCCAACATTGCTTCCAACAAAGGAACTCAGTTTAGTGTGAAGGAAGTGTGGCAATGGGCTTGTCCCCATGGAATTCATTGGTCTTATCACATGTCTCATCACCCAGAAACAACTGGCTCGATAGAATGATGACATTTCCTGCCAAAGGCTCAGTTATGGCACCATAACCTGCAAGTTTGGGGTACTGTCCTACAGAACCTAGTATATACTTTAAACCGGGGCCAATATATCATATCATCTCCCTTGTAGCCAGAATGTATGGGTCCAGGATTCCAGAGGTAGAGGTGGGATTGACCCCTCTTCCTGAAGAAATATTTGCTTCCCATCCCTACATCTTGGACTCAGTGGGTTAAGAGGTTCTAATGCCCAAGGGAGAAATGCTTCCACCAGGGAACATGTCAGGATTCTGATGTTTTGGAAACTGACACTGCCCTCTGGCCATTTTGTGTTCTTCATGCTGTTTAACTAATAGGCAGACAAGGCGTCACTGTACAGACCAGGGTGGTCTATTCTGATTACCAAAGGCGGATTAGGTTACTCCTATGCAATGGAGGCAAGGAGAACTATCTCTAGAACCCAGGGGCTTCACTGGGGTGCCTCTTCTCACTCCCTTGTTCAATAGTACTGGTCAATGAAAACTGGTAACCCAGTCAAGGTAAGATTATAAGGATTCAGATCCCCTGTGGGGATGAAGGTTTATGTCACTCCACCAGGGAACGTATCGTGTCCTACTGAGAAGAGGGCAAGGGAAGCATGGAGTGGGTGGAAGAAAAATTGAAGCTATGATTATCAACTTAGGGCCTGCTTCTAGTTACAGAAGCAGGGACTATAGCAACTATGTTTTTTTTTAATTTTTAAAAAGATTTTATTTATTTATTTACTTGAGAGAGAGAGAGCGCGCGCATGCAGGGGGAAGGGCAGAGGAAGAGGGAGAGAGAGATTCTCAAGCAGGTTCCACTCCCAGCATGGAGCCCTATGCAGGGCTTAATCCCATAACCCTGAGATCATGATCTGAGCCGAAATCAAGAGTCAGATACCTAACTGACTGAGCCATCCAGGCGCCCCTATGGCAACTATGTTTTATGCTTAGAGCTGCCTTTCCCTTCTACTTTGTATGAAAAGCACTGTTGGTGGTTAATATTTCAGATTTCATGTGAGCATATGAATGAATTGACATCCCCCTGCAATGATACAGTAGCTGGTGGGTATTTACATTTTATCTGAGGTCATGGGGATTTCATCTGGATGAGGGACAAGAGTGGTGTGGAGGGGCAAAAGGAATGGTCAGTGCTGGGAATTCTCTGTTTTCCCTTTCAAGGTTGGCTTTACATCCTTCTCCACCCAGCTCTTTTCCCTGACTCACATTAACTGCATTTGGCCCCCCTGCATTATGGCTCTCAGTAGCCATCAGCCAATGGGAGGTATCAGCAACAGGAGATCAGATGGTGGAAGGAGAGAAAGGTCAGGAAATTTATTTCCTACATTCCCTCCCTGCAGGGATGTGAGTTGGCGGTGATTCTTCTATAGAAGGCCACAGTTCCTGTTGAATGTTCCTTTCCTTACTATTTTATTTTATTTTTCCTTATTGCCTTAGTTTTTGGTAACCATTCCCTCTCCTTGCCCCTTTAGGCTTACAGGTACTAACATCTTCCAGTGTTGCTAGCCCTGAGGTGCTTCACCATCCATTGTTGATTTCCCTTAATCCTGCCCACCCACATCCTTGTGCATGGTTCCTTCATTAAACTGTCTTTAGGGGTCCCTTGCTGGCTCAGTCCATGGAGCATGTGACTCTTGATCTCCGGGTTGTAAGTTTGACTCCCACATTGGGGGTAAAGATTACTTAAAAATAAAATCTTGGGGCACCTGGGTGGCTCAGTCATTAAGCGTCTGCCTGTGGCTCAGGTCATGATCCCAGGGTCGTGGGATCGAGCCCCACATCAGGCTCCCTGCTCAGCGGGAAGCCTGCTTCTCCCTCTCCCACTCCCCCTGCTCGTGTTTCCTCTCTCGCTGTGTCTCTCTCTGTCAAAGGAATAAATAAAATCTAAAAAATAAAATAAAATCTTAAAAAAACCTGTCTTTATCCATTTTTAGTATGTCATGTTTCCTGTCATGAACCCAACTGATACAATTCCTAATATTTGTTTATATATACACCTTCTCCCATTTTTGTAATCAGTCTTTCCAGAGAGGTTTATCAGTCTTTTTTTTTTAAAGATTTTATTTATTTATTTGAGAGAGAGAGAATGAGAGATAGAGAGCACGAGAGGGAAGAGGGTCAGAGGGAGAAGCAGACTCCCCGCTGAGCAGGGAGCCCGATGCGGGACTCGATCCCGGGACTCCAGGATCATGACCTGGGCCGAAGGCAGTCGCCTAACCAACTGAGCCACCCAGGCGCCCCAGGTTTATCAGTCTTATTAGACTTTTCAACCAACCAGTTTTGGGTTTTATTGATCTTTTGTATTAGACATTTTCTTTTTTTATTAATATTTGTTATTTTGAAATGTCCTTATTTCTGCTTTCTCATTTACTCTGTTATTGTTTTTGTAGCTTCTTAAATCAGATGCTTAGGTTTTTAATTTCCAGCCTTGCTTCTTTTTTTTTTAATATTTTATTTATTTATTTGACAGAGAGAGAGAGTGTGAGCATAAGCAAGGGGAACACAGGCAGAGGGAGAGGGAGCGGGAGATGCAGGTTCCCCACTGAGCAGGGAGAGCCCGATGCGGGGCTCGATCCCAGGACTCTGGGATCATAACCTGAGCCGAAGGCCGATGCTTAACGGACTGAGCCACCCAGGTGCCCCAGCCTTACTTCTTTAATCATACAAAGGTTTCACAACATAAATTTCTTTCTAAATACCACTTGGGCTGCAACCCATAATTTTCAAATTAGTTTTCTTTTCTCTTAAGTAGGCTCTATGCCCAAAGTGGGGCTTGAGCTCACAACCCTAAGATCAAGAGTCACTTCCTCTACCGACTGACACAGCCATGTACCCCTATTAGTTTTGACATGTAATATTTTCATTATTGTTCTGTTCTAAGTATTTTCTAATTTTTAGTATGATTTTTTTCTCTTTGACGCCTGATTTCAAAGTATGTTTTAAAATTTCCAAACATAGATGTTTTCTTTATCTTCTTGTTACCGATTTCCACTTTAATTGCAGTGTGGTCAGAAAATGTGAACTGTTTGAGACTGAGTCTTTGAAATTTGTTGACATTTTTTTTTAACCTAGCATATGATTAACTTTCATGAATGTTTCATGTGTTGGACCACTACTAGATGACATATTGCTTTTGTATGAATTAGGAAAATGTGTTCTTTCTTCCAGATGGATGTAGCACCACACCTGAGCATGTGGTTTGGCAAATGGAGCATGAGATGGATTTTGACCCCGACTTGTCCCCTTGGCTAGGTACTTTTGATCAGTGAACAATCTGTATGTGGTGACTTGTTCATGTGTTCTTGTAAAGAATGTTTATTTTCCAGTTGCTAGGTACGGTGTTCTTTGTATATCTACTAGAACAAGCTTGTTCATTTGATGTTCAAATTTTCTACATCTTTACTGATTTTTTGTCTGCTTCATCTATGAATTTATGAGAGAGAGATGAACTAAAAACTCACTGTGGTGGTGGATTTGTCTATTTCTCCTTATATCTCTGTTAATTTTTGTTTCACATAGTCAAAGCAGTTGAATACATTCAAGGTTAGTATTATTACATTTTTCTGTTGAATTGAAATTTTTATCAGTATACTGTAAACTTCTTTATTTTTTAAAAATTATTTTTAAAATATTTTATTTTTAAGTAATGTCTACACTCAGCATGGGGCTTGAACCTATAACCCCAAGATCAAGAGTTCCATGCTCTACCAACTGAGCCAGCCAGGCACCTTTTATAACCTTCTTTAAATCTAGTAATTATTTTTCCCTTGAAGTCTGTTTTGTGTGATATTAATCTAGCTATAACAGCTTATATTTTATTGATCATACTATTTGCCTATGTATTTTTTCCATCATTTTTACTTTCAGACTTACTGTGTATGTGTGTTTTGGGGGTATCTCTTAAAAATAGCTAGACTTCTTTAAATCCAGACTGATAATCTTTACTTTTAACTGGAGCATTTGGTTCATTTACATTTTATGCAATTATTGATATATTTAAGTTTAAATCTACCATCTTCCTCTATTCTCTTTGTCCCACTTTTCCAAAAAGTTTTTCCTCCTTTCTTGCCTTTTTTGGATTGGTGGTTGATTTTTTTCTCTTTCTCTCTTTTAATTTTCCCCCTTTTGGTAGTTTGGAAGAGATATAATATCCTTTTATGTTAGTGGTTATCCTAGAAATTTTAATATGTATATTCAACATAATTAAGTCTTTAGTTAATAGAAATCCATTACCAATACTCAGCATTCTAGGGCACAATTCCACAAAGGGTACAGTTTTTGCATTCATTCTTCGATTATTTTATTTATTTTGTCTTGTTTTGCTTGACCTTACAGTGACCTGAAATTAAACTATCACTCTGTGCATCAGACTGTCAACATTGAAACTACCCAATCCCTGGCCTTCACCACAGATCTCAGTCCCTGCCTAGTCCATTGGTACCCTGGAGCCAGTGAGATCACCAGGGAACAGTACTCTCAGCTGCTGAGATAATACCAGACTCTGATAGCAAAGGACAGGCAAGCCAACAGCAAAGATGCAAAAGATGTGATAGCTTTGCAATCTTATAGAGCGAAAAGCCAATTAGCTCCGAGGAATTCCTAAAGGAGTCATCATAACATGTAAAAATAGTTCTGCAGGCTCTGGGAGAAGGGAAAATCAAAGCTTCAAAGGGCATCACTGCAGTCAGGTCATACCACATTTGTAGCATACTGAGTAGTATGCATACTGCACACAGTTCAGTGTTTGGAAGGAGAAATCACTCTGATAAAGTGGCAAGGTAAACCACAATACACCAGAATATTGTCAGTGGCTCTCAACAGGGGGTTATTTTGCACTTCAGGGGACATTTTGCAATGTCTGGAGAGACTGTTGTAACCACTGGTGTGTGTGTGGGGGGGTTCTACAATACACAGGATCCTCCCTGTCCTCTACAAAGAATTATCTGGACTCAAATGTGGATAGTGCCCACTGCTATCGGTTATACAGTGAAGTATAGATAAGCAGCAGGATAGTGTTTCTTGTATCACAGAAGCCATCCTATAATAATGATTTCACATTTCTTTAAGGGAGGATGATGGTACAGCAAGGATTCACTATACCTTTTTGTTGACACTTGAAAAGTCCATAATAATGAAAAATGAAAAGATCAGCGGGCACTCATTTCTCTGAACCTCCTTGAAATGGCAAAGGGTTTTTATGAGCAGATGTCACTGAAACTAAACGGTGTGTATTTTCTAATTAGTGGCTTTAGGATTTCAAAATCAGACGGGACATTAGGAGACTAGATATAGCTCATGAAAAACAATCATGAACAATGTGGTATTTCCCCAGAGCTTATTATGAATACAGCCTATCCCTCCAACAGCTTTTCAATGCAAATGAACCTGGTGCATTTGGTGAAAATTGCCAAATTTAGAATATACTAGTTCTAAAGTTCATACCTTAATATATGTGTGGTAGGATTTCTTTCTTTGGTTTACCTCTATTTTCTAAAATTTTTGCCAAACACTTATTTTTTAAAACTTTTTTTGTTTTGAAAAGTTGCACAAACAGAACAGAGAATCCTTGTGTGTCCTTCACTTAGACTCCTAAAATGTTAATATTTTACATTTGCTTAATCATCCAAGGGTTTTCTTCTGAGATATTTCAGAGTAAGTTGCAACATAATGTCCCATTATCTCTGAATACTCCAGCGAGTATTTTCTTAAACAAGGACTTTCATGTTAACCATAGCACAAGTATAAAAATCAAGAAATTTACATTGATATAGTATTATTAATCTATAGATATTCAAATTTTGTCAGTTGTCCCAGTAATACCCTTTTTAGCAAAAGAAAAATGTTCTTTTTCTGGCTGGGGATCAGTTGTCATGTCTGTTTCTTTTAATCTGGAGGATTAGTGACTTTGATGATTTTGAAGAGTGCAAGCCAGTAATTTTGTAGACTGTCCCTCTATGGGTTTGTTTGATATTGCCTTATGATTAAATTCAGGTTATGCGAATTATGGCGTCATGAATACTACAAAATTGGTTGGTTTTTCTTAGCACCTTATCAGGAGGCACAGAATGCCCATTTCTGGGCGTGCTGATTTTCATCACAATTAGGACGGTATCTGCCATGTTTTCCCACCGTAGCTTTTATTTCGCCTTTGAAATCGTAGTATCTTGTCGAGAAATACTTTGAGACTGTAATGTAAACAAGTTGTTTCTTATGGTAATTGCGCCCCCTAGTTTTGTTTAAGGTTACAGAGGCAGAGGCTGATTACCGTAGGGTGTCAGCACTGGTGGCGCAAGTGTTCCCAGGGGTCAATTTCTGCTCGCATCCCTTGTATTAGCATGTCTAGCACATAGTAAATGGCTGCTTCTTTCCTGATTAATTTCTTTTATCTCAGCAGTTAGTAGGGTGTATTGTAATTGATCTGCTTATGTTTGTCTTTCCCACAGACTGTGAGCTCGTTGAGGGTAGGCGCAATGGCTTATTGCTTCTCTGTCCCCAGTGTCTAGCACATACTAGGGGCTTGAAAAATACATGTTTGAATTAGTGGCCTGGAGTAGATACTACGGAAGAAGATAAGGGCTATGAGTCGGCCTGGGGATGGCATTTTTCCTGTTCTAAAGGGAAGCTAGGGCAAGGGTTGTAGAGGGCGCGGTCGGCGCAGTCACTCTGCAAAGGAACCCATGGGTCTCAGCCACCTAGTTACAGGCAAGGCCTCGGGTTTCCGCGGGTGGGGAGGAAAGTGGGGCGGGAAATCGAAAACCGAACTCGCAGCTCCCGGCATTCCCCGTGGGCGGTGCTCCCCTTTGACCCCTCGCTCGCGTGCTACACATCCGGGCCTCTGCTACTAGTGAGGGGAAGATGGCGGCCGCAACTGTGGTGGTTCCCGTAGAGTGGATAAAGAACTGGGAGAAATCAGGGAGAGGCGAATTGTGAGTGTCCGGGCTGGAGGCGGGCGCACGGCCGGGCCGGGCCCGGGCGTCAGCCGTGCTCTCCCATGTGGGGAAAGGTTGTGGGGGGAAGATGTGCCCCCTCCCCCATCCGGGCGGCGGGTGTGGAGGGTTGGCTAGGAGTTTCGAACTCGGGGAGGAGAGGTGCCGGTAACCGTCGCCGACCTCCTTCCTTCTCTGGCCTCTCTGAAATCCCCGTTGCCCGCCGTAGGCTGTGTTCCTTTAGTCTCTTAGCAGAACTCCCGTTTCGCCCCTGCGGGTCCCCGCGCTCCCGCTCCGTCTCTTTTTGTCCCCCTCTTTGCTTGAGCTCACTTGGCTCCTTTCTTTTTGCGGGGCCGCGCCGGGGGGTTTCGGACTTTCCATCTCTCTGTCCCATTTCTTTACTCTGCATCCGTTCGACTCTGCAGTTTGGAGCCCGACGCCTCCTTTGCCCGAAGTCCGGGGAGGGCGAACCGTCCCGACTCCCTCCCCTCCTCTCCGCCCGCCGCCGCCGCGGTGCCCGGGGCGTCGCGAAGAGCCCCGCTTGGTACCTCTCTTCCTCCCGGGGAGCGGTCCTTTCGGATTGTCCCGGCCTCGCGCGGCGCCACTGGCCGTGGGAGAAGTGTAGCTGGGATTGCCGCTTTCCCCGAAGACCTACCGGCATTTCTTTGCTCCGTTTTTTCACTTTAGAGCCATTTCGGTTTTGATTCAACTTTCGTCATTAAATGTTTCCTAAACCCCATTTTGTCCTGGGACTGTAACTAATTTTGGCAACTCTCCAAGGTTCTCGAGTACCTGGAATAACGCGTTTCCTTTAGTCATAAAACTTGTTTTTTTCCCCCGGTAATACAGAAAACAGTAATTTGCCATACCCGCGGTTTCCTCGCCCAAAATTTCAGTTCGCGCTCTCTCGGAAAGAAATCGTTTAAGCAGTAAAACCCCAGATTCAAAAACAAATAACTTATTTCTAGTTTCTTTCTCTGAATCGCTTTATTAGCTAAAGCTCAACATTGTATGAGATTAACTCTCCTTAGCCATTTTTGCGGTCGTCTCCCCCCCCCCCCCCCCGTCAGTTTAGGTTGCTGGTGCAAAAGATAGCGAATCTTTGGAACTTCGTTACTTCGAACGAAACCCGGGGAATGCGTTGCCGGATCTTGCGAGTGTAATGTTGCCAGCCTATATGGCCTCCCC
Organism: Callorhinus ursinus; assembly: GCF_003265705.2. NCBI lineage: Eukaryota > Metazoa > Chordata > Mammalia > Carnivora > Otariidae > Callorhinus > Callorhinus ursinus. The sequence continues at coordinate 10,800,506 of NW_027397095.1, forward strand.
CCGCCCCCCTCGCGCGCACTCTCACTGCTTTACGAAGTCTTAACTGTGTGAGCTCTAGAATTGTAATTTCTTGGGTAAGCGGCGGTCTTAGCCACTTAACTAGCTGAGTGACCTTGGGTAAGTTCCTTAACCACTTTGACCGTTTCCCCTTGAGTAAATTGGGATTAATAAGTACTCTACTCAAAGGATTGTTGTGAAGACTAAATAATGCCTGTAAAGCACTTGGCTTATAGTAAGTGCTCAAGTGATAGCTATTAAAAGTAATATTATTATTCCAATCTTTAGATATTTAAACTTCTCTGGACAGCCCTTGCTCTTAAAGTCCGCACCACTCAGGTTAGCAATTAATTGGTCTTTGACTCTCCTGCATACTCTTGTACTCTAACGAATTGAGAGACCCTTGAAGAGTGGGGACTGTGGTTCATATTTATTTTGGTTCAACCCTCCCGCCCCGCCCCCCTCCCCCGCTCCCGCCCCTTCTCCCTCTCCCCCTAGCTTTTCTAGCATATGCTTAGAGTGAGGGCTTATTGGTTTATTAAGTGAGAAGTCTATTCGATAAACATTCATTTTTAACTGTTAGGAACGTTTTCCAGATCTTTGTACATGCTATTTAACAAATCGCTATTAAGTTCCTTGTGTGCAGGGAAGGCAGGATGGGAGGTTACCTAACCAAACCATCATTTTCATCTATGTTAGATTAGGATAACCTCCCCAAACTGATAAATCAGTTCATTGTTTTGTTTACCTACTTAGTTATTTAGGGCCTGTCATCTTCAGTAGATTGCACAGCTTCCTCCTTCCAGCTGTTTTTGACAGTTTTATTATTATTACTTTCACCTTAGAATGAGTGGCATTAGGGCTAGGAGGTGAAATTCTTCTTGACTTCTTACCGGCAGTGGTTGGAGAAAAATAGTGATGTAGGAGGTTGAAGTACCTCGTCAAAATGAGATTTTGGATTCACTTTATGTATATTTGCATGATCCATGTTACCCATATTGTTCCTGAAGAGCTTTTTCAAAACTGTTGTTAGGGCTTATTTGTATGTAGTTATTCCATGGCTTGAGGAATGTAGTTTGAATTACCGTAGATCCAAATCAGTGTAGTCAGTTTTATAATTATATTCTGTTATATGAAGAGAGCATAAGGTGTTAATTGTATGACATAACGAAATGTTTTAAATAGGCAAACACATCACCATCCAGTACTTAGGTTTCATTTATTGACCTCTTTCCCCTCTTTCAAAACTTTGTTGTATATAGTCTAACTTCAGAGTTTTTGTATCTAGCATTTTCATTTTATTAGAATGAGTGGTCTTGTAAATATATTACCAAAAATCCTTTCCTTTCTCTGAAAACAGAGCCTCTTAATTATAAGCCAGCAACTAGAAATGTTAAAAACGAAGGTAATGTGCCAACAAATTATTAGTGAACCCATTTATAGATTTGGCTTTTAGAATATGACCAATATTTAAAATAACATCTTGGGTGGGTTTTTAGTTTTTAATGAGATAAATTAGCAGATGAGATTTAACTTGACTGAAAATTATCTTTTAAAGAAAAATGCATGAAGTATTTCATGAGGTTTTTAATTCATTTCTTGTCGGTCACTTCTTACCAGTATATTTTGGGAGTTGTAGTCAGCTTCAGCCACATAGTGTTAAAGCAACACATGAGATGTATGGGACATTTAGTAAATTTCAGAGAGGGCAGTTTCTTAATTAAGATTTTCAGTAAGTTGAAAAGCAACTGTATTGGATGGAAAGTCTTGGCTTTGAAGAATAAGCTTTGTTAGGTAATTATGGGGAAAAGAAAAAACTTTATTTTGCTTGTCTAAGTGGTCAGTCACATACCTAGCTAACCTGTTGTTTCCAGAGATACTGATTATGTTTTTAATGATAAATTATAGAACTTTTAAAGTGATCTTTACCCACAGACACCAAAAGGACAAAGGAGGACTACCAAAACATAATTATTAAGGGTCTTTTCTAGTAACATTTAGATCTATTCTTACAAGTTTCACATCTAAATGCAAACTTATGAATTCTGCCACATATGAAAGATAAGGATTTAATCACTTCAATTTTGGAATTAGAGTTTTAGTTTCTTGATGACTTCATATAAGCATAGGACTTGCCATGATTATGCTAATAAACTTGCATGTGCTGGTAGATCCAGTGGTGAATTTTGTTTTTAGTAGAAATCATTAACACAGTGAACTCAACATTTCTTTGTGTCACAAGCAACCTTAATGGAGGATTTATGTTTCAAGCTCTTAATCTGAAGATTTTGGCCTCATGTCCATACTTGGTCTAATTTTGAAATACCTATATTTGTTGAATATTATCTATTTGTTCCAAGAACTTAATTATATAAAAAATTTACATATCAATTAGAAATTTTTGTTAGATCTCACATTAATTATTGGTAGTTACAATAAGCTTTTAAAATTTAATTGTCAGATGTTTTGATTGCCATTCTTTGTCTTTTGCTGCTGCTAAATGATTTTACATCTTCCAGAACTTAGCTAAGTGCATTTGGACGTTCATTAAATGTTGTCTGACTTGAATTTTTTGGAGGGAGGTAGGGGGAGGGAGTCTGTGGCAAATAATCATTCAAAGAGATTTGTCTTGGTAGTTGTCTTTTTTTTTCTTCAAAAGATGCTCTTTCAGCTGAAGTTTTATCTGAAGCCTTTTCTTCATATTTTAGTTTTCATTGGCATTTATTTTCTCATTTTGACCTGTATTCACAAATTAAGAATAAATCTTCGTCCTTTTTCCTGGTAAGAGAAATGCATTTTTCAAAAAAATGTAGCAATATCAGGAGATTTTCTAGGCATTGCTTTCTTTGTTAGAAAAATTAAATTATTCTCCAGTGCTTAAATATTAAGGTACAAAGAGCGCTATTAATGTACTTGTGTGCAGGAACCTTTGTTCTTTTTTAAACATTTCCTGTTTCCTTTCCTCCTCATAAAGTGAATATTTTCATTTTCATAAATACATGTTTCAAGATAAAACTACATGCCCAATATTTCATTTTTGTGTTATATTTCTGTTCTGATAATGATAGTAGAGGTAGTACTTTGCTTCACCAAATTTAGCCTTTTTTGTTGTTTTGCTTTTAAGAATTAATTGAAGGACAAATTGACATCAGTGTTTCATATGTGAAGCCAACTTTGAGATGGTGACCATAATCAAGTAGCTCAGGCTTGTGCTGTTTCCTTTTTTACTGAAAAATGGATTCAAGCTAGGTGGAAAGCTAAATACTCAAGAACTATTCACAAAATACCTCATGAGTCCTTGGAAGAATTTAAGACATTCAGTTTAAGTTTCACAGGTCTTTGACAGAATGTAGATTCTGTCTTTGTTCTCAGGGACCTGAGACAGCATCTCCTCCATAATAGCACCAAATTGTTTTAAAAGTGGAAAAACTGGCACCAAATTGTTTTAAAAGTGGAAAAACTGGCAAACTCAATTATTTGGAGTTATGAGAGGAATAAAATAATCACTTAGACTGAGGCAGAATATTTGATTAAGCCACGTTAAAATGGGCAACTACTGGAGGTAGTTTTTTTTTTCTTCCTTTATAATTTAGGATAGAGTACTAAAACTGTTTAATGGGTGTGGTAAGACATGCAGTATTCAAAAACAGAATTGTGTTTTGTTTTTTTTTTTTAAGATTTTATTTATTTGACAGCACAAGCCGGGGGAGCTGCAGAGGGAGAGGGAGAAGCAATGTGATGAGGGGCTTGATGTGAGCCTAGTCCCAGGACCCTGGGATCATGACCTGAGCCGAAGGTAGATGCTTATCGGACTGAGGCACCCAGAATTGTTTTTTTAAGGATACTTTATGATTGATCTTCTGTTAGTGAATTACTTAGGGAGAAGAGCATGGACAAATCTACTGATTGGGGAAACATTCTTAGCAATTGGTTTAGTTTCCTCCTACAACTAGAGAAGAGCTGTTTTATACTAGGGAAATAAAAGTATCTTATGCAGGTGAATTGCCTTATCGTAATAAACCATCTGTAATTCCTTACACAATTTGAGCAAATCTTTGAGATGCTAATTAATAGTTCATGATGACATTATCACCTACATTCTAATGAGTATGTTTGTGGCCTTGTGACTGACAAGATGGAATTATGTTTCAGTTATTTCTTAAAATTATGTAACAGTGGCTGTACCATTAGATTAGGTGGGATGAGGTGGGAACACTGACATTCCCTCCTCCCCACTGGAAGGATTATTGTGGAAGATATGCTTTAAACTTATTAAAACAAACAGAAAATGAAGCTATTGAAAATGTAAACAAGCATGTAATGTTTACCATAAGGAATATTTGACCTTGCTTTTTAGTAGTCTGGATACAAAGGGAACAATGAGTTACTTGATTCCATTCCATTCTTCTGTCAAAAACCAATGTTTCGTACTAGTACTTTCTAAAGGGAATTGAACCTTTGGGGACAGTGAGAACCACAAGGAATTGTTTTAATACTTTATAACAAATATTGAAGTGATCTTGATATACTTTTTTTTTTTTTTTTTAAGATTTTACTTATTTATATGAGAGAGAGAGAAGAGAACGAACAAGAATGAGAGAGCCCAAGCAGGGGGAGCTGCAGAGGGAGAGGGAGAAGCAGGCTCCCTGAGGCCCAGCACGGGGCTGGATCCCAGGACCCCGGGATCACGACCTGAGCCAAAGGCAGACACCTAAATGACAGAGCCACCCAGGCGCCCCAACTTTCTTCTATATTTACTCTTAACAGAAAAGAGCTAGATGGTAGACATTTTTAGGTTACATTTTCTGATGCTAGTCTGAAGCAGATTTTTCTCTGTTGCTTGTTGGAAGGAAGATTGATTTTGTTTTATATTTCAGATAAGCTTGTGGTAGGTTTAACATTTTGAGAAATTAAAAGCTTTACCACTGTTCTCAGCACATTGGAAAGCCTGTTTAGTTTTCAGGGAAGTAGTTGAAAGTATTTGGGGTCAAACTTAAATCAGTTTATTTTACCATTTATAATGTACTCTCTGAAAATTTTTCTTTTTGTTTTTTAATAGGAGTTGGTTAAGAAACTAATAACTAAATGAAAATTTCAAACTATGCAGATTTAATTAGTCTCCATTGGCAAGGCCTTTTTATTCTTTGACTTTGAAGATAATTTTGTGAGACCTACATGTGAATTGTTGACCAAGAAAAGTTTACTTTATTGCCTTTAAACAACCTTACTCTGCTCATCATGATGATGGAGTATTGAAATAATCAAAAGACAGAGTGGTGAGCTGCGATAGCATAGATAATCTGCAGAGTAGATAATCTCTGTGTGGGTGATTGTAATGTGGCATATTTCACTTTAGGTGTGATAATAGAGTGATATTCTGGAAGTCTTAAAAATTGTTTTATTGACTGCGGAAAAAGGATTGCTAGACATAAAAGTAAAAAACACGCATTCATTGGTTTTCTTTTTTGTTAGAGCCTTGTGCAACTTGTAATAAGAATATTTCTTTTTGGGGGCGCCTGGGTGGCTCAGTTGGTTAAGTGACTGCCTTTGGCTCAGGTCATGATCCTGGAGTCCCGGGATCGAGTCCCACATCGGGCTCCCTGCTCAGCAGGGAGTCTGCCTCTCCCTCTGACCCTCTTCCCTCTCATGCTCTCTATCTCTCATTCTCTCTCTCTCTCAAATAAATAAATAAAATCTTTAAAAAAAAAGAATATTTCTTTTTGTAAATTGTGCAATTAAAACAATGCAGAAAATTGCATAAAACTTAAATGTAGAGCCTAAAGAATCAGTGTAATATGCACATCCATGTAACTCACACCCAGATCAAGACAACTGCCTTCCAGATTGCACACTTTTTTCCTCTCCATGGTAACCATTATCCTGACATTTATGGTTTTCTCTTCCTTGTTTTTATTTACAGTTTTACTACCCTATAAACTTAAGTTTGTTGTTGAATTTCCTATAAATGGAATCATAGAGGGTGTATTCTCTTGTATCTGGCTGCTTTTGCGCAACATCATGTCTTTAGGATCCATCAGTATTTTTGCAAGTATTTGCCATTCTTTGATTTTCATAGTTACAAGATGCTCCATTGCATAACTCTACCATAATTTTATTTCTTGTGCTATTGATAAACAATTTTGCTGCTTTGAAATTTCAACTATTACCAACAGCGCCAATGAAACATTCTTATACAAGTATCTTGGTGTATATAAGCATGTGTTTTTGTGGGATATATACTGAAGTGTAGAAAATCGCTGGGTTCTAGATTGTGACTAACTTCAGCTCTCCTATAAACTGAAGCTATTTCAAAATACACTTCCAAAAGCAGGTGTATGGGAGTTCCCCTTGCTTCACATCCTCGCTAACATTTAATATTGTTAGACTTTAAAGATTTTATTTATTTGTCAGAGAGAGAGAGAGCACAAGCAGGGGGAGTGGCAGGCAGAGGGGGAAGCAGGCTTCCCGCTGAGCCTGATGTGGGACTCCATCCCAGGACCCTGGGACCATGACCTGAGCCAAAAGCAGACGCTTAATGGACTGAGCCACCCAGGCATCCCTAATATTGTCAGACTTTAAATTTTTTGTCAATATTTATGTAATGGTGTTATATTGGGGCTTATATTTTCATGGGCATCTTTTTTAATTTTAATTTTCTTTAAAGATTTTATTTATTTGTCCGAGAGAGAGAGAGAGAGAGAGTGGGCGAGCAAAAGTGCACAATCAGGGAGAGTGGCAGGCAGAGGGAGAGTGGCAGGCAGAGGGAGAAGGCAGGCTCCCCGCTGAGCTAGGAGCCCGATGTGGGACTTGATCCCAGGACCCTGGGATTATGACCTGGGCCGAAGGCAGACACTTCACCGACTGAGCCACCCAGGCATCCCCATGGGCATTTTTTTATGTTATTGGCTGGTTGGATTTTTGATTTCTTGCGAAAGGCCTCTTTATATTTTTTCTTCCATTTTTCTATTGGATTGTTTGCATTTCTTTCATTGATTTGTAGGAGTTCTTTATAGAGTCTGTATTTGTGTCCTTTGTGAGTTATAGTGTATATGTGGCAGGTATCTTTTACTCTTTGGCTTGCATTTCCACTCTTAAAATGGTGATTTTTGATGAACAGAAGTTATTTTAATGTCAAATTTATTGATCTTTTGCTTTATGATTAGTAGTTTTTTGTGTTTAAGCAGTCTTTTCCCCATTCCAAGGCAAATGAACTTATCCTCCTATGATCTTCTGGAAACATATTATTTTGCTTTTCATTTTTAAGCCTTACCTAAATGGAGTTGATTTTTATATGTGCTATGAAGTAGGGTTTGCAATATATTGTTGTGGATGATGTATATGAAGAAAATCCAGCCTCACACAGATAAATAGTTGGCAAAAGGAGGGGAATTTTAATAGTCTTTCCAGGTAATTGTATATATTCTTCTTTGGTATCATGTCAAAATTTGTCAGGTGGTAGTTTCTTAATGGTTTGTTGCAATGCCAAATCCAAAACCACATCAGTGAACTTTTTGTACTATGTTAAATTAAAATGCATTTGTCTTTTATTTGAAATCTTTACCCATGCATTATTTTGCAACATCATGCATTGGTCAGTTGGGAAATACTGGTTCACTGAATGATGCAGCTCTTCCAAATATTGACACAGTACATTGTATTAAATTTAAAAAACCCACATTCTTTAGTATCATCACTGAACTAATCAGGAAAGTTTTTATGAATTGGGAATTAGTCAAGTCCATGGTCGCAGCTGTAAGTTTTTCACTATTTGGAATTTTGTTTGAAACCTCACATTTTATCATTGGCAACAAATACTCTCAGTTGTTTTCCTTGAAGTGACTGGCTCAGTTGGTTCATTTTTGAGAAAACGCCTGCCAAAGCCCCAAGTCTGAATAACCATTGTTTGTCAGTTGTTCTTTCAAGTAAAAATGGCATTTTATGAAAAAGTGGCTAGCTCAGCTCACAATTTAAACAGTTGCTTAAGTGATTTTCCTGGAGACAACTGTAGTATTTTGGTGTGTGGCAGAAATGCTTTATGTGTAACTTCCATTTTGTCACATAGAATATTAAAATATATGTTCTTAAAAAAATGTGTTCTCAGGGCTCAGGATTTAATTAAAGTAATATTTTTTTTTTACTACTTCATCAAGCACATTTTTTTATTATAGATAAAAACACATAACGAGATCAGCCTTACCAAATTTTTAAGTGAACAGTACCATATTGTTAAAGATAAGCACAATGTTGTACAATAGATCTCTGGATCTTTTTTGTCTTGTGTAACTGAAGTTTTATACCCATTGAATAGCAACTCCCCATTTCTCTTTTTCTCTAGTCCCTGGCAACCATTGAAATTACACTTTTTGCTTCTATGAATTTGACTCCCTTAGATATACTTCATATAAGCAGAATCCTGCAGTATTTATGCTTCTGTGACTGACATTTCACTTTGCATACTGTCCTCAGGGCTCATCTATGTTGTAGTATATGACAGGAATTCCTTCTTACAGCTGAAGGAATATTCAGTTGTATGTATATGCCACATTTTCTTTATACATTCATCTGTTGATGTGCATTTTGGTTGTTTCTACCTTTTGACTATTGTGAATAATGCTGCAGTGAACATGGGAGTGCAAATACCTCTTTGAAATCCTGATTTTAACTCTTGTGAATAAATACCCAGAAGTGGGATTGCTGGGTTGTAGTTCTATTTTTAATTACTTGAGGAACTTCCATACTACTCGTAGTTGCTGCACCATTTTACATTTCCACCAGCAATTCACAAGGATTCTAGTTTCTCCACATCCTCCCCAGCACTTGTTGTTTTGTTTTTTTTTTTTAAGAATTAATTTTTGACAGCAGTTTTAGGTTAACCGAAAAATAGAGAAGAAGGTACAGAGATTTCCCATTTACCCCTTGCCCCCGCACATGCATAGCTATCTTCTTTATTTTCAACATTCCCCACCAGAGTGGTACCTTTATTGTTACAGTTGGTGAATCTACGTTGACACATCACAATCACCCAAAGTTCATAGTTTACCTTTGACTTCATTCTTGGTGTTGTATATTCTATGGGTTTATATAAACGTGTACTGATATGTATCCTCTGTTAGAATATCAGAGTATTTCCCCTGCCCTAAGTATCCTCTGTGTTGTTTGTTCATCTCTCTGGCTACCCCCAGCCCCTGGCAACCACTGATCTTTTCACTCTCTCCATAGTTTTGCCTTTTCCAAAATGTCATATAGTTGAGAATATATACTATACAGCTTTTTCAGATTGGTTTTTTTCACTTAGGAATATGCATTTAAGGTTCCCCCATGTTTTTTCATGGCTTCAATGCTCATTTCTGTTCAGTACTGAATAATAGCATTTTATCCATTCATCTACTGAAGTATATCTTGGTTTTTTCCAGGTTTTGGCAATTATGAATAAAGCTGCTGTAAACATCTATGTGTAGGTTTTTGTGTGGACATAAGTTTTCACTTCTTTTGGGTAAATACCAAGGAGTGAGATTGCTGGATCATATGGGTAAATACCAAGGAGTGAGATTGCTGGATCATAAGGTTAGAGTGTGTTTAGTTTTATAAGAAGCCACCAAACTGTTCCAATGTGGCTGTACCATTTTTCATTTTCACCAGTAATGATTGAGAGTTCCTGTTGTGCCACATCCTTAATAGCATTCAGTATTGGCGGTTTTCCAGATTTTGGCAATTCTAATAGGTGTGTAGTGGTATCTTGTTTTAATCTGCATTTCCCTGATGACATATAATGTAAGGCATCTTTTCATATGCTTATTTTGCCATCTGTATATCTTTGGTGAAATGTCTGTTAAGGGCTTTTGCCCATTTTTAAATTGAATTTTTTAATTGAATTTTAAGAGTTCTTTGTATATTTTGGATAACTCCTTTATCAGGTGTTCTGTTTCTGTTTTTTTTTTTTTTTATAATGGCCATCCTTACAGAAGTGATACCTGTGGTTTTGATTTACATTTCTCTTGTTAAGTGATGTTGTACATCTTTTCATATAACTATTGGCCATTTGTATGTCTGCTTTGGAGAAATGTGTTCAAGTTCTTTGCCCATTTTTTAATTGGCTTGTTTTTTTGCTATTGAATTATAGATGTTCCTTATATATTTTGGATATTAACCCCTTATCAGATATATGGTTTGCATATATTTTCTTCCATTCCATAGGTTGCCTTTACATTCTGTTTCCTTTGCTGTGCATACAATTTTTAGCTTGATGTCCTACTTGTCTGTTTTTGCTTTTGTTGTCATAGCCAAGAAATCATTGCCAAGACCAATGTCATAAAGCTTTTCTCTTAGGAATGCCACAGTTTTGGATCTTAAATTTATGTATTTAATCCATTTTGAGTTGGTTTTTGTATGATATAAGATAAGTGTCCAATTTCATTCTTTTGCATATGATTATCCATAAATGCTTTTGAACCTCTTTTTTTATTTTTCAGTTATTAGTTTTTTTTTTTTTTTCTTTAAGCCCAATATGGGGCTCAAACTCATGACTCTGAGATCAAGAGTTTCATGGTCTACTGACTGAGCCAGCCAGGGGCCCCGGTTATTACATTCTGTAGCTCCAGAATTTGTTCGGTTCCTTTTAAATATTTTCTGCCCTTTTGTTGAAAATCTCATTTTATTGTTGCATTTTCCTGAGCTCATTGAGCATCTTTATGATGGTTATTTTAAATTCTTTGTCAGGGGGCGCCTGGGTGGCTCAGTCGTTAAGCGTCTGCCTTCGGCTCAGGTCATGATCCCAGGGTTCTGGGATCGAGCCCCGCATTGGGCTCCCTGCTCGGCAGGAAGCCTGCTTCTCCCTCTCCCACTCCCCCTGCTTGTGTTCCCTCTCTCGCTGTGTCTCTCTATGTCAAATAAATAAAAAAAAAATCTTAAAAAAAAAAAAAGCCCACACATTTAAAAATAAATAAATAAATTCTTTGTCAGGTAACTCACGTATCTCTAATTCTTTAGAGTCAGTTTTTGGAGACCCATTTTGTTCCTCTTATCGGGCCGTCTTCCCTGTTTCTTTACATTCTTTTTTTTTTTTTTAAAGATTTTATTTATTCATTTTAGACACAGAGAGAGAGAGAGCATGAGCAGGGGAGAAGCAGAGGGAGAGGGAGAAGCAGGCTCCCTGCCGAGCCAGGAGCCCAATGTGGGGCTCGATCCCAGGACTCTGGGATCATGACCTGAGCCAAAGGTAGATGTCCAACCATCTGAGCCACCCAGGCGCCCCTCTTTATGTTCTTTTTAATTTTGTGTTTGTATGATTATATTTGAAAGAACACTCCTCTCTCCCAGTCTTTATGGACCTGCTTAGTACAGGGAAAAGCCTTTACCAATCAGCCTGGCTATAGATTCTGGGGGCTTCTCAAACCTTTTCCCTGGAATGTGTCTTTTGGATTTATGTGTGTAGATTCCACATTAAAGGAATTTTCCAGTTTCTTTTTTTCAGAAGCTTGTACTCCTTTGGTGTCCATCTGTTGTACTCTGGGTCCTATGAAGTAGCAGCATACCACCCAGCTCTTTTTTGTTCTTGGTGGCCCCTAGGCAGCTAGAGTAGGCTGGATGCTGTCACTGCCCTAGGTCAGTCTAAACAGAAACTAGTCCCCCCAGGCAGTCCCCCCAAAAGCTGGAATGTTGGATATTCTTTCTCCCCTGAGGGAGAGGTTACTGAGCTATATTGGTTTCTGTTTGCTGTACTATGGATTCTGTGGATCTGCAGCTTGCCACCCAGCTTTTTGTTGTTGTTGTCAGCAGGCCTCAGGCACCTAGGGTACACAAGGTCCTGTCTGTGCTCCAAGATGTTCAGGAAAGAAACTAGTTCCTCAGGCAGCCCCTATCCCAAGTCGGAATGTTAGATATAAAGTCCAGTCTTCTCTTTCATCCTCAGGGGGAATTTGGGAGCTGGGAGGTTTTTTTCCTAATTGTGTGGTGCTGTGCCAGGAGGAAGGACTGTGGTGAAAGGGTAACATGAATTTTCCTGCTGGCTTTGATGCAGTTGGTTTAGTGCTCACCTGGTGTGCAGGAGCTTCTTAACTGGTTTCTGAATTTCTCATGATGGGAATTGGTATGTGTATTGTTGTTGAGTTGGTGTTTCTTTGGGAGGAAGGAGAACCTGGGACTTCCTGTTCTGCCATCTTGCTGATGCCACTCCCATCAAGTACCTTCTTAAGTGAAATTGGCTTTTGTTTTGAGAATGATGGTGAAAAATAAAATAGTTTGGTGACATCTTACACGGGACTGGCTTTATTCTTTCCTTTCCTTTTTTTTTTTTTTTTTAAGGGTTGATTTGAGAGAGAGAGAGCATGCACACGTGGGTTGGGCGAGAGGCAGAGGGGGAGAATCCCAAGCAGACTCTCCACTGACCAGAGAGTCCAATGTGGGGCTCAATCTCAGAACCCCTGAGATCATGACCTGAGCCAAAATCAGGAGTCCGATGCGCAACCAACTGAACCACCCAGGTGTCCCTCTTTCCTTTGATTTCTTGGTCACGGAGAATCAATGAAGCAGTTTGGTGCAAGTGCCTTGATATGTGCTAAGGTGCCAGCAGTCTTTCCTTCCTTTTCTTTTGAACTGTTAGTGCATGGGCACCGGGGTGGCTCAGTTGGTTAAGCGTTGGACTCTCGTTTTCGGCTCAGGTCATGATCTCTCAGGGTTGTGAGATCGAGCCCCATGTCGTGCTTCAAGCTGGGTGTGGAGCCTGCTGAGAATTCTCTCTCTTCCCTCTGCCCCTTCCCCCTCTAAGAAAAAAAAAAAAGAAATGAACTGGTAGTGTAAATGTTAATACTGCAAAACAGGGAAATGAAGTCTTAGTATTATTATGAATATGGTTTTGACCTTGCAGAACTCTAGAAAGTGTCTTGGGGATCAGGGGTTCATGAACCACACTATCAGAACTGCTACTTTACCAAATTATAACGGTTCCTTTCTATTCCTATTTTTAAGTCTTTTTTAAAAAAGTAGTGAATGGATGTTGAATTTTGTCAAATGTCTTTTATGCATCTGTTGAAGTCGTATGAGTTTTAAAAGTCAGTTTAATGTGAATTAATTTGAACCAACTTTGTGTATTTGGGATAAACCCACATAAGTCTTGATGTATTTCAATATTATTTTTCCATTTATCTATATATTTAATACTGCACATGTTTAAATACCACAAGACACTATTACTGTTATCAGTTAATATTCTTTTAGAATCACCCATATACTTGCCACTTTTTCCTCATTTCTTGCTTCAACTCCAAAGTTCTCTCTGGAATAACTTTTATTCTGCCTAAAAAATGTCCTTAAGTGTTTATTTTAGTGTGTGAATCAGTTATTTGTCTGAACTTCAGTCCTTATTTTGCCTTTTCTTGGAACTTGGAACTATGCTTTTTGGGTATAGAATTTTAGGTGGGCAGATACTTTGTTTTAGCACTTTGGATGTATCTTTCAGCTATCTTTTGCATTCAGTGTTCTGGTTGAGAAGTCCTGAAGATACTGTCTTTTTTTCCCCCTCAGGTGCTTAACTGATTTTGTCTTTGGTTTTCTCTAGCTTTATTATGATGTGTCCAGTTGTGGATTTCACTTCAGTTCTAGAAAACTGAATTCTTGGCTATTATTTCTTCAAAAATCGTTTTTGTCCCTGTTTTCTCTTCTTTCTGGAATTCCAATTAAGCATACCTCTTTTCACTGTATTGTGTATATCTGTCCTTCTTTACAATATTTAAATTAATCTAATGAAGAGGTACTTAAAATATGTTTTTTTTCAACTTTCAGTTTTTTTTTTTTAAGATTTTATTTATTTATTTGACAGAGAGAGACACAGCGAGAGAGGGAACACAAGCAGGGGGACTGGGAGAGGGAGAAGCAGGCTTCCCGCCAAGCAGGAGCCCGATGTGGGGCTCGATCCCAGGACCCTGGGATCATGACCTGAGCTGAAGGCAGATGCTTAACGACTGAGCCACCCAGGCGCCCCTCAGGTTTTTTGTTTTTAAACTTTATTATTGGAAAAAAATCTCAAACAGATGAGAAAGTATTCAGAATACTAATGAAATCATCCATCAATCAACTTTCGTAGTTCTCAACTGCTGGCCAGTCTTGTTTCACCTAATACCCCACACCCATTTTCCCATTCCCATTTTATCCGTGAATATTTCAGTATTATCTTTTAAAGATACATTTTTATAAAATTTATAAAATCATTTTTTTGAAGATTTATTTGAGAGAGAGAGCATGAGAGAGCGAGCGAGCTAGGGGGAGGGGCAGAGTGAGAGGGAGAAACTCAAGCAGACTCCCTGATGAGCGCAGAGCCCACGTGGGGCTTGATCTCATGACCCTGAGATCAAACCTGAGCAAGATGCTCAAACCAAGAGTCAGATGCTTTAACTGACTGTACCACCCAGGCGCCCCCAAAGTTTATAAGATCTTTATAAAATACTCCAGTTGACTCAGAAATATTAATTTTAAAAATACTTGAAAAAAAATACTTGTTTGAAACAGGATCCAAACACTGTGATTGATGTATCTCTCAAGCCTTTTTTAACCTGAGGATTCCCTGGCATCTTTAATTTTTCCTTGCAGGGTATTTGTTGAAGAGACTGGGTCATTGTCTGTACAGTTTCCCCACAGTTCGAATTTAGGTTCATGGCTTTTTTTTTTTTTTCTTAAAGACAACTTCATAGGTGGGTGGTGTATTCTTTCATCAGGATTAGGACACACAAAATGTTTGTCTCTTCTTGTGATGTAAACAGTTCCTGATAGATGTTTAGATCCTTTAATTTATTAGGGATCTTTAAATGGTGGCATTCTTCTGTCATTCTTTCTTTATTAACTGAAATACTTCAGTACAGAGACATTTCTTATCAATTATTGGCTCATATGTGAAAGGCAGATTAAGTGTTTTTTACTCATTTCCAGTTTTCAAAAATAATGAATTGATTTACTAGCATCCTCCAGTTCTGACCAATTAGGGTTTTTAGGTTTGTTTTATTCTCATTATAAACTAATGGTTTTAAATACATCTTATACGTTTCCAAATATTTTTAGTTGATATAATTTGCTTTCTAAGGGTCATCTATATTAGAATTGGAAATGAATGCAGATTATTTCTATTTTATTCTAGTTTGCATTTATGCCGGATCCTCAGTGAAAATAAAAGCCATGATAGTTCAACTTACAGAGGTAAGACTTTTAAAAGTATCATAGCTATTATTTTTGGCTTGGTCAAAATTAATAGATGTTCTGTTTTCCATTAAATTGTTATGAATGAAAAACAAAAGCTATGAGATAGTTCACATTATATAAAGCCTTTATATGAATATATTACCGTTAGGATTAAAACTGTAGTTATAGTAAGACTATATATTTCTGTATATAGGTGTTTGATCTGCATAATAGTCATATATTGCTTGGCTTTTATCATTGTGACATGGTATATTTGGCCAAATATCAGCAGTTGCTAGCTGTATTAAAAATTATACAGACTAGCTATCAGTCATAAACAGAAGAGAAAAGCTAGTACGGAAAAACTGTTCGATTTTGTTTGCACTAGGAAATTTCCAGAAACTGAGGTGGTGTTTTTACTAAAGCTGGTTATGTTTAGGTAGTATCTGGGGATCTTATTAAAGTCAGTTGTCATGGAAAACATTAAAAGCAAAGGAGTTGTTTACTGCATATCACAAGTATGATTTATTAAGTAAGATGTAATTAAACAGGATGTAAATTTTAATTTTAAAGGCTTTTACTATTTTACATTTATTAATTTAAAATTAGGCATTTGGATTTAGAAAAGGAGGGGCAAAAACAAAAGCAATTATGTCTAGTAAGGTTAAAGCATTTTCATATGTAGCTTTCACTGAAGGTAGAACCCATAACAGTTTTTTCAATCTGGAAGAAATAATTTATAACCAGTGATCTATTTTAAATAAAAAATGATTAAATAAAAATTCATTATAGTTATTTAAATTATGCCTTTGTGAATAGAAGATTAAAAACAATGTTTTTCTATAGATTTACTTTTGTTTTATAAGAAATTAAATATTAATATGATTAAGATTTTTAAAGAACATTTGAATTTTTGAGTGGAAAGCATTTTTTAACAAATGAGCCTTTTTTTTTTTTTCGGTCATTTGGGTAAGACCCGTTTTAAGACTTGACATTCCTAGCCTGCACCCCTACTTATTTTCCAGTTTATCCTGCTTATAAACTTGCATGATCTTTCATAAAGATTTCTGAGGTTGTTATAATGCCTTTTCTTTTGAATAAGTCATTTGACTGCCAGAATTGTAAGAAAGTAAAGAAAGACTCCTTCCTGAAAGCACTTGGATACTTAACTTTTTTTCTTCCTTATGTTTAAAACAAGTTTATAACTTCTCAGTTAACTTTGATCTTGTCTGTGATTGAAATCTTATGTGGGTAAAATAAGAGAAAGAATTTTCAGAAAACTGTAAATAGTGTGACACAGGGTGATTACTCTTCAGTTTTAAATGGGACTGTATGGATCTTTAATAACTACCAGATTATTGTTAATTTGCATGGTTGTTCTGATTCATGTATGAAACCAAAAATAGTTATGAGCGTGGCCTCATTGACAGAATTGCCAGTGCTCTCTTTCACCTGCCTTTGCCTGCTTCCTCAATACATACATTCTTTGGCTGGTATCTGCCAACAGTCAAGCTTTGGTCTAAGGGCTCCAGTTGGTAGTCCATGCAGAAAGCTAACTGAAATGTCATTTCTTCAGAATTTCCTTCGTTCTGTCTTAGGGGGATTGAGTCTGGGTAGTGTTCCCTGAGCCCTTTCCCTTTCTGCCCCTCCCTTCCCAGTTTCCTCTGCTCACATTACTTCTCCTTTTTATAAGTTCCTTCCCCCCAGTAAAATGATATTGTAATGATGGCTGATAAATAGGAGTAGCCCTGACATAACCAAGAACTAGTGTCTTTAGTGTTCAAATCCCACAAAGAATGTCTAAGAATCTCTAGAAGTCCCTTTTACTTGTGGCCGCCCTTAAAACTACTTTTTCTGAGGGGCACCTGGCCGGCTTAGTTGGAAGAACATGCAACTCTTGATTTCCAGGTCGTGAGTTTGAGCCCCACATTGGGTGTAGAGAATACTAAAAATAAACAAGGGAAAAACCCTACTTTTTCTGAAATGTTAGCATTAAGATAAAATCTTTTATTAAATTTTGTGTATAATTATAAGGTTTGTTAAGTTTTTCTCCACGTTGTAAATGTAATGCTTTTCAACTTTAGTATAGATTTTACAGGATTTTGTGGGGTTAGCCTTGGTAGTCTTAAAGTACCACTTATTGTTTCTGTGGCTAAAATACAGTAGACGTTCCTAACCGCTTAAATGGGCATTTAAAAACATGTGAATTGGCGAATGCCTTTGCTCTTTTGTGGACGACATTGTGATTGTTTTCATGTCACTTAGTGTTAGCAGAATGACCTGGGCTATTTGTTCTCTATTTTAATCTCCTTCTCTGATTAAGATTAGAATTTCCTCAGCTCCTATGAGCCCATATTCTTCTGGGACTTTAGTTTATGTTGTTCAGCTGTTTTGTCCTTCCAAGAGTGATTGCTTTTTTTTTTCTAACTTAGTTATCTGGATAACTTTAATTTTATTTATTTATTTTAGAGGTAGCACACTTGAGAGGGGGGAGGGGCAGAGAGAGGGAGAGAAGCAGATTCCCCACTGAGTGTGGAGCCCAATGAGATGCGGGGCTCAATTCCATGAGCCTGAGATCATGACCTGAGCCGAAATCAAGTTGGACGCTTAACCAATTGAGCCACCCAGGCGTTCCTAGTTTTTAATTTTTTTAAAGATTTTATTTTTAAGTAATCTCTACACCTAAGATGGGCTTGGACCCACAACCCCGAGATCCAAGAGTTGTATGCTTCACTGAATTAGCCAGCCAGGTGTCCTTGGATAACTTTAAACATGAGTGTTATTTGTTGTAAAAGCATTTTATTAATGGAAATTGAAAGCATGAAATTGACCTCATATTTCTATCATACTAACAAATAGAAATTTTTTCCTTTGCATTTTAGCTTTTATAGTTTATTATAAGCATAATGAAGGCATATTTATGAAAAAGGTATAGAATATGTTTAATAATGAATTCTTCATTAGGAATTGGGATACTCTGGCTATATTTCTTTTTTAAAATTTTTTAATTTTAAAGATTTATTTGAGAGATAGAGTGAGTGTGAGAGAGAGCACAAGTTGGGGGAGGGAGAGGGAGAAGCAGACTCCCCACTGAGCAGGGAGCCCGACGTGGGGCTTGATCCTAGGGCCCCGGGATCATGACCTGAATTGAAGGCAGACGCTTAACTGACTGAGCCACCCGGGGTCCCTCTGGCTATATTTCTTTAGCAAATAATTTAATGGACAAATTTATTTCATTGTAAAATAATTGTAAATTAATAAAATTGTAAATAAGGTTTAAAGGGATATTGCTATGTTTTGATTCCTATGCTATTCCTTTTTTGTGACAAGTAGTCAAACTAAGGGAGAAGATTTTTAAATATTTGATGTTTTACTTGCTATTTTGCCCTGAAACATTTTTGATTCCCTTCAGAAAGATAAATTGACTTTATTTTATAGCTGTTTTTAGAGCTACTTGTTTTTCTACTTTTTTTTTATTATTGAAGTATAGGCGACACATAATAAATTAGTTTCAGGTGTACAACATAGTAATTCAACAACTCTATAACTATACATTATGCTGTGCTCACACAAGCATAGGTACCATCTGTCACCATACAGTTTTCTACTTTTAATGAGAGGAAGGAGGTAAAGTTTTCTGTGTATAGGACTAAAGAAAAATATGGCCCGAAGGAGGTAGTCATGTGATCATTAGCTCCCCCCATCCCCGAATTCCTTCTCCAGGGAAGGAAGCTATGGTAATAGTGAATGAGACTATCTGTGGTTGACAGTTCTCATAGAACTGCCATTTTACGTATGTATGTATGTCATTATTTTAGTTTGAATTCTGATGGAAATAGAGGCGAAAAGATCTAGATTTGGGGAGACATTTCTCCGAGAGTAGGATATGGATACGACTTGATTTTATATTGACTGGTAGTCTTTACCTGTTGTTAGCGTAGCCCTGAGAGTGAATTGGCTGTGATCCCAATATATGTAGACAAAGCTGTGAAATTTGCTGGTGAGAGAAATGGTTAAATTAGTTTATATCCACCTGCTGGAATTCCATGCAGTCACTGAAAATAATTTGGGAGACTTTGGTAGCATAAGAAAATACTTTAAAAAGTGTGGGGGAATCCAAATACCAAATGATGTACACTGTGAATGCAAATATGTAAAACATGTAGATACGTAGAAAAAGATTGGAAGGAAATGTTTAAGCAGTAATTATGTTATAGTAGTGGAGTCAAGGTTAACTAGTTATTTTCTACTTTTAGTGTTGTGTTTTTGTGAAAGTAAAAGGGAAAAAACCTGTCAGAGAAAAGCATTAGAAGTATATTTTTCTTATTTTTGATACTTATAATTCTGAGAAGTAGGAAATAAAGAGATCTTCCCTCAGAAGGGTCTACCTTTTATGTTCAAGAGATTGTGTTCTTACAGTCTTTCTTTTATGTTCAACAGATTTCCAGCAGGCTCTTTATGAGTTATCATACCATGTCATTAAAGGAAATCTAAAGCATGAACAGGCATCTAATGTTCTTAATGACATTAGCGTAAGTATATACACACACACGTTTTTTAATTTAATAATTACATATATCTTTTTGCCTTTGATAGAAAAATCCCTAAAGTATATAACTTGCATTTCATTTTGTTCAGAATTATAGTAGTGGATGTTTTAAGGCAGTATTGATAAGCTGTTGTTGCTAGGTTGAAATTTTAATCTTTGGTTGTGAGTAAATCAGAAAATGTTAGGTAAGCTGAGAGGGCAAAGAAAAAAAAAAGCCTGTCTTGGAACAAAATCACGATATACTTAATTAAAAAATGCTACTATAAAAATAATTTGACTAGAATATTTTTCTCACAGTGAAGCATATCAAAACATTTTCTTTTGTTTGCAGTTATGTTTAGAAATTAAATATATTTTAAAATTTGAGGATTAAGTTATTTTAAATTGAGGTTGCATAGTTGTAACTAATGCTCACTTGATGCCAGTTTTCATGTGTTTGCTGTGTTAGAAAATATTAATAACTAGATTTTTTTCCTAACCTTTAGGTGATTTTTCTGTCTCTTTTATTAGACAATTTAAGTTAGATTCAGACCAGATACTTTTCATAGGTGTTTGGTATTTGAATTGTAAGATGAGCTCTCGAATTGTAAGGGTGTTGTTTGTAAACCAGTAGTTAGGTTTCTTAGGTAGTTAAATGGTGTATTATTCTGTTATTATTAGGCTGGATTTTAACCTTGTATAAATAAAATTATCCAGTTGAGAACAGCTTTCATAATGAGTATTATCGACGTGTAGGACCTGGAGCTTCTTGATACCAGTATGAATTTCCCTTGTGCTACTTTAAACTTCTGTAGCCTTTTTCTGTTAGGATAGGTAATGTCCTTCATATGCTTTTTGTGCTTTGCTGAGGATAGTTGTAAGGAATTTCTATGTTTAGCTGTTGTGATTTTTTTTCCCCCTACATATTGAGATGTATTTGAGCAGTCAAGGTTCAATATGAGTTTCTCTTTTATCCTTAAACTGTCTCTATCTGACCACAGCAGTATTAATTCATGTTGGAGTAGTCTTTTTTTTTTTTCAATAACTAATATTCCATGTTGAAAACTCTCGTCTTGCTCTTTTCTTCAAGTAGCCTGAGTACTTGTATTCAAGTAGACATAGCAAAAATTCATAGCCCTTAAGAAACTTTTGAGACTGAAGTCTGGTGTGCAATTAAGGTTCTTTCATTCTGTAAATTGGCCATTGGTATAGTCTGTTTATAGATTCGATTCTAATATTTTTCCCATTTTTTGAAAATGAATAGTCCAAATGGATTTAATATGTATTTTGTTTTTACTTAGCTTCCCCTTTCCTTTGAGTCTTTATATATACCTTTGCACCTGGATTGTCTTTGTCATGGCTTTCTCATAGTCCCATATCTCACTGTCCCATATCTTAGCCATGGAAGCATATCTTGCATGTTTCTTACAGTGTCAGTTTTTTTTTTTGTTAGGATTATATTTCTTTCCTTTACTCTCTGAAAATAGGCTAGTTTTAAGGGTTGCTATAGTGCTAGCAAACTAATTGCAATGACTGAACTATGATCCTTACTAATGGAAAATGTCTCTAAAATTGGGCATGGGAGTGGGAAGTCAGGAGACAAATCTAGAATACTTGTTGAAGTTTTCATCCAGAAATGAGGGGAGAATTTTGGCTTAGTTTCTCTAAAGGCTACAAACATCAGTGCATAAAGAAAATAAAGATGGATTTTTGGTAATGGTTTTCATCTTCAGAGAATCTTGAGTTATGGAATGACAGCTTGTAATTGTTTTTGTATTTTTTAGATTTCTGTTCTGATACCACTAGGACTTTTGCATAAATCAGTGTTGATTGAGGCATGAGCACATTTAAAGTTGTAGATGAAAAATGTTCTATTTTTAACAGTAGGTTTAAGGTACCCAAATTCCAGTGGTTTCTAACATGTAACTACTTCATTGGAAAAGTGTCATTCATTTGTGCTCTTTAATATTTCCTGAGGTGCTTGTTAGGTTTTTTTTTTTTTAAAGATTTATTTGACAGAGAGACAGCGAGAGAAGGAACACAGAGAGAAGGAACACAAGCAGGGAGAGTGGGAGAGGGAGAAGCAGGCTTCCTGCTGAGCAGGGAGCCCGATGCCGGTCTCGATCCCAGGACCCCGGGATCATGACCTGAGCCGAAGGCAGACGCTTAATGACTGAACCACCCAGGCGCCCCACTTGTTAGGTTTTCTTTTTTTATCAAGTGTTTTATCAGGTTATTTCATGGTAGTCATTTAAACATTTTTTTTCCAACTGTTGTCTCTTTCTGTTTTCTCTGTATTATGAAACTTGAATTTTATTATTTGTCAACGTATTGGTATTGGGGTTTTGTTAGGTTTTAGGTTTTACTGAAGAGTATTATTCTGAAACCATACTTGCTAGTGTGCTGTTCTTGTATTTACTATGAATAATTATATTTTTATAATTAGGAATTTCGTGAGGATATGCCCTCCATTCTTGCTGATGTATTCTGCATATTAGGTAGGTATCAATCCTTTATTT
The DNA here is from genome assembly GCF_003265705.2 of Callorhinus ursinus. Taxonomy (NCBI): domain Eukaryota; kingdom Metazoa; phylum Chordata; class Mammalia; order Carnivora; family Otariidae; genus Callorhinus; species Callorhinus ursinus. The sequence continues at coordinate 10,822,712 of NW_027397095.1, forward strand.
CACCTGTAAAAAGTGCTGTATGGTAGATTAATGTACTGTGTTTAAAATGTTTTCTTTCAAACTATTTGTAGAAACTAGACTGTATCGTTTCTTTATAGAGAATATAGTGTTGTAAGTCAAATGTGAGTATGATCACTGTTTATAAACTAGCTTTAGATATAGTTTATAATTTTTTAAATAGTCTGAATTTTGCAGAATGTATGTTTATATAAAATTGAGCTAAATTAAGTCATTTCAAGTAGAAAAAAGCTAAGTTTTTTGAAGTTCAGTTAGTCTGAATTGCTCAGATTTTAGTAACCATATAATTTAATCTTACTCAATGGAGGTTATCAGTGAATGTCAGAATCTCAAACTTAGGACACTCAAGAGATATTTACTTTGCTATTATACTCTTTTGATTCTTCTTAATTTTAGAAAGAGCAAGAAGAGCCAAAGTAAACAAAAGTACTTTTGTTTTGAGGATGAGAAACCAGCTTTGGAAATAGCAACTTCTCTATTTGTCCAGAATAAATAAGAATTTATGCAAGATTAAAAAGGAGTATTTCTTTGACTTAGAACAAAAGGTAGTGTCCCTCCATGGGAAGCATGGATTTAAAAAATAATGTATATTATAAATTTATTTCTCTTAATTTTAGATTTGAATTAAAATAACTTTGAGCACAGTTTTCCCCATCAGTGTTATGCTTTCTAAAACTTTGATCTAATAGAAACCTTTACCATTTTAATATTCACTTTAAAATAAAATAAGACATCCTCTGAGAGTTTGTCAAGCTGGAGTGAATTAATTTAGCTCATTAATCTTAATTCCTAGAATAGATAGTTTACTTAAATGTCTTACTGAGAATCTGGGAATTTGATCTCATCAAATCTGAATGCCTGGTGCTTGATCCTTCAGGATGTTTAAGATTCATAACAGCAGTAATGTCAGGAACAGGTCAAAATGTATGTGGACTGTGAGTGATTAATGAAAAGAGCAGACCACTGATGGGGTGACCATATGTCCCACTTTTGTTTTTTTTCCCCTGGCATAATTAATAGTGCCTTATTTCGATTTTAAAACTGTCCTGGTTTGAATCATTAAGTATAAGTTCATACTATCTATTGAATTAATTTATGCCAGGAAGAACAACAAAACCTTTTAAGCTTAATTTTTTAAAGCAGGTACTAAAGGTATTACATTATGTATGTTGCATATAAATATAGCTTGAAACTGTTTAAAAAATTTTAAAAAATGGTTTTTACTATAAATTTGTAGGACTGAAAGAGTGATTTGTAGGTAACATTTTGTGGAAGCTGTCATTCCTTGATAGCGTCAGGAGTATATTTTATGTCTTTTTTTTGGGTAATCATCAGCTATCAGCTTACTAGTAAGTTCCAGTAATTTCTTTATTGATTTATTCTATTAGGATATATTTTCCCTTCATATTTACTTTAGTAATATGAATTATTGTTATAAGTCATCGCTTTTTACTATTAACATAAATTTATGAGGATGTTTGGTTGCTCTTGGGAAATTTCTTTAGCCTATCCGGTCAATTTTTACAAGCAAGATTAGAATGGCAAACTTGGAAAGAGAATTTCCCTTACCTGTCCCCTCACTCACCCACCCTCACTGTTAGCAGAAAAAAAAAATGATCAAAGGATGACCCCAGACCAAACTAGGGGAATAGGAGTAGGAATGGGAGCTACCTCTAATAATGATAATGGCAATAATAATGTAGATGCTATTTTTGGAGCACCTTCTATGTTCTAAGCATTGTGTTATGCATTTAATTTCATTTTAATCTTTACAGCAACTTCTGTAAAGTAGGTGTACATATCAGAAAATTGAAGCTCAGAGAAGGGATTTTTCAAGGCCACATAGCCAGTAGAACAGGGTTTGGACCTGGGTCTTTTTGGTTCCAGAGCCCATAATTTTTTTTTACTATATCATGTTTTTCCAATATTTTAAGAGCTATAAGAAAAATCATTGCTGTACTTCCCTGGTTAAGATAACAATTTTCTTTAAAAGACTAATTATGTAAGAATGAGGGGGCCTGAGAGCTATATTAACCTGGAGAGGGAAGTCTGATGTAACTTGATGCACTGATGGGACCTCTGAGCTGGAGTGGGTGGTTGGTGATACTGGGACATAGAGTTGGAAATGGTTTAGGGCTTTTTAGTAAAATCATAGGGGAAATTAAAGAGAATTTACTAGGTACTGATTTCAGGGTTTATGAGTCAGGGATAATGAATGAGTTTATTAGAATATCTTCATTAGTTAGGACAAAAAGAAGAAAGAAACAGGGAAGACATAACTGTGCTAAGAGAGTCGTGTATTGATTGTTGAGATAGCTCAGCAAAGAAGTTTACTGAGGTCCTATTAAGCATTTCTTAACATGGTCAGAACCCAGAGAGTGGTACCTTGATCAGGTCAGACGGCTAAGAGGAGAGGAGACTTGGCTTGAAGAGGATCAACCTGCTATTCAGTTGCTCTGATCTTAGGGACTTTGGGGGTAGATCTTAGGGACTTCTGGGCCTTGGTAGATAGATGTTGGTTAAAAGAATGGGCCCAGTTTAGTCCTGACCCCTCAAGATCAGTATCCTTGAAGTTCTAGCCTGAGGAGAGACCAGAAGACCAGATAACAGGGAGACAGCTAGGAATCCCTGGAAGGGATTGATGAGATACACATGGATTAAAAGTCTAATTAAGAGAATGAGATTGTATTGCAGTTTATGTTGTATAAATTATACCCTCAAATTCTCTTAATACGCTTGAGCTGACCATGTGCTTAGCTACAGTGGCCAGGATATTGGGAAATGGCCCTGTCCAAGACGGGAAAGAGGAGAAGGGCCAAGAAAATGTGGAAATGTTTGATGATAAATTCTTTTCTCTTTTGATTCTCAGTTCTGGCACTAGAAAGTAAACTGAAGCAGATCAGTGGTAGGACATCTGGGGAGAACTGTAGAACCCTTAGAAGACAATTTTATTATATCACTAAAATCGGTGTCTCTTGTAAATTACGAGTTGACCTTAATATAATAGTATGTAATCATTAAAGCAATAATCCTGAGATCAGCTTTGAAATCCTGTCAATCCTGGTTGAATTTTTTGATGCTTGGCATTAAGAGCTAATTGTTTTATTTCCTCCATACTTAATAAAACTGACAAATTTTCTGAATAATCTTCTGAAACTCGGAGGTCTCAGTTTCTTAATATTTCAACAGGAAGAAAATAAAAATCATGAATAATTTTTTATTGCTGACTAGAGTAATTCAAAACGGGGTGTTAAAAATATTCTTTTAATACTGTCTTTTCGTAGAGTTGATGGCCAGGTAGTTTGGTTAGAACATGGTGCCAAGGTGGCCAAGGTTAAAGGTTTAATCCTCACAAGTAATAAAATCTTTAGTGTTAGAAGAGATCTTTGTTGTCACCTAGTTCAACTTTATACCTAAGGAAGGAATCTCTTCTTTAGCATCTCTGATGTGTTGTCATTTAAACTTTGCTTGAATATTTCCTTTTTTGAAAACATTATTTTTTTGAAGTTTTGTTGCTTCCACTGCCATAGCATGTAACTCCTGTGTAATCAACTTACCATTTTATGGATATGCCATTGGTCACAGGGTCAGTCTCCAGTATCAGGAGAAATTAATTCTGAGCATTCATACGCGTATGAAGGACAGCTCCTGCTTACTATAGTTGCAGATTTGTTTCCAATTTCAGAATGAGGCATTTTAAAAGTAGCTAGTTTTAAAGAAAATAAGTATCTTATTATAGTGCTGGAGACAGTCTAGAAAAATCAAACTTTCATGTTCTTTTCTTCCGTCATTATAGATATTGAGACAAATTGTTTAGAAGAAAAAAGCAAGAGAGACTATTTTACACAATTGGTATTAGCATGTTTGGTAAGTTATAAAAAATACTTTCCCTTTCTAGATTTTTACATTGAACAATTATAATCACAGTTAATCATGTTAATGGAGGAGGATATTGACATTCAATTGGCTATTCATTATAAGGTGAGATTTGGATTTTGAAATGGAATGCTTTGTAAAATTAGACATGCTAATTATGTGAAATATGCATGCTTCATATCAATTATATCAAACTTTTGGTGATATTCCTGACCTAGTAAGTTCCTAAATAAGGAAAAGGTAAGCATCTATCAACTGAGTAGAAATGATGTGGACAACTTTTAAACTGAACAGATTTTCATAAGCTATTAGGCAAGGAGAAAAAGAATGGAGGTAGTTTAAAAATAATAAATTCTAGAACTTGTCATAATCATTGTCGAGTAAACCATTTTATGTTCATAAATTTAGAACCAAGGAGAAATGCTATTACTCAGACCTGGAAGATGTCCTTGTCTTCGCTGTACTAGAATTTGACTTAAACAGTAGAAAGTAATGAAGGCTGAAGGTGCTGTATTACTCTTAAAGAAAAATTCAGTTGACAGACATAGGTCAGACAGAATTTCATTTGTAGTTCTTGTATTTGTAGGCTGTGTACAGCATGCATATAATTTTTTAGTAAGTTTTATTTAAAGAGCTATATGTCACATTTTTTTCAATATTTGGAGAGTCATCATTTTTGTTAAATTGAAGTTCCAAGCTTTTTTTTAATAAATTGAAATTGGTATATATTTAATGTGATTTTAATATTCTTATTTGGGAAAAATTATTTTGAATGTATTTAAATTGTGGATGTATTAGAATGCTAAGGAATAAATGGCCTTTAATATTTTTTAATACAGTATTTAGTTTCAGACACAGTTCTAAAGGAACGCTTGGATCCAGAAACATTGGAATCATTAGGGCTTATCAAACAATCACAGCAGTTCAATCAAAAGTCAGTTAAAATCAAGACAAAACTCTTGTAAGTACATTTATCTTTATGTTGCAGATCAAGTATCTGAGTATGTTTTCTTTAGTTCTCATTTTGAATACTAGATGTTTCTAATGGCAGTTTGAAGATTTTTGTTGTTGTTGTTGCTGTTAGCATGTCTTGTGTTTTATCCTTTTAAAAGAAGCCTAGGATTAATTAGTCAGCTGTGAACTTTACCTGTGTGAAACCAGTGTTAATTTTTTTCCATATTAGAAGTTAAAGTAATATTCAGTGCTTTTATCATTACCAATAAAATAATTTACAAGTATGGCTATACTCTAGGGTATATTCTTAGTCAACGATGGAAATAGTGGCATGCTATTGTTCCTTGGGATTAACAATATTCTTTTTTTGTGTTACTGGTTTTCCCTGTGTAATTAACATTGGGGTGTCTCTTATGAATCACTGTTATTTTCTATTTTAAAAGATATACAAAGTAAACTTTCAACAACTATTCTTATAATTATTCTATATAAGAGAAATATGAAAATTCAATGAGAAGAATACAGTACTTGTATGCAAGCTTGTTAATTGAATTAATTTTATCCCCTTTATGATGTTTATCTAATTTCAGTTATAAGCAGCAAAAATTCAATTTGCTAAGAGAAGAGAATGAAGGTTATGCCAAGCTGATTGCTGAATTGGGGCAAGATTTATCTGGAAATATTACTAGTGATTTAATCTTAGAAAATATAAAATCTTTAATAGGTAAGACATATGTCTATAATAATAGTATGTGTTACTAAGTTTTTTTTAAACTGTTGGAGAATATCCATAAAGACAAAATGGATGCATTCCCCCATGTAGGTTTCTTTTTTTCAATTAAGAAATGAGAGCAGTGTCTAGCTTGTACTTTTAAGATTTTATCAGTACTAGTAAAATTTGGGATATTTATGAAAAATCTTTTTGTCACTGCTACCTATGTGTTTGTATTCATTTCTCTTTTCTTTTTATTGTTATTATTTTTTATTGTATTATTTGTTTCAGGGGTACAGGTCTGTGATTCATCAGTCTTACACAATACACAGCGCTCACCACAACACATACCCTCCCCAATGTCCATCACCCAGCCTCCTCCACTCCAGCAACCCTCAGTTTGTGTCCTGAGATTAAGAGTCTCTTATGGTTTGTCTCCCTCTCTGGTTTTGTCTTGTTTCATTTTTCCCTCTCTTCCCCCATGATCCTCTGCCTTGTTTCTCACATTCCACATATCAGCAAGATCATATAATTGTCTTTCTCTGATTGACTTATTTCGCTTAGTATAATACCCTCTAGTTCCATCCACATCGTTGCAAATGGCCAGATTTCTTTCCTTTTTTTTGATGGCTGCGTAATATTCCATTGTATATATATTACCACATCTTCTTTATCCATTCATCTACTGATGGACATCTAGGCTCTTTCCATAGTTTGGCTATTGTGGACATTGCTGCTGTAAACATTGGGGTGCACGTGCCCTTTCAGATCACTACATTTGTATCTTTGGGGTAAATACCCAGTAGTGCAATTGCTGGGTCATAGGGTAGCTCTATTTTCAACTTTTTGAGGAACCTCCATACTGTTTTCCAGAATGGCTGCACCAGTTTGCATTCCCACCAACAGTGTAAGAGGGTTCCCCCTTCCTCCGCATCCTCGCCAACATCTGTTGTTTCCTTACTTGTTAATTTTAGCCATTCTGACTGGTGTGAGGTGGTATCTCATTGTGGTTTCGATTTGTATTTCCCTGATGCCCAGTGATATTGAGCACTTTTTCATGTGTCTGTTGGCCATTTGGATGTCTTTACAGAAATGCCTGTTCATGTCTTCTGCCCATTTCTTGATTGGATCATTTGTTCTTTGGGTGTTGAGTTTGATAAGTTCTTTATAGATTTTAGATACTAGCCCTTTATCTGATAAGTCATTTGCAAATATCTTCTCCCATTTTGTTGGTTGTCTTTTAGTTTTGTTGACTGTTTCCTTTGCTATGCAAAAGCTTTTTATCTTGATGAAGTCCCAGTAGTTCATTTTAGCCCTTGCTTCCCTTGCCTTTGGCGATGTGTCTAGGAAGAATTTGCTGCAGCTGAGGTTGAAGAGGTTGCTACCTGCGATCTTCTCAAGGATTTTGATGGATTCCTGTCTTACATTTAGGTCTTTCATCCATTTTGAGTCTATTTTTGTGTGTGGTATAAGGAAGTTGTCCACTTTCATTTTTCTGCATGTGGCTGTCCAGTTTTTCCAACACCATTTGTTGAAGAGATTGTCTTTTTCCATTAGACTTCTTTCCTGCTTTGTCGAAGATTAGTTGACCATAGAGTTGAGGGTCCATTTCTGAGTTCTCTGTTCTTTTCCATTGATATATGTGTCTGTTTTTGTGCCAGTACCATACTGTCTTGATGATTACAGCTTTGTAATAGTGCGTGAAGTCTGGCATGGTGATGCCACCAGCTTTGGTTTTCTTTTTCAACATTCCTCTGGCTATTCGGGGTCTTTTCTAGTTCCATACAAGTTTTAGGATTATTTGCTCCATTTCTGTGAAAAAAGTTGATGGTATTTTGATAGCGATTGCATTAAATGTATAGATTGCTCTAGGTAGCATAGACATTTTCACAATATTCTTCCAATCCATGAGCATGGAACGTTTTTCCATTTCTTTGTGTCTTCTTCAGTTTCTTTCATGAGTATTCTATAGTTTTCTGCGTACAGATTCTTTTCCTCTTTGGTTAGGTTTATTCCTAGGTATCTTATGGTTTTGGGTGCAATTGTACATGGGATCGACTCCTTAATTTCTCTTTCTTCTATCTCGTTGTTGGTGTATAGCAATGCAACTGATTTCTGTGCATTGATTTTATATCCTGCCACTTTACTGAATTCCTGTATGAGTTCTAGCAGTTTTGGGGTGGAGTCTTTTGGATTTTCCACATAAAGTATCATATTCTCTGCAAAGAGTGAGAGTTTGACTTCTTTGCTGATTCAGATGCCTTTTATTTCTTTTTGTTGTCTGATTGCTGAGGCTAGGACTTCTAGTACTGTGTTGAACAGTAGTGGTGGTAGTGGACATCCCTGCCGTGTTCCTGACCTTAGGGGAAAAGCTCTCAGTTTTTCCCCATTGAGAATGATATTCGCTGTGGGTTTTTCATAGATGGCTTTTATGATATTGAGGTATGTACTCTCTGTCCCTACACTGTGAAGAGTTTTAATCAAGAGAGGATGCTGTACTTTGTCAAATGCTTTTTCTGCATCTATTGAGAGTATCATATGGTTCTTGTCCTTTCTTTTATTAATGTAGTGTATCACATTGATTTGCGGATGTTGAATCAACCTTGCAGCCCAGGAATAAATCCCACTTGGTCGTGGTGAATAATCCTTTTAATGTACTGTTGGATCCTATTGGCTAGGATCTTTTTTTTTTTTTTTTAAAGATTTTATTTATTTATTTGACAGAGAGCGAGTGAGCACAAGCAGGGGGAGCAGCAGGCAGAGGGAGGGGGAGAAGCAGTCTCACCAAGCAGGGAGCCCGACATGGGGCTTGATCCCAGGACCCTGGGACCATGACCTGAGCCGAAGGCAGACGCCCAGCGACTGAGCGACCCAGGCGCCCCCTATTGGCTAGGATCTTGTTGAGAATTTTTGCATCCATGTTCATCAGGGATATTGGTCTGTAATTCTCCTTTTTGGTGGGGTCTTTGTCTAGTTTTGGGATCAAGGTAATGCTGGCCTCATAAAATGAGTTTGGAAGTTTTCCTTCTGTTTCTGTTTTTTAGAACAGTTTCAGAGGAATAGGTATTAATTTTTCTTTAAACGTTTGGTAGAATTCCCCTGGGAAGCCATATGGCCCAGGGCTCTTGTTTGTTGGGAGATTTTTGATAACTGCTTCAATTTCCTTGCTGGTTATGGGTCTTTTCAGGTTTTCTATTTCTTCCTGGTTCAGTTTTGGTAGTTTATACGTCTCTAGGAATGCATCTATTTCTTCCAGATTGTCTAATTTGTTGGCATATGGTTGCTCATGATATGTTCTTATAATTATTTGTATTTCTTCCGTGTTGCTTGTGATTTCTCCTCTTTCATTCATGATTTTATTTATTTGGGTCCTTTCTCTTTTCTTTTTTATAAGTCTGGCCAGGGGTTTATCAGTCTTATTAATTCTTTCAAAGAGCCAGCTCCTAGTTTCGTTAATCTGTTCTACTGTTTTTTTTTGGTTTCTATTTCATTGATTTCTGCTCTGCTCTTTATTATTTCTCTTTTCCTGCTGGGTGTTTGTATTCATTTCTGTTCTCTCTAGTATTTCTATCTTTTAATTTTTAAGTATTTCTCAGTAATTTTATAGAGGGCAGAAAATAAGCAAATGTGAAAGTTTAATAAAATCTTTATTGAATTCTCGAAACATGGAGATATTTAGGTCTTTTGAGCTTGATTTAAAAAACATCTTTACAAAGGACTTTGATACATACCTTATTTTATCTTTACAACAGCCTGTTAAAATAAGTGTGGCAGATGTTGTAAAAGGGAAGTGTTATTCTCCCTACCTTTTTTTTTTTTTAGAGATTTTATTTGAGAGAGAGAATGAGAGAGAAAGCACATGAGGGGGGGAGGGTCAGAGGGAGAAGCAGACTCCCTGCCGAGCAGGGAACCCTATGCGGGACTCGATCCAGGGACTCCAGGATTATGACCTGAGCCAAAGGCAGTCGCTTAACCAACTGAGCCACCCAGGCGCCCTATTCTCCCTACCTTTTAAGTAGAATTTCTTCAGCTTTATTCTTTTTATTTGCATTGAGCATTTGGAGGAAATAGTTGGCTTCTGTAGAAAGGAGGAATGAATGGGTAATCCTGGTTTTTCAGAATGGAAAGAGTTTTTGCTGCTATTTGTTAGTTGTGCTATCTTAGGGAAGATTCCACAACACCTAGATGTCTTAGATTTTGAGACCTGTTGGAGAAGTCATGTTCCCTGCTTTACTGGTTATATTTTAGGGGGTGGTTATGCTCCACTTCTTAGTTTTTCTCCACTTTTGAAATTTGTGTATGACTAAGAAAGTGAGAGGAAGTGTCCCCCAATCTTCATTCCTTTCCTTCATTCTTACGTATAGGGATCCAGATAAAACTAGATTTACTACAGTTACTTTTGTTTTTAGTTTAGGCTTTTGGTGATCAGCAGGTGTAGCAGGTAAGGAGCTTTTACTTTAAATTTATCCTTTTTAAAAGTTTGTATTTAAATTGCAGTTAGTTAACATAGTGTAATATTAGTTTCAGATATACAATATAGTGGTTCAACACTTCCATGCCACACCCAGTGGTCACCACCACAAGTGCACTCCTTAATCCCCATCACCTGTTTCACCCCTCCCCCCACCTTTGAAGTGAGTCTAGTTCTGGCAGCTGATTTACTCTCTTTGCTACTTCTTCCTGTTGTTAATTTACCACCAAGACTGGTAGCCCATGGGCTCCAGGGCTCTTGCTTATCTTTGTGGCAGTGATCTATTTTTAAAAAAGCCTCCTGTAGGGTTTCCTTTCTATTCTTTTCAGGGTAGGCTCTACATTTTTCCCGCAGCATTTTGATCTAGCTTGAGATGCTTACTTGGCAATATTGCTTTCCTATAGGTTTGTCTTTCCTTATCATACTGCCATGTACTCTTTTAAGATGATACTTCTCACATAAAAATTTTTATGCTGGGGCGCCTGGGTGGCTCAGTTGGTTGAGCATCTGCCTTCGGCTCAGGTCATGATCTCCATTGGGTTCCTGCTCAGTGGGGAGTCTGCTTTCTCTCTCTCTCTCTCTCTCCCCCCCTCCCCCCTCCACTGCTCCTTCTCTCTCAAATAAATAAATAAAATCTTAAAAAAAAATAAAAATGTATGCTATGTAAGCTCCTCAGTTGTTTTTGTTTCTATTTTATCTGTTGACATTTCTCATCTGTCCTTGTTTCTTCTAATTTTTGTCCTTGTGGGTTTATACCTTTTTAGTCCTTTGTTTTAGGAACATTTCAAAGAGGGATTTTCTTGAAGTTATGCTTTTATCTAATTGGGAAAATATACACTACTTTCTTATCTTGAATGTGGCTCTCCTATAGAACAGGTTATGTTACTGTCTCTGAAGAACAATGTGGTAGTTATAACTGCAAGCTCATGATATACATGGATATTCCATGAATATAAAGAATTTGATTTCTTGGGCTAAACCCCTATTCTGGTCTATCAAGTGGACTCCCAAGCCCATTAGGCCCGAAGCACTCACATGTAACCTCTTCAGTTTAGCCTTCCCTGGCCATCCCCCTCAACACTCCATTTCATTCACTATGTTTTCTTCTGAGCACTTATCGCCATATAACATGAACTGCAATTTATTCTCTACCCACCCTGGAATGTAAGCTTCATGAAAATAGTGGTTTTTGTTTTGTTTAGTACCTCTAACTTCAGTGCCTGGTATGTAGGTGCCAAATAAATACTTGCTGAAAAATGAATGAAAATTCTCATTCTTTTAGAGTGTATAGTGATTCTTAGCCTCTCTCCCTTGACATGGAGGATTTTAGTAAGCTTATCTCCCTGACTCAAGTGTTTGTTTCTTTCTGGCTTGCTGAGTCTGTCCTCTCCCCCATTGTCTGAGAAAGGAATTTTTTATTGACATGAAAATTGAGGTTAAGACTCCAATTCCAATGAGTACTCTTTCAGTGTTAAAATTTATTGGATTTCCCCTCAATGCAAACTCCATGCAGGCCTTGTCTCATCTGGCCAGAGCAGTTCACTGACACAGCATCTTATTTTCATGTCATCTTTGGACGAGTTTCCCCTTGTTTATTCCCATCATTTTCTCTGTAGTAGCAGTCTGGACATAATACCTCCTACAAAGCTATCTCAGGCCTGATCTCCTTCACTAGCCATTGGCAGAACTGATACCTCCACCTAGTTTGGGAGGTATGCATTTAAATGCACTTATATCTCAGGGCACTTGGTCTGATCAGGAGAAATCGTTATTTATCATCCTTTAATTAAAAGCTAGTCATTTGCTCCCTAAAAGATTCTGGCACATCAAAATGTTTTTATCCTAAATATAACAAACAAGGTTTATATCTTGTTAGATAGGGACTGTTTACTGCATGAGTAAGCAAAGAAGGAGAATCATATGAGTCTGCATGGTGGTTGTGATCTCAAATCTGACAGTAAATTTGAAAAACTTATTAAATGGGAAAGGATAGTGATTAGTAGGCTCTTTAGCTACTAAGTCATAGACCCCACTCAAATGAACCCTGCATCAAGATGGCAAAAGGCATTTAGAAATTCAAGGAAAGATATCAGAGATGGACACCTTTGATTATTGAGCTAAACTATAACTCTACTCTTCTGAATGCCCTTCAAAAAAAGTAATAGGTATTCCTTTTCTTTCTTTTAAATTAGGAGTCAGCAGATTTTTTCTCTAAAGGGTGAGGTAGTAAATATTTGTTTGCTTTGTGGGCCATATGGTCTCTGTTGCAACTACTCAACTCTGCCGATGTAGTTTGAAAGTAGCCATAGATAATATGTAAATAAATGTGTTCTAGTACAACTTTATTTACAGAAACCGAATGGATTTGACCCACAGGCCACACTCTGCTGGTTTCTGCTCTAAATCAAAAGTTCTGGCTAAAAATTAGTCATGGAGCTAGCTAACCTGAGTTTAGTTTTAGGGAGTGGAAATGGTTCTTCCTGCTTTTGGGTTTAGTGGTCCAGGATCTTTTTGGTCTAGGCTCTAACCCTGTCCTCCTCACCCAGAACCAGAGCCCTCTTCACCAAACCTCAGGACCTTAATTTGTTGCCTGGTGTCCAAGGTTGTAGATTTGGCTGGGGGTGGGGAAAGGTAGGGTGAGAATCTCTGCACTTTCAGTCTCACAAGTTCTCTTGGTTGCTTGGCAAGTAACCTGAGAAACATTAAAAACAAAATAAGACCCCCAAGCCAAATGATTCTTGGGCATATTATGGGACATTTAACCATTTTTTTAAAAGATTTTATTTATTTATTTGTCAGAGAGTGAGCGAGAGAGAGAGAGAGCACAAGCAGGGGGAGCGGCAGGCAGAGGGAGAAGCAGGCTTCCTGCTGAGCAAGGTGCCCGATGTGGGACTTGATCCCAGGACCCTGGGATCATGACCTGAGCCAAAGACAGACGCCCAACCGACTGAGCCACCCAGGCGCCCCTCCCCCCCTTTTTAAAGATTTTATTTGATTTAACCATTTTGACTAAGTTACCTTGAGTATACTTAGTATTTTATTTTTGGACCAATCTGGATATAAGGGCCATTCAGCCTAGAAGCATCTTATCTTTGTGTCAGCTCTCTGCTATCTCTTGGAAAGGGAAGCCAGTTGACTGCCTCCTTTGCGTTTTTGCTTTATTGAAGTTTCTTTACTGTATACTAGTTATGAAGATTTTTTTCTGCTGTGAAAAAGATGACAGCAATTGGTGTTCTCATTATACTTTTATTTTGTTAGGTGCATTTCTCTGCATCTTGGTTCTCTGGTTCTTTCCTTGAGGTGCACAGTTTTTTTGCAAATACTGTTTCTTAGAAATAATCTAGCATAGGTTTTTATTAGCCTGTTTTAGGCCATTTGGACTGCTATAACAAGTTACCACACAAATGAATGAAGTTTATACTAGGGTTGGAGAAATGAACAATGCTGTGAGAAACCTCCAAGAACTCTTAGATAGTTCATCTTCATTGTGTGTGTTGATGGACACAGTTGGAAAATTGTGTAGGCTGATTAATGAGGATGTGAATGAACAGGTTATGCAGGTATTGGGACTTGAAGACCTCCAAAGCATTATCAACAAACTGGAAGAACAGGAGGAATTTTTCCCAGCATTTCAGGCATTTACTAATGATCTTCTTGAAATCTTAGAAATTGATGACTTGGATGCCATTGTACCTGCAGTAAAGAAATTAAAAGTACTTTCATACTATAACAAGTTACCACAGACTGGGTGGCTTATAAACAACAGAAATGTATCTCTCACAGTTCTGGAGTCTGGAAGTCCAAAGTCAGGGTGCCAACATGGTTGGGTTCTTGGTGAAAGCCTCCTGACTTCTTGCTGTATCCTCACATGGTGAAAGGGGCGGAGGAGCTCTCTTTTTTAAGGGCATTAAGCTCATTCGTGAGAGCTCTGCTCTTGTGACCTAATCACCTATCAAAGGCCCCACCTCCTAAATACCATCACGTTGGGGATTAGGATTTCCATATAAGAATTTTTGGTGGGGGGGCACAAGCATTCAGATTACATCATAGCCTGTTTCTAAAGTAATTCTAGATGCCAGATTATGTCCTTTTGTTCAAAACATGGTTTTTCTCTGTCTCATAAGGTCCTTTCTGTCCGGAACATGACGATTGAAGCTATTCTGTTTTCTTGTCTGAATTGTGCAGGTTGGACATCTTTCCCAGTCATGTTTACAATATTACCTTGGGAATTTTTTTCCTGTTAGGAATCTCCATTTGGCATATTCCTCCAACAGCCATTGTCAGTTTAATCAATATTTTTTTTTGCCTCTAGTCACAATCGCTTGCTCTAATAATGACTAGTGTCATCCTGTCTATCTTTGGGAAAACTTCAGTTACTTTTTCAGCTCATTTCTAAAAAGATGTCATCCAGAAGTTGTGAACTCTCTTTTAGGCATTTTATTAATCTCCCTATCACAGGCACCTGGCACATGCCAGGTAGTTATTTAATGTTTATTTAAATGAAGGAATGCATCCATGGCCATTACAGCTCTACCACTTTTTTATTTTTCTACTTGTTCCCTCCAATATGGTTCCCTGTTTATTCCTCAGAAGACGTAAAGGCATTCTGTGTGTGTATATATCCCTAATGTAGCTACACCAGCTATATAATGCCTAGGTGGGAAGCTAGTCTTATGATCTCTTTCAAGATCACATGACTGTGATGTTTGGGCTAGACAAAAGCCTTTCTAAGATGGTTGAGCACAAGAGTGCCTATGTTCTACCGACAGCTGCCATTAGAAAAAAAATTATTTTGGACATTCCAAGCTTACTGATTGTTACTAGAGTCTTATTCTATATGAAATAGCTTAACTGTTACCTAGCAGATCTTTAAGGTTTTAAAAATCATTTTCTAAATCCACGGTTTGGTTACTTTTTCCATCTTATGGAGCAAAAGGTCATTCTAGTTGGTTGCACTAAACTTGAGACACTTAATAGAAAATTCATAAGCCAGTTTTTCTTTTGTGAAAGATGCAAAGGTTGATATCTGTTATAAATAAAGGTATATATCTTCTCTTTTAGATTACTGCCTTAAATTGCACCTAGAAAGAAACTGGTAGTTAGTTGACAGTACAGATCACTGATAGAATAGCCTTGATGCAGTAATACTGTTAAAAAAACATAATGAAGGTGGCTCACACTGTAGCACATTGAAAATACAAATTTTAGGGGCACCTGGGTGGCTCAGTTTGTTAAGCATCTGCCTTCGGCTTTGGTCATTATCCTGAAGTCCTGGCATTGAGCCCCACATCGGGGTCCCTGCTCAGCGGGGGAGTCTGCTTTTCCCTCTGCCCCTCACCCTGCTTGTGCTCTCTCTCTCTCACACTCTCTCTCCTAAATAAATAAAATCTTTAAAAAAAACCCACAAAACTTTAAAGCAATGTGATTCATGAAGCACAGCATTCCCATGTAACATGTTCTAGTTGTAGCTTGATGGGTAATTATAAACCAGCAATTTTTTCAAAATTATATTTAATGTATCTTTTGTCATCTCTGATAGAGTATTTTTATTTGATTGGATTTTTATATTTAGTAAATTAGCAGTTATAAGGCTAGAGAATTTGCTAGGTCTTACTTTCACAGTCTTTACTGTCCGTGTTAGAACAGTTTGGAGGCATTTTTTTCAGTTTTATTGAGGCATACTTGACATAAATAAACTGCATATTTAAAGTGTACAGTTTGAGTTATAACATGTATGCATCTGTGAAAACATCACAGCAATCTAGATAATGCACATTTACCACTACCCCCTTCCCTCAAATTTCTTCGTGCCCCTTTGTGTTTCATCCTCCTTCCCTCTGTTTCCCCCTCTCCAGGTAACCACTGGTCTGTTTTCTGTCACTGTAGATTAGTTTGCATTTTCGAGAATTTTTTTTTTATAAGTGGAATCATATAGTGAGTATTCTTTTTTGGTCTGGCTTTTTTCATTCAGTATAATTATTTTGTGATTCATCCACATTTTTGCTTGTATTATTATTTCTGAGTAGTAGTCTACTGTATATATGACAGTTATACTGTGCTACAGTTTGTCCATTTACATGCTGATAGACATTTGAGAGTGTACGATTATAAATAAAGCTGTTATAAGAAAACAAATAAAGCTGTTATCAAAGACATTTGTAGAAGTCTTTGTATGAACATAGACATTTATTTCTCTTGGGTAAATACTTAAGAATGTGATGGCTTGGTCATAGGGTAGTTATAAGTTTAATTTTTAAGGAAATTGCCAGTTTTACAAAGTAGTTGTGCCATTTTACATTTTATATTTCCATCAACAGCCTTTAAAAATTCCATTTGCTATTTTGGAGTGACTTTTACATTCATAGGCTACTTTTGGGGGGTATAGAGAGAGACAAAAATATTTAGAAGTTTTTTTCTCAGAACTTTAGGTAAATATTTCTTTGGAGAATTTATGAAAATCTGGAGCTCTTTTCAGTGAGACATAATCACTGTGTTAGTCTTTTTTCCCTTTAGTATGAGAAATAGAAGAAAATATTCTTTGGATTTCATAAAACGAGGAAAGAAATACTTTTTATATTTGGAGAGTTTGGTTTTCCAAGTGATTGCTAAGATACTGTGAATCAGATATTAGTTTTATAGCATTCAGTGTGACTAAGTGTGGAGTTAATAAAAGTAACTCTGGAAATCTCTTATAATAGGTTATATAAGAATTTTCTTTGAAAAATCTCTTAAGTCATCTATAAAATACAGTGTTCAGAACTAAGATTTCTAACTTCAACATAGTTGTTTTTTCTTCCTCCAGCATTAGAAGAAATGAATATTTATTTATTTGCCCCAATGAAGTGGTTAGCTTGCATGGAGGTGCTATGTCTAATGAAAACTGTGTAATTTAAAATTCTAGAATTCCATTTAGTTTGATGTGCAAGGCATATGGGAATTGATATAAACTGAGGAAACAGCAGATTGATATTTTGTGCTCACTCTGGGTCATAAGCATATGTTTTATTGAGAGGAATGGTGGGTGGAACCTCCTGTATTGTTTAGATTTCTTTCTTTCACTTTTTTTTTTTTTAAAGATTTCTATTTATTTGAGAGCATGAGCGAGAGAGAGCGCACGAGAGGGGGGAGGGTCAGAGGGAGATGTGCTGAGCAGGGAGCCCCGTGTGGGACTCGATCCTGGGACTCCAGGATCATGACCTGAGCCGAAAGCAGTCGCCCAACCGAGCCACCCAGGCGCCCCTCTTTCACTTTTTTTGTTGTGTGCAAATTCTCATAAATTAAATGCACATATGATAGGACTGCACTATAATATATGGTAACAGGTGAAGCTGGATGCAAATGGAATTAATAATGTATTAAGAATAGGGTGGCTGATAGGAATGTCTACTAAATCTGTGTCCATTGGCCATCTTTAGCTTTACCTCAAGAGATTAGCAAGGATAAGTAGCCATCGGCGCCTATTCAGTGCTGCTTTTCCTTTCTTTTCTGGCTCTGCCTAGATCGTTTTCCTCCTCTCTTTGCTTGTGTTGTCTATGCTCTTTGGTTATGCCCCCAACTCCTTGGTGTTCTTTCATCTCTTCAGTATCAGTAATATACTTGTTTTCTCCTTAGAATGCTGCCAAAAACCATAGATATAAATCAGTGGTGTGGTTTATATTTTATAGTTTTGTTGTGTATGTAAGATAAACTAAGAAATTATTCTAAAAACTATGTTCCGCTTTTATGAACCTGAACTTTTAACTGTTTACCAACATTCCAAATGCTTCTTGAAATATTAAAGAAAACCCTTTAGTTGCCTAACTTGTAAATGCATTGTTTGATTGTTGTATTTTCCTGAGAATTAAAAATGTGGATCTCTTTAGCCTGAGTAATCAAGACCTGAGACAGTGTGGCACAGAAGGAAAGTTTACTTGTCTGTGTGTCGCCAGGTCCTGGGCTCCAGCCCATTCTGTCATTAACCCACTTTGTAATCCTGGGCAAGTCATATTTCTTATCTGTAAAATATGGGGAGTAGACTTGATCATCTTGAAAATTATAAAGATTATCTCTGATGCAGGGGAAGCAAACTTGTAAAAGAAGTTGTTTTAAAGATTTTATTTATTCATTTGACAGAGAAAGAGACACAGCGAGAGAGGGAGCATAAGCAGGGGGAGTGGGAGAGGGAGAAGCAGGCTCCCTGCTGAGCAGGGAGCCCAACGTGGGGCTTGATCCCAAGACTCTGGGATCATGACCTGAGCCGAAGGCAGACGCTTAACTGACTGAGCCACCCAGGCGCCCCAAAGAAGTTGTTTTTATAAACATTTTATCTTGTTATATAAGTTGTCCCTGAAAATTAATGGTTTAATTATTAGAAATGATGTATAATCACTTTTGAATTTGTGTGTATCTCATCTGTTGCAGGATGCTTTAATCTGGATCCCAATAGAGTTTTGGATGTCATTTTAGAAGTGTTTGAATGCAGGCCAGAACATGATGACTTCTTTATATCTTTATTAGAATCTTACATGAGTATGTGTGAACCGCAAACACTGTGTCATATTCTTGGGTTCAAATTCAAGTTTTACCAGGTAAAAAAAAATGTGTGTGTGTACACAGACATCGATAAATCTCATGGTTTTATATGTATAACTTAATTTGAATTTTATTTGTACATGATTGGTTTCAGCTTAGCCATTCTAGCAAAGCAGGTAGATAAATGGATAGCAAACAATGCCCTATGAGAAGTACTATATTAGTAGTATGAATGGTGTGATGTGAAAGCCTAGAGCAAAGCATAATAGATTTTTGCCCTGGGAGAGATGGAATCAGAGAAGACTTTATAGATACAACTCTTTTTTAACCCAGTCCTTGAAGGATGAGTGGGAGTTTGTTGAGAGTTGTCTTTCGAAATAAACTGAATGAAGACATGGCAGTATGAATGTATATAACCAATTGAAGAAATGGTACATAGTCTGATGTGTCTGGATTGTAAGATATAGGGAAAAGAAAGAACAGGAAGTGAAGTTGGAAAGGTAGGCATGCTTTAGATTGTCAAAGGTACTGTGTTGAGTTAGAATTTTATTATATAGGCAATGACCATAGGAATTTTTTTTTGGACGTGGATAAATTCTTGAGGCATATTTTACATTATTTTTCACTTAAATCACTATAATAATTAGCAAGTCTGCCTCTATTTCTCTTTCAGTCTGTCTTTCATATTATTACTACTGTTATATTCTAAAAGAGATCGAATTGACCACTGCTCAGAAACCTTTGCAGGATAAAATTCAAACTTCTAAACATGGCAGAAAAGGCTCTTCACAATCTAGCCCCATTCTTTCTTTCCAGCCTCATATTTAGTGGTTTCCCCCCCTCAAATCTAATATTCTAGTCCTATTAAATTACTAGCCATTTCCTGAATTTAGGTATAGACATTACTATATATAGACCTTTATTTATATGCAGTTCCTTATAACTAGAAAACTCTTCTTACTCAACCCTCTCACCTGTCCTTTCCTCATCTTGAGGACTCCTATTTATTCTTTAAGATCAAGTGCTACTTGCTCTGTAAAGTCTTGCTGGCACTTCACCCATGTGGAATTAGTTATTTCTTAATCTCTGTTCTCATAAAACTTGACACAGACTTCTAGCCCTTATCAGGTTATATTAGCATAAACTATATCTGTGTCCTTTGTCAGATTGTGAGCCATTTAGGGTGGGGTCTATATTTTAATAATTTCTCTGGATTAATTTACTGCTTAGCCTATAGTAAATGCTCACTAACTGTAAATGAGTGATCTATGTTTTTAGGAAGATAACTTTCATGATAGCATGGAGGATTTTAATGTAATAAGGCCTCTATTGTCCATCCTTTTGGTATAGCTTTCCTAATTTGTCTACCTGCCTGGGATACTTAGTCAAGAAATACTCATTTATGGAATGTTTATGATATGCTGTTGCTTTGCTAGGCACTGAGGATACTCTGGTAAAGAGGGTCTTTTCCTGTCCTCTGGAGCTCAAATTCAGGATAGTAAGATGGTTTCTTTTAGGATTCTCAAATGATAACACCACCTACTTACTGCCTCTGCTTATCTTTTATTTTCCATGATCTGGGATGCTCCAGAAGAGAAATCAGATCAGAACTTAGAGCATTTTGATACCAAACAAGACACATGGCAGGGTTTTTAGGCAAGAGTACTTCATCTTTGTTCAAAAATTAGTGATGGCAACTTTCCCCATTCCTACCAGCAGCCAGGGAGTCCACTCTTAGTACAAGGAAGAGAAGTTGAAGTATTTATCACAATTTAAGAGGTACCATGATTGCTTTGGGTTTGAGAACATGAAGCCAACTGCTAAAGTGACAGGGTAGCTGAAATTTAACTTGGGCTTAATTAATTAGAATATAGGTTACAGCTTTGGAGACTGTAGGTTTCAGAGCATATTACAGTGAATAATGATGACCTACTGCATAACATCAAGTATTATTAGTTGAATGTGAGGTTTAGAATTTAGAAATTTTTATATGAAAATATTCCTCATAATGGTAACACTTTTGAGCTGAATTAAAATATCCCTGGGGGGTTGACAGTGTTGGAATAATCTTTTTTTTAATTTTAATTTTTTTTAAAGATTTTTATTTATTTATTTGACAGAGAGAGACACAGCGAGAGAGGGAACACAAGCAGGGGGAGTGGGAGAGGGAGAAGCAGATTCCCCGCCGAGCAGGAAGCCCGATGCAGGGCTCGATCCCAGGATCCTGGGATCATGACCTGAGCCGAATGCAGACGCTTAACGACTGAGCCACCCAGGCGCTCCATGGAATAATCTTTTTTTTTTAAATAGATGATGGGCCTTTTCCTTATATAAGAAATACCCAGCAAGGAACATTTGATTTAGAAATAACCTATTATTGGAAAGAGTAACCCTTATATTGCTCTGTGTAACACCATTCCTTTGTTTCTATTGCCTGAGCTATCTTGTACAAATCTGCAGTCTTAAGGACCACTGAGGGTAGAGGAAAAAATGTCAAAGATTTTTGATAATTTGTGGTCTGAGAGGTAAAAGAAGGACAGCCATGAAAATGAAGAGGTGCTTAGGGCACGTAAGCCTGGGAATTGGCTCCTAGGCATACATGGTCACCCTTATGTATTGGTCCCTTGCCTTACTCCACCCTTCCCTCTTCTTATCATTATCTGAAAATGTTCATTCCCCTTGCCCACAACCCATGTTTTCACCAGTTGGGAATTATTTGGATGAACAGGCTTCTTTTTTTTTTCCCCCCCTTAGTGCTAGGACTTCTAGACAAAGCTGATTATTTATGCCATGAAGTCAGTGAGAGTGATTTTATCCTAGTTTCAACCTGGGATCAGCTATACTGGATGTTTTGACTTGGAAGGGTGGCAGGGGATGTAAGCAGTTTGAGAGCACACTTTGGAAAATTTGGCGGGCACATCTGCTTGATTCTCCTAATAGGGATGGCTATGATAGAGGGCTTAGGGACAGCATGAGGATTAGCACAAAGGACAGAAAGAAAGGAGTACTAGAAAGTGTGAGGGAACCAAAAGATAAACTTCGCTGGAGTTGTCTTGCCACAGGAAAGAGGAAGGAGATGATGACTCTCACCCATATCACAGCCCCTTAATTTCTGGATTCAGAACACAACAATAGTAGTAATAGTGGTATCATGGCTGGGCATTATTATAACTTAAATTCACTCACTTAAGAGATATTGATCGGGGGCACCTGGGTGGCTCAGTCAGTTAAATGTCCAACTCTTGATCTCAGCTCAGGTCTTGATCTCAGGGTCATGAGTTCAAGCGCTGCATTGTGCTCCACACTGGGCATGGAGCCTGCTTAAAAAAAAAAAAATATCAGTGGGGCACCTGGCTGGTCCGGTCGGTGGAGCACAAGACTCTTGATTTCGAGGTTGTGAGTTTGAGCCCTACATTGGGTATAGAGATTATTTAAAAAAAATTTTTTTTGGGGGGGAAGTATTGATTGAGCACTTCCTATGTGCCAGGTAGTGTTCTAGGTGCTGGGGCTACATCTGTAAACAAATAGAAATTCTTGCCTTCATGATGCTTATATTTGAGGTAAATTATATGGTATGATAGAAGGTGTTCAGTGAGATGGGGCAATAAAAGTGTAGAGCAGGGTAAGGAACAGTGGGAGTGGTGGAGTGCTAGGTTGCAATTTTACATAGACTAGTGAGAGTATACGTCACTGAAAAGATAGATATAAGCAATGAAATGAAGGATGTGAGGTTTAAACTGTGCAGATATCTGGGGAAGAGGCTCTAGGCAAAGGCCTTAAGGTGTGAGCATGCCTGATGTGTTGGAGAACAACAAGGAGACCAGTGTGGCTGGATCAGACTGATCGGGAGAGTGGTAAGAGATGTGGTCAGAGCTGAGAGACCACATCACATAGAGCTAGTGCTGCAAGATTTTTGGCTTTGATACTGGGTGAAGCTATTGGAGGATTTTGAGTAGGAGAGTGATGTGATCGGACTTAGTTCTTTCATTTTGTTTCTCTTTTATGTTTTCACTTTATCATGAACATTTTCAAACATACAGAAAAGAGTGGATAGTGTAATCCCATCACCTAGAAGTAAGTTTATTAACATGTTGGTATACTTGTTTTGGAAATATTAATTTATATTACAGATATCATGAATGTTTACTCCTAAATACACTAATTTGTACTTTTTAAAAGTAAGGACTTTTTCTATATAACCATGATACCAGTTTCATTCTTACTAGGTTGCTATTATATAATAAACTCCAACCATATTCAGATTTCCCAAATTGTCTCCCAAGTACATTTTATAACTGTTTTGTTCAAACAAGGATCCAGTCAGAGGCCATGTGTTTTATTTGTTAGGGTTCTTCAGTCTCTTAACTTAGAATAATGTCCCCTCTCATTCCTTAATGGCATCGACTTGTTGAAGACACCATTACCATAGAAGACTGCATTATTCTTCCAAGCATTAGATTTATCTGATTGCTTTTTCATGGTTGGTTAAATTTGTTCTTTGTCCCCCGTCTGTCTTATGTACTTAGAGTTAGGTCTCAGAGCTTGACTATGTTCAGGTAAAATATTTAATTGCAAAAGACTTCACAGATTGTGCTTTATGTTTCATGTCACGTAACATCTCATGCCTGTCTGACTTTTAATGTTCCAGTAAGTTGATGACAGTCTAATCCCTCCATTCAACAATGACATTTCCCCCCATTTTAATAGGAAGTTATCTGTATGTTGATACTTTGACACCTTGTGAATATCCAGTTTTTCATTAACCTTACATTAAGTGGCTTAGAATACATGAATGATCCTTGCCTGAGTCAGTTATTTCCTTAGGTGTTCCAAATTGTTGATTTACTGATGTTATCATGCTTTCCACATTTATTAGCTATCATTTCTCTGTAAAGAAGAGTTGTCCCTTATTAACTTGGGTTGCTTGGTTACATTGAAATGCAGTTCCTACTGGAAAGGCAGGATGAATGCTTCATTCCCCATCCCCCCCTTAATTACTAGCTATCATAGTAAAGGTGACATGAGCAGTATGTTTGTATGTGAGAGAGAGATAAGAGAGACAGAAGACATTGTGTACGTGTGTATTTTGACTTAGGTTATCAAAGAATTGATACTGTTACGGTAGCAGTGGAAGTTGATGAGCTTCTGAGTATATTTTGAAGGTGGAGCCAGTAGTATTCGTTGATTGATTAGATACAGAATGTGAGAGAGTAGAGTTAGGGCTATTTCTAACCTTTTTTTTGGACTGAGCAGCAAAAAGGATGGTGTTATTATCAGCTGAGATAGAGTAAGTTTCAGGTGGAATGGGTTTGGGGTACTGGGGGTAGAAATCAGGAATTTCAGTTTTGCGTATGTTAAGTTTGAGATGTCTTAGATAACCAAGTGTTGAGTAAATAACTGGATGTATAGATCTGATAATCAGAAAGGACTGAGTTAGAAATAGAAATACAGATGTCAGAAACATGTAGGTGGTATTTAAAGTTGTGATACTAAATGAAATCACCAAGAGGTGGATATAGAGAGACAAGAGAAGAGAACCAAGGGCTGAGCCTTGGCACTCCAATGTTAAAGGGCCTGGAGAAGAGGAGGAATTAGCAAATGAGATACAGAAGTAATGTATAAGGTAAGAAGAAAAAAAAAGAGAATATAGCATTTTGGAAGTTAAATGGAAGAAAGAATGATGAACTTTGTTAAATGCCTCTGATAGGTCATTTAAGATGAGAACTAAAATTTGGTCATTGGATTTATCATCAGGGAGGGCAAAACTAGCCATTTTGGTAAAGTTGGGGTGGTGTTAAGAGAATGGGGAGAGTAGGTGGGAGATAGAGTAGACAACTCTAAAGCAGTTGTTACAAAGAGGCACAAAGGTAGCTGGCAGGGGAAGTGAGCTCAAGAGAGATTATTTTTTGAAGAGGGGGAGAGAGAGAACATATCTTTATGCTCATGGGAATGATTGAGTAGAAAGGAAGAAAACTGGTGATGTAGGAGGGAGTTATTGGAGTAATGTTCTTGGATAGAGAGAATGGAGTTTATGGCATAAGTAGATTGATTGACTTTAAATGGGAGCATAGAGAGTTCATCTAGAATAATAGTTGGAAAGGTAGCAGCATATGTAGGTACAGCTGTTGGTAGGTGGATGGATGTGATGGTGAGAGTTTGTAGAAATTTTGATTGCTCCAGTTTTCTTGCCAAAATAGAAAATAAGGTCATCAGCTGAGAGAGGAGGAGGTATTGGAGGTTAGGAGAGGTTAGTAAAGAAGGTAGGAATTAGTTATATAGGAGAGTAGAAGAGTGAATGAATGAGAGAAATAGAGTATGACTGTCCAGCAGGATTAAGGATCCATTTGAGGGTAGATATGTGAAATCGACATTTTGGAGGGTTTGTAGGTATTGGTAATACTAAAGTTTAGGATATGGAGTGAATGGCTCAAATAGGGTAGAGGAGAAGATCTTTGGAAGAGAGGAGTTCCAGGAGCCAAGAGGTTAGCATGATGGAAGTATCACTTACATATATATGAAAATCTCCAACAATTAAAAAAAGATAGAGTTGGATGGAATGACAGTGAATCAGAAGCTATAAGATCATTGCTAAATGAAGGGCAGTGACCCAGGAGTCCATAGGTGGCAACACTAGGACATGACTGAAAATGGCAGAGTAGGGAACTCCAGAGCTCTATACCTCCATAAAAGCAACTAATGAACTGGCAAAAACTGTCAATCAACTTTTACAGAATTCTGGAATTTAGTAAAAAACTTACAACAGTCAAAGAAAGGCTGGGTGAAGGAAGAAGCTGCTGCTTTGGGGAAGAGAGCACTGTGATGTTATAAATTGCCTCACACGCAGATCGATGATGGCCATGAAGATAGAAGTCTGCACTCCTAGTGTAGATTGCTAATGCCAGAGGACATAAAGAATTGTGGGTTGCGATCTCTCTGTTCCCTGAAGGACTTGTGCAAGAGCCTGTTTTTGTTTTGCCTGATTAGGAGCATCTCCAGAGCTGGGGTGGCTTTTGCCAAAAGGATTCTAAGGCACAACTACTGGCTTTAGCAGCTTGGAGTGAGAGGCAACAGTTAGACGAGCAATAGAGAGACTGAAAGCCTGGGAAAAAAGAAGGTTGATGAGATAATACGGGGGAATAGCATGTACGAGGGAATTGGAACAAAAGGCCGTGCTTATGCCCAGAACTGGATACCTACTCAGAAAAGGACTGAGAAGATCCTAGGCTTTTTCCTCTGCCTGGCCTTCAGGCTCTGCACAAGCAAGAAGTGAAGACTTAAGACAGAATTGTAAATGACCTGGCCAAGTGTTGAAGCATGCCCAAACACAGAGCTAGTATGCAAAGACTGGGAGAGTGTTTTTTTTTTCTCTTTTTTTTTTTTCCTGGCTTCAGGCCTTTAAGAAAACTCAAAACATTAGCTGACCACTCCGCTAACAGAACACAGATTTCAGTGACCGCACAGGACAATAATATAGACTTCACAAAAATGTCACTAAACAAGCAAACAGCAGTAGCCCACAATAAGCATCAACAAACCCCAAAGATGGGGCAGAATTTGATTTTCAGAGTTGCCACATAATATTCAAAGTATCCAGTTTTCAACAAGAGATAATGAGGTATGCAATGAAACATAGTATGGCTCATTCACAAGAAAATAGAAACTATCCCTGAGCAAACCCAGGTGATGGACTTATTAGATAATTTAAATCACCAGTCCTAAATATGCTTATGATCTATATAGGAAACCATGGGCAAAGAGCTAAAGGAGGTCAGGCAGAATATCAAAAAAGGAATAGAAATTATGAACAAAGGAACCAAACATTCTGGAGTCAAAAAGTATGATAACTGAAATGAAAAATTCACTAGAGGGTTATAACAGATTTGAGAAGGCTGAAGAAACAGCGAACTTAATGAGCCAATTGAGGTTATCCAGTATGAGGAGCAGAAAGAGAAAAGAATGAAGAAAAATGAACAGAGTCTAAGAGACTATAGGACACCATCCAAAATCAGTATGTATATTAGACTCCCAGAAGCAGAGGAGAGAGAGAAAGGGATAGGAAGTAATGTTTGAAAAAAAATAATGGTTGAAAACTTCCCAAATATGATGAAAGATGTGAATCTACACATCTAAGAAGCTCCACAAACACTTAAGTGGATAAACTCAGAGCCACACCAAAACACATTATACTCAGATTGTTGAAAGACAAAGAATTTTGAAAGCAGCAAAACCGATGTGACCCATTGCATACAAAAGATCCTCAAGATTAACAGGTGATTTCTCTTCAGAAGGCAGTAGGATGGCATGAAGTGTTGAAAGAACAAAACTGTCAAAGAATTCTGTAGTAAAACTATCCTTCAAAAATGGTAGTTTATGACATTCCAAGATAAACAAAAGTTGGGGGAATTTGTTGCTAGTAGACCTTAGAAGAAATGCTGAAGAGAGTCCTTTGGGCTGAAATGAAAGGACACTAGACAATAACTTGAAGCTGTATGAAGAAATAAAGAAGTAACAGGTAAAGGTAACTATATAGGTAAATATAAAAGCCAACATTACTGTATTTTTTTGGTTTGTAGTTCCTTTTTTCTTACAAGATTTAAAAGACAAAGTAATAAAACAATAATTATAAATCTAATTGGCAAACAGTATAACAATATAAAAGGGGGAGGGATTGAGGTGTATAGGTACAGAGTTTTTGTATACTATTGAAGCTAAATTGGTATTAGTTCAAACTAGATTATTATGTTTAAAATATCACTTGCAATACCCAGGGTAACCACTAGGAAAATAACTAAAAAAATAGAAAAGGAAAGAAGGGAATCAAAAGGGCACACACAAAAAAATCAAACACAAAAGAAGGCACTAATGGAAGGAATGAGGAACAATAACAACAAAAATATATATATATTAGACCTGTAGAAAACAAATAGAAAAATGGCAGAAGTCCTTCCTTGTCAGTTATTACTTTAAATGTAAATGGATTAAAATTTGTAATCAAAAGGCAGTTTGGCAGAATGTATAAAACATGATTCAACTATATGCTGTCTATAAGCAACTCACTTTTAGATCCAAAGATAGAAGTATGTTCAAAATGGAAAATCCTAGGCAAATAGTATCCATGAGAGAGCTGGGGTGGCTATTCTAATATCAGACAAAATAGACTTGAAGACAAAAAATTTTTACAATAGACAGCAAAGGACATTATATATTGATAAAAGGGTCAACCCATGAAGAAAATAAAACAGTTATAAACACATTTGCACCAAACAGAGCCTCAAAATATATGAAGCATACATTAACAGGATTGCAAGGAGAAATAGTTCTGCAATAATTGTTGGACATTTCCATACCCCACTCTCATTAATGGATAGAACAACTAGACAAAAGGAAATAGAGGACTTGAACAGCCACTATAAACCAATTAGACTTAACAGACATACATATAACAGTACCTAGCTAGCAACAGTAGATTACGTATTCTTCTCAAGTGTGCATGGGATGTTCTACAGGATAGACCCTATCTTTGACCACAAAGTATGTCTCAATAAATTTATAACATTGAAATCCTACAAAATATTTTCTTTGACCGCAATGGAATGAAACTAGATCACAGCAATAGTGAGGGATAGTGAGCGATTGGAAATTCAAAGCTGGGTGGGCTTTAGGGGAGGGTAGAGGGAGAATAGTCTGAAAACAACTATAAAAAGCAAAGATGACTCATAACCCACCTCCAGGCCGAGTAGTGTGAGGGGTCTGGGGAAAAGAGCCACCACTTGACTGGGTTACAGTGAGAGTGGTATTCCTAGGGAGTCTTAGGCTCTGCTTGAGCAAGAAAGTGAAGGGAACAGTTAGAGGAGAAGTTCAGGATATATAGGGGGTTTTGCTGAGGATGGGATTATGAATTCCAGAGGAGTCCATGGCACTTTTTCAAGAATGCAGAAAGGTGGTTTAGGACAGAACAGGGATTGTACAGAGCAATATGAAGATCAGAGTATGGGAGTTTATGTTTGGCCTGGGAGTCAAGGGCTTCTTGTGGTGGACTCATTGTAACAGAGATAATGGGAATAATGAGTGTGTGCCTGGTGGATTCAAGTCAGATAATAAGCTTTTGTGGGTTTGCTCTGAGACCTTGACCACCATTTGTTTTTATAGGAAAATGTTTTGATACTAAATAACCATTTATATACATTTAGAATTAAACTATTGTGAAGTGGAAGACTTACCTGTCTTAAGAAATACAGTGAACAGTGCCTTCTTTATAGGATATCCATTAGTTTGGTTAGCCTCCGTGTTATATCCATAACACCTATTACAATTGTGGGGAACCTTACAAAGATCCTGTTTACAGTGTTGAGTAGGAACGGAACATAATGTATTGTCACTGTTTGCTTTTTATTCGCATTTGGCCATTTAGTAATTGCCAGTTGTCATGACTTCAGTCTTCCATTCAGCTGATCCCAAACAGTTTAAAAATTAGAGGAAAAGTCTTCTTGATTCAAAGATCCTTCTGTTTCTGTGACAGTTCCCTGGAATCGGCCATTCTGTATTTTAAAATGTTGATTTATCCATGTGTAATATGGATAGACACCCGTTTTGAAGGGGGAAATCAGTTGACAAGCAGATATATTTAGCACAAAACCCAAGAAGTAAAAGAATAGGGAGAAAAGTATAAAGTAGACACAGATAGTTCAGCACTTCCAAATTTGTCACTCTTGTCTGTCTGCATCTCCACTGAGAACTACTTGAAAAAGCAAGTTAAGAAAACACACATACAAACAAAACCCAAAACTAAGTATTATGCAGTATAAAATCTCACTAACTCTATTTGATTTTCTGTTGAAATATTAGCATGCACTGTAAAATGTGTCCATTTTTGAAACCTTTGTGTTCATCAGAATATGTTCCAGTGTGAAAAGGGATGTTGACCTAATTATCTTTGTCCTCAGTTCAGATGTCATGTATGATCAGGAAGAGCAGTGAAGCTTATTGTTGATCTAGTTATTAGATTCTTGATTATTGGTAGGTAAAGGATATGATTTTAGTTTTACTTTATGCACTAAATAGAAACTTTTTTTGTTTTTCAAGGAACCAAATGGAGAGACTCCTTCATCTTTATACAGAGTTGCAGCAGTACTTCTACAGTTTAATCTTATTGATTTAGATGATCTTTATGTACATGTAAGTCAAGTGGGCTGCTAAGAATATTTGGTTGTCCATCCCAGGGGTGGGAAGAGGAGTAGGCAGCCATATAGCACTTCAAGGTTGGTCAGGCTCTCAAGTTTTAATTTTTGAAGCCCTAATGCATTATTGCTTTGTGTTTACTTTATGAAGTGAATGAATTTAATTCTTTGACAAACTATGGAAATTAAATACCCTCTACCACTCTTACAGAGTTTGAGGTTGGATATGAAGTTAAAGTTCTTAATTGTCAGCAAGGTATATCTCATGGGGAGAGAGGCCAAGTTCTAACCAATGTGGTTTTAGACTTCTGTGTTATATGCAAATTATCAGAAATATGGGATTACCTAGATACTTTTTCCTTCTCCCCAAAATGTTAATTTTAGGCATTCAAGATGAATGGGGCAAGTCTGTATATTTTTTAATGGCTTTTCTTGTGTTTTTACTGGGTAGTAAATGACTAGTATTATGCTTTTATTGCTGGATCCAGGATCTAGAAGAGTGTATATGTAATTGTGATTGATGACCTCCAGTTTAGCAACAGTTTAGCCTGTCAGTTTGAAAAAACTAGGTTTGTAGTATAGAAATTCCTGTTTTATTTGGTTGTACATTTGGACATCTATGGACTTAAACCTGTCCAAAGCTGATATCATCTTCATTGTCTTTGAAATCACTTTTTCTCTCATATACTGTGGTTACAGAGTTGAATAAAACTTAGTCTCTACCTTGGAAGCAGTCATAGTTTAGCAATGGAGAAAACATTTTGCATTATATAGTAACTACTCTATTGGAGGTATTCACAAAGTGCTGTGGGGGCTCAGAATAGATAGTGACCATGTTTGTCTGGGGGGGATTTTGGAAGGCTTTTTCAAACTAGTGGTGTTGAACTGAGATGTTGGTAGATGAGATGGTAATGGCCTGGCTTTAAAGGTGGGAAGTTTTGTAGGTAGAATTAACTGAGTATAAAGGCAAAAGGATTGGAGGGGCTTCATTATCGCCTTAGGGGAACATCAGGAAGCTCTGAGTGGTTGGAGCCTAGGCTAGTATGTGGGGTGATGAAGATGGAGAAGTAGATTGGGGCTAAACATTACAGGGCCTTAAGTGCCATAGTAAGGAGTTTGAATTTTTTCTTGTTGGGAGTAGAGAGCCATTCAAGATTTAAAGTAGAAAAGTGATGTTACAAACTGAGAACATGGAAAATTGGTCAGAAAAAGGGGAATTCAAAGACAGGTATGAGTTTATAGGTAAGTATTAGACTGGTGGGACAAATGGAAAGATGATAGATGATGATAGATTTATTACTGAAATGTTTGAGTTTAACAATAAATGCAAGTGGCCTAAGTGTTCCTGTTAAGTTGTCAGAGATTTTCAGATGGGATTAAAAACCAGTTTATTGTTTATTTTTCACATGAGACTTCCAAAACCTAAGGACAAAGGAAGGTTGAAAGTAAATGGGTGGGAAAAATATACCAGGGAAATTATTATTGTTAGACAAAATGGACTTTTTGGCAAAAAATGATAGTAACTTCATAGTAAATAAAGTTGTGTTCACAGGAAGATGAAACATTTGTAACTTTATATGCATTTAATTACGTATTCTCAAAATACACAAAACTAGAATTGAGAGGAACTATAAAAGAAACATACAGGGGTGCCTGGCTGGCCCAGTTGGTAGAGTGTGCGACTCTTGATCTCCAGGATGTGAGTTTGAGCCCCATGTTGGGTGAAGAGATTACTTAAAATAATAAAAAAAATAAACTTATAGTTTATTCATTATAATGGGAGATTTTTTAGAGGCAGTTGCATTAATCTAGGTAAAAGATGAGGACCTTTGGCAGGTAAATAGGTAAAGCAATAAAAAATGGGTTTGCTGGCCAGTGGAGAGCAGGAAGAATGAGAAAAAGTCTTGCTTACTCCTTGCCATCAGTCCCTAGTGACTTTTCTTCTGCCTCCATTTTTGACTAATGGGATGAAGTGTACAATACGTTGTTTAATATTTTACTATGTTTCATTTTATTGTTTAGTGATTATTTACTTTGCATTAAACTTAGTTACTGAAGTAGATTATGTATTTCTGGGGGCAGGAACACTTCTTTCATAGCCTACCATAGTGCCTAGCAGAAACTACATGGTTTGTTGGCTGTATTTTTCCTTGTGTCTGGGTTTTTTTAAATTTATTTTATGAAATATCTACATTAACCTTCTACTCATACAAGATGGCTGTACTAGAGATATTTGGTCCTTTTTCATAATGGAAGATTGACTATACACGTATTACTTTCCCTTTTGTAATAAGCTAGAAACTAGTTTGTGACTAAAGTCATCAAATAGGTATTAGAAGATGAAAAGTGAGAGTTGCTCATAATTTTTCTACTTGAGATTTTTCATCTAGAGGAATTAAATTTACCCCTTCATGTAATTTAGTAGCTCATGTCTCCCAAATTGGATCCATATGCAGTACTTTATTTAACTTGGAATTTGACCTTTAAAGGGGAAATCTGTGATATTTTTAATGGAACAGTTATACATTTTCTTGGGTAATCTAATAAATTCAATGGTAAGCATCACTGTTGTAGTATTGTATTAATGTAGGACCTCTAACAGAAAGAAGACATGGAACTTTGAACTGCTATCTGATTTTAAAAGGTGTACAAATTTCAGATACGTAACCCTGTTAGATTATAAGAAAATAATGGAGAGAAACTTACTTTGAAGGCAAATCATGGTCGTTAATAGGCTAGACCTTATTTACAATTTTATCAATTCAGAGTAGTGTTTGCTTTTTATATGTGCAAATAGTATTAGCTGTTTTATGAAACTTTAATGAACCATTTTTAGCTTCTTCCAGCTGATAATTGCATTATGGATGAACACAAACGAGAAATTGTGGAAGCTAAGCAAATTGTTAGAAAACTTACGATGGTTGTATTGTCTTCTGAAAAAATTGATGAGCGAGAGAAAGAAAAGGAAAAAGAAGAGGAGAAAGTAGAGAAGGTATATATATATGGTTCCTTTTTGTAAAATTAACATTGTCTTCTGGATTTAGAATTAGGAAATTTAACTTGTAATAGTTAATCAACTTATGGGAGAATAACTTATTAATTTTGATTGTGGTGAAATCTGGTTTTTGGAATACCGATTTTCAAAGGTGGTTTTGTTTTTAATCTGATTGGCACCTTCCCAAAAGAGGCTGCCATGTTTTTTTCTTACATAAATTTCAAAATGTACCCTAAGTGAAATATATTTGTGCTCTGTGTATTAATGTCTCTCAAGTCCTAAGGGGATTCTCAAAGATGAATGAATTCTAGTTCCCTATGGCACAGTAAGACATTAAATAGAACTTAATTTAATTCCAGATCTATAAACTGTCATGCTGTGTCTGCTAAATGAAAGAGCATATCCTGTTGTTTTTTTCAGTAGCTAAAAAACTTGATTGTACTTTCAGGGAAATATTGCATTTCCCATGAGTGGCAGCTGTTGACATACATTATTATGGTTATTGAGCTCAATTTTTTTAAATGAAAAAATACTGAGATTTATTGGTGTCTATATTCTGAGTATCTTTGCTGTAATTGTTCATTTTTAGCCACCTGACAACCAAAAACTTGGTTTGTTGGAAGCCTTGTTAAAGATTGGTGATTGGCAGCATGCGCAGAACATTATGGATCAGATGCCTCCATACTATGCAGCTTCACATAAGCTAATAGCCCTTGCAATTTGCAAGCTCATTCACATAACTATTGAGCCTCTCTACCGAAGGTATGTTACAGTATGCTTTTCTAATCATTGAGGTAGAAATAGCTTAGGACTACAGTAAAAAATCTACATATTTATCTTGTCTTCTCCAACCAAGCAAATATTTTAGTATGTTTTATTAGAAGATAAGAACTATTCACAGAGTGTATCAGTTTTATATGTATTAATCAGTGACTTGTCTCCTAACGTCTAGACCAGGTGATGCAGAAGGTGTGCTGCAGCGTAGTTGGAAAACTAGGTTAGACATCTAGGTTGGGTTTGCTCCACAGAGAGTGAAAACTCCATTCTTCTGTTTTTGACTTTTCCTCCTCTCTTGGTGGGGGGCAGAGAATTCCTCAGGTTTTTATTTAGTGTAAATTTCCTCTGTCCCGGGTTGAGTGGCTCTGAGTGAGGACATTGCCTCTCTGCTTGCCTTATCTCTTCTGGCGTATAGGCTGCTGTTCTGGAAATTGCTAGTGCAGCCTTTCTCATCACCCCTAGATACTGTGTCGACCAGTCCTCTAGCCCTCAGCCTACTTGCAGGATACTTAGGAGCAGTATTGGCAGCAGCTCTGGCTTCAGCCCCACAGATCAGAGCCTGCCTCAAAAGCCCCAGCCTTGTGACTCGTGCATAGCTGCTGGCTGCTGCCTTTAGTGCCACCTGGGCTGTGGACCATGAAGGCTTCTTCTCAAAGAGTGACCCCTGTGACTCCACAGCGGGACACCTGCTCAGCAGGTGAGAACTCTGGGCATGCTGTCCTTTTTAGTGTGACACCCTCTTTCATTATGCTGCTCACCTTCCCTACCACCACCTACCTCATACTCAGTCTAGGTAGTGGAACCCACATTGAGAAGTGTTTATTGACTTGAATCTCTGTTGTTATATCCATATTTTTGTTTCATCTTCCAGTGTCTCTGAGGTCCATCCCTTGTTCCCCATTCCCATATCCAAATTCCTGATACCGGCCAAGTTTAACTAAAACCAAATTCATACAATGTATGTTAAATGTTACTTGAAATATGCGTTTCTCTGATTTCCTTATGCAATTAATTTGAAACATTCTCTGAACTCTGATTGTTTCCAAATGAGTATTTTTTGTCTTTTTCTACCAGCTAAATTATCTGGTATTAATTAATAAAGTCAGGCACAAGTGAAACATAGAAATCAAATTTGAGCAAGAAAAGCTTTACTTATTGATTAATATGACTGTGTTAACTTAAAATGGGGTATTGTATAGTATACATATAAATTTTGCTTTTTATAGAGTTGGCGTTCCTAAAGGTGCTAAAGGTTCACCTGTTAATGCTTTGCAAAATAAGAGGGCACCAAAACAAGCAGAGAGCTTTGAAGATTTGAGGAGAGATGTCTTCAATATGTTCTGTTACCTTGGTCCTCACCTTTCGCATGATCCCATTTTATTTGCAAAAGTGGTGCGCATAGGCAAATCATTTATGAAAGAGGTTAGTAAGATTTTTTTTTCCTTCTAAGCAGAAAACTAAATTTTGGAATGAAAATGTTCTATGTATATTTGTCTTATGCATATCTCTAGAAATAAAAAGAAAAGTGAACTTAATTTAAGAAAAGGTTATGTTGAGTAAGGTTTGGGGAAAGTCCATTGTGTCCTAACCACATATATGCGTGTGTGCGCGTGACACACACACACACACACACACACACACACACACACACACTTAGGTAGAAAATTAGTCAAGTCCCATAGGAAATTAGTCAAGTCCCCATAGGAAAATGTACTTTGGACAAGTGGTTGCTTTTTGAATCCCTTTATAATTTTAGTGATCAACTCAGCTTTCTTTCCCCCTTACTTTTCTTCTACTCCGTTATTTTCTTGGTTGCAATTTTGAATCATTGTGATTATTTGTATGAAGTCAGACTGTTGAGGATGCATTCTTTGCTAGTAAACTTTTTATTTGAAATAAAATGTACAGAAAGTAACAAATCATAATTGTACACCTCAGTGACTTTTTCCAAACCACTCATGTATCCCCTGCCCTGATTAAAAAATAGAACACTACCCCAGAGTTCCCGTGTACTCTCTTCTAGTTAATACCCTAAGGATAACCCTTTATGCTATTAACTAAATTTTAAAATTGGCTTTGAGTTATAATTTACATACAGTAAACTTCATCAATTTGAAGTTTACAATTTGATGAGTTTTGACAAAGGTATACAGTTGTGTGTCCACCACCACAATCATGATAGAGAATGTTTTAATCACCCCAGAAAGTTCCCTATTGCCCCTTTGCCATGAATTCTGTCCCTTCGTTGCTGGTTCTTGGCAACCACTGATAGGCTTTTTGTCACTATAGTTTTGCTTTTTCTAGAACGTCATGTAAATGGAATTGTATAGAATGTACTCTTTTTTGTCTGGTTTCTTTCATGTAATGCTTTTGAGATTCATCCAAGTTGTTGCACGTGTCAGTAGTTCCTTTATTGCTGAGCAATGTTAGATAGACATACCAGAGTTTATGCATTCTCCTCCAATTGATGGGCATTGGGGTTGTTTCTAGTTGGGGGCTATTATAAATAAAGCTGCTATGAATATTCCTGTACAAGTCTTTTTTTGGGGGGGAATATGTTTTTGTTTCCCCAGGAATGGGATTGCTGGGCCATATGGGTAAGTGTATGTTTAACTTTTTGCCAAACTGTTCCAACGTGTGCGTACCATTTTGCATTCCTGTATATGACTTCCAGTTGTTCCACATCCTCATCAGCACTTGTTATTGTCACTCTTAAATTTTAGTCATTCTAGTGGGTGTGTATTGGTACCTATTGTGCTTTTGTTTCCCTGACGATCGGTGATGTTGAGCATCTTTTCATGTTCTTATTTGCCATTTGTAATCATCGTATATCGAAATGTCTATTCAAATCTCTACCCACTTTAATTGGGTTGTCTTGTTATTTCTCTGATTTGCCTTTTCATTATGTTAATTGTCTTTTGAAAAGCAAAATTTTAAATTATTTCCAATTTAGCAGTATTTTTATGGTTTCTTCTTTGTGTTCTAAGAGATCTTTGCCTAACCCAAGGTCTTGAAATAGAAAAGAATACATAATTTTCATTTGTAAAAACAAGGCTGCCAAAAGTATCTGCAAATCGTTATAAGCACAAATACAGTTTTCTCCAGAGTTTGGTGATTGCATCTAATTTTAATTTTTGACAGCAGTGACTATACAGAAAATTTATCAGCTGTTGTATATTAATCCCTTGGCACCTGAAGTATTTGATTTGGCTTTTAATACTTTTTTTTTTTAAATGCTCTCAAATTTACATCATGTAAAGGTACTCTAAAGAAATCTGCTGGGCGCCTGGGTGGCTCAGTCAATTAAGCATCTGCCTTCCGCTCAGGGCATGATCCCAGGGTCCTGGGATCAAGTCCCGCATCGGGCTCCCTGCTCAGCAGGGAGTCTGCTTCTCCCTCTGTCCCTCCCCTCTGCTTGTTCTCTGTCTCACTCACTCTCAAAATCTTAAAACCACTACAGTTATCAAAGTCAATAAATTAACATTGATACCATATTATTAAAAATCTAAGTTTATTACTATACAAATCATTTATTATATAACATATATGAAAAGGAAGTATAATGATGTTCCATTATTTTAATTCTTATAGTCTGAAAGGGATGAGTCATGTTAGTAGTGCCTGTTCAAAGAACAAAAGGGTCATGTCTTTCCCAGTGCCTCATACTGGGAAGCATATGAAGTCAATCTGTCCCATTACTGGTGATGTTAACATAGATCACTTAGTTAAGGTAGTGCTCTACCAGGTTTCTCTAGGGTACAATTATTTTTTTTCCTTTGTTGCTAATATATATCTTGTGGGGAGATACTTTTTTTGACAATGTAAATAGCCTCTTTCTCATCTTACTTTCACCCACTAATGCTATTCTTTTTAACTGAACATCTTAATGTTCAGATCTCTTGTTCTGAAATTCTTTCTTTGGCTGCAAGTATTAAAAACCTATAAGCAGGAGACCAAACATCCAGGTTGTGGAAGTCCTATACATAGACATATGCATGAACATATGCACAAACATAGACAGTATTGTTACCAAGATGTGCAGGTGGTAGAGCTGTCACCCTTCCCCTCTGCCATCTCCATCGCAGCTCTCCTGTACCTCTGTTCTATCACAGTTGTGCCTGGTGCCTGCCCCTAACTCCGGTCTCTATTTTTGCAGAGGTAGAAGGGCAGAAAGGAAGAGGAAAATGTTTATTTTGATCACAGTGTGGGAAGAAATCTGTCTTCTCTCATTGCTAAGGTTGTGGTAGGAAAAGTGAATCTTTCCAACGATCTGAGTTAGAATTTTGGTTAATTTTTTACCCATGAAAATATTTAACTGTAACAAATCATTTGTTCTGTGTTTATAGGTTTAAAAGGCTTTTGTTGCTTAGCTAGGAATTTAACTAGGGTATGTAAGATTGTTTCTAAAGGAGGAGTTTGACCTTAGTTCCAAATAATATAATTAAATGTCTTTAACAACTCATTGTAAGCTTGGGGTTGTTTGTGTATATAATTTATGCATATTTTGAAAATGTTGGTTATATACTTATACCAGCTGTCACTTAACAGAATAGTCTTCTAGCCTACAGTTATTTGTAATCATTTATCTCTGTGTATTTCTTAAATTTGAGGTATATATCATAGGACCATCTAGTACAGTGATCTTCAAACTTTAGCATACATTAGAATCACCTGGAGCTCATCTTAAAACACATTGTTGGGTCCCGTCCTCAGAATTTCTGATTCAGTAGGTCTGGGTTGGAACCTACTGAAGAGAGTTTGCATTTCTAACAAGTTACCAGGTGATGCTGATGCTACTGATTCAAAAACCAAACTTTGAGAACTGTTGTTCTAGTATATTAAGCAATTTTGGTCTTTATTTCAGCCTTAAAAGAGGGGGTAGCTCTAAAGAATATTTCTATATGAATGGACAGACAGATTTTGCTATCTTTAATTTTCTTTAATTGTAGAGCATAGCTTTAACATGCTCACCTGACATACTTAAATGGCCTTGACAGCACCTATACAACTAAAGATGAATTCCTTGGTGCTTTTTTGCATCCAGTTAATGTTAATGGATTAAGTTGTTTATGATAATGACAGTTAATATTGAGCTCTTACTCTGTGCCAGGTCCTATTCTAAGTACTTCATGTGAGTCAGCTCATTTAATCTTTACCATACCTTTTCTGCTTTAAGTTAAGTAAATTGTTCCAGGTCACACCATTAATATGGGGCAGGGCTGAGATTTCAATCCAGGCAATCTGGATTCAGAGGCCAAGCTCAAAATCATCATGCTCGCCTGCCTATACAAATGTAGTGTGTCTGAAGTGGAAGAAATGATAGGTTATCTAAATTTTGCAATTCTTGAAATTCCTTGCTATTTTAAATTAAATCTGTTAGTGGTATTTTGTTATTTTGTTTATCTCTACAGTCTGTGTTCATCTCAATCTGTGTATCTCATCTTCAAGCTTTTCTTGTTTTGTTAAGTTCATCCTTAAGACTTTTTTCTATGACTATATGTAGAAACTTGTGGAGAATCTGCCTCTGTCCTTTGTGTTCTACTTTCATCCACACTGAGTTCGTTTATCTTTTATATGCTTTTTTTGGGGGGAGGAGGCATGCTATTTATGTTT
Organism: Callorhinus ursinus; assembly: GCF_003265705.2. Classification (NCBI taxonomy): domain Eukaryota; kingdom Metazoa; phylum Chordata; class Mammalia; order Carnivora; family Otariidae; genus Callorhinus; species Callorhinus ursinus. Next base: position 10,861,816 of record NW_027397095.1, read on the forward strand.
CCATTGTAGCCACAGCATTTCTTTTCATCTTAATATGTATAGCTTTGTTCACAACTTCTTTCTGATTTAGTGAGAGTGAATCTTCTTACCTTTCCTGCCTTATTTATGACCAGTCCTCCTCCCCCAAGCTACAGTCTAATAATTGGGTTCTCCTTTCAGTCTTTTCTGTAGGCTGTGATAAGGGAAGTGAATGAGCTCAGTGAGGCTGAGTATAGCCCTCATTTAGTACCTCTCCTTTCTCTTCTGAGATACTATTACCGATCCTCTACCATGTGGGCATGCCAGCTCCCTTGGGCTTTGACTCGCTCAGCCATCTAAGCACAGTTCCTGTGAATGACAGTAGGCTTCAGCAGCTGGTTCTTGCTTTGCCAGAGTCCTGGTGGGCTCCTGTTCACAAGAGGTTTTCCTCAGTCTACTCACTTACCTTGCAGGTTTTATTGCCTAAAGGATTTTGTTGACTTAACTTCCTTGGTCTGTACTACTTCTGGGATTGGGTTAAGGGCAGGAGCCATACCACACTGTGTGTAGTACCAGAATCGTGTGTGTGTGTGTGTGTGTCTCCCCGTCCCCTTGAAGTTAATAGCATAGTTTCCTGTTTTCTTGCTTGGTTGGTGGTGAATTTGGAGCGTTAAAACAACAGGGCATGCATTTTTCATTGCATTAGGGATAGGGGAGAGAAATTCTGCTTCACTCTGTCATCTTAATTCATTTGTCTGGGCAGGCTTTTTATATGGCTGTTTCTTATATTGGCCCTTGGTAAAAGCCAGCGTGCTTTAAATTGATTCATAGATGAAGCTTAGAGAAACCTAGAGTCAGAGGGTCAGAATATTCCTTAGATTGGGCATTGGATGATATTAGTAATAGCTAGCTGTGATAATGATATTGTGGTAATGTGGAAGAATGTCCTTTTTAGGAGATGCATACTGAATTATTTTGAGATGAAATGTCATGCCTGCTATTTTTTTGGTCAAAAGGGCAAAATGTTAATTGTCGAATCTACAAAGTAGGTATAAGGTGTTTATTGATAGTGCACTATCCATTCAACTTTTATGTAAACTTGAAATTTTTCATAATAAAAATTGGGGTTGCTAGGGACAGAATCTACCTTAGCCCATTGATTCCAAAGTTCTACTTTATGAACCAGTTACTTTAGAATTTTGGCTTGATATTACTGGTTTTTGTTTTTGTTTTTCTTTTCAAAACTGAAGATCTACCCTGGTTGTGTAGATAGAGCTCAAAGTTAATATTCCTTCTGGATGAAGGTTACTTTTGCTTAATTTGTGTGAAGGTGGCCAGACTTTTTCCATCAAAATACTCAAGTGTGTATGCCTAGGAGTAAGGGCGAAATTGGAGGATTTTTTTCTCTCAGTTTGGTTCAGTTTCTCAGGTCTCTTAACCACATTCAGTGTGAGTCTAGTTTTTAAAGTAATGGGTTTTCATGTGACATGGCCCCTAAATGCAAGCCAGTTACTTCGTTTCATGTTCACATGAATTCATGTTCCCATCTCATGTTCCCATAACAGTGATTTCTTCTAATACTAGAGGGGGGAAAAACAGTCTTGTGTTGGACTTAAATGAAAGATAATGTGTCTGTGTACTTTATAGATAATTTAAGGGACTTTTAAGGGTAATTGTGAGTATATATTCATTGTATGCGTTGACTTTAGAACCTAACTTGCCCACAAAGAGTCTTCATTTAAGGCTGTCCCCCAAACAAAGTAATTTAAGGCATTACACATTGATTGTTAGGTTAACTGGTTTCATCAGGATGAGCTGCTAGCTACTTGCTAGTTATGTGACTTTAATCTGGTCATTTTTCTGTGCCAGAGATGAGTGGTAATAACCTCTGCCTTAGCTAGTTCCTGGGGTTGCAGTGAGAATCAAATAAGATATATCTAAACATTAATTAGATGCTAACATTTATTAGGCATTCAACTTCAGAGAGTTAAAGTTGTCATGAATTCTTCAGAACATAGTAAGTTACAGCTTTACTTTTGTAAGTTGTCAGTACACTAACTTTTGATGATTTGTTTTAAAGTGTTAATATACTTTAATCTATCTCTGTCTTTAAATAATAGATACTACTTTAAAGTAGCAGCTTCATTTCCCCATGAGAGCAGATTTGATTTTATATAGGAATGCCTTTAACTTCTTTACATTGTAGTGGTAATCAGATGTCCCCCCCCTTCATTGTGGAAATTTATGTTATAAATTAGTAACAAATCAAAATTTTTATCAAATTAAATTTTTATTGCTGGGGCTTTGTGAGTGGACTAGTCAGGGGTAGCTATAGACATGTCAGTTTCCAATTTTAAGTAGATACAAATTTTGTAAGAATATTTTTAAGAGAATCAGAACCTTGCATTATTCTTACTGTCCAAGAGACAGATGCCGCTCTCATTGGAGGATTTTTTTCTCTCAGTTTGGTTCAGCTCCTCTATGTACTTTTGCTGTTATAAGTCTCATACAATGAAGGGAGGGAAATCGGAGGGGGAGACAAACCATGAGAAACTATGGACTCTGAGAAACAAACTGAGGGTTCTAGAGGGGAGGGGGGTGGGGGGATGGGTTAGCCTGTGATGGGTATTAAAGAGGGCACGTACCGAATGGAGCACTGGGTGTTATATGCAAACAATGAATCATGGAACACTACATCAAAAACTAATGATGTAATGTAGGGTGATTAACATAACATAATAAAATAAAATAAATAAGTTTCATACAAAGCAAGTGAACTCTAGAATTGGAGACCAAATTTAATCTACAACATTCTTGCTATTTAACGAGCCTGAGCAGGGAAGAACTCTTAGGATGTTTATATTTGTACTTATATTGTCACCTGTAATAATTGGTTTGAACTAAGGTCACCTTAGCTATTAACTGAATATCTTCATGTGACAGTTTTAATCAAGATGTAGAATCATAGTGATGGTAATAAAATTACAAATAGGATCTTAATTTTTACCGTTAGCTATGCTTTTTACTTAAGAGAGACATATAAACATACAAGGACAGGCAGATATTAAGTCTGTTAATAGGCAAATGTAGACTCTATGTACAAACAGTATAATTTTAAGAAGTATATTTTATACAAGAAAGAAAAGTCAACTTTTTAGTGTGCATACACTGTAAGCAATTGATTCAACCCCTGTGCTTCCTCTCAGAGACTGTTTTCTGAAATCGGACCTCAGTGTTCAGTTTCAGAAAAAAAAAATTCAGAATGTAAAACATTTAAAAATATTTGTGAAAAACTCTTCATCTCTTGGAGGTTTGGCTATTTGTCCATGCGGGGCATAGCAGATGCTATTAGATTCCATCTGTATTCTTTTGGCTCTGCACTAGGTCCTTATCATTTTGGTGCGTGCCTGCCCAATTTTCAACTATTGGCACCTGCATCTTGTTGTCTGAGGGCTTTTCTGGCCCTGGAAGCCTGCATAGGTAGGATAGGAATTGGTATCCTGGAATTGCTGGAGAACTCACCTTGCCCCCTCTCCCCAGCTCTCAACCAGTGAAATGATAGGAGTTAGTGTGTAACTACCATGCCTTGAGATGGGATAATCCTGAGTTGTATTTCTACACAGACCCTCAGAGTCCCCAGTGGGATTAAGCTCCAGTTAACCCACAGGAATAATTTCCTACTAGGGTTACTTCCCAGATAAATTATGCCTGTACTTGAATAGGGGCTGCTTTTGGGGGAATGTAAAGTAAAACACAGGGGCATATCCCTTTAATTGAATTCCATATGAAAACTTTAATTTTCCCTAAAGATAGATTTACAGGGCAATTTTTTGTTTTACAAAAGACTTCTATTATGAACTCCATTTATAAAGAGAATTCATTTAAATAAATCACATATTCATATTAAGTGCACCGAAAATACCCATTTTTACACACAACTTTGTTAGAACTATGCTTGTGTAAAACAGCACAGTTTCATATCGTAATCAACTTTTTTTAAAGATTTTATTTATTTGACAGAGACAGCGAGAGAGGGAACACAAGCAGGGGGAGTGGGAGAGGGAGAAGCAGGCTTCCCGCTGAGCAGGGAGCTGGATGCAGGGCTCCATCCCAGGACCCCAGGATCATGACCTGAGCCGAAGGCAAACACTTAACGACTGAGCCACCCAGGCGCCCCATAATCAACGTTTTAACCAAAGTAATTACTTTTGGGTGGTGAATTTTATGAAACCAAGTTTGGCTATTTAGCATTTTGTCTTGTTTGCTATATTTTAATGTTTAAACCACTCCCTCAAGTCCATTTACTGCAGTTTGAATGCTACCCATGTGGTAGGTAGGGAGACCATGTGCTTTATTGTCTAAACTAGGATATTCAAGATGGAAAGGTTGTGCTCTTACTTACACTGGGATAAAAAGCGAGAAGCAGCACATATGGTCATCCTGTGTATAGGTGACTATATTATTAATTCTTTGGTACAGATTTGTATTGAAAAGAATGAAATGTATTGGAAGATAGTACTTTTTCATTTAGTATCTCTGTTTTCAGAAATGACGTAGTAGCAATATTACTGATTGTTTCTAAGTGTTTATAAAATTTTAAGAATTTCTGATTAAAAGATAAAAAAGCTTTGAACCAAAACATTGAAAGGCAATTCATTTATCTCTTCTTTAGGCTCAGAAAACTCGTGGCCTTGTAACTTTTAACTTAGAGGTTATATTTTCCTATTTCTAAGTTGTTTAGAAATAGGAAAAGTCTTAGTTGGATCCTTTCTAGCAAAAAGATTTTCCTTGGGCGCCTGGGTGGCTCAGTCAGTTAAGTGGCTGCCTTCAGCTCAGGTCATGATCCCAGGGTCTTGGGATGGAGTCCCACATTGGGCTCCCTGCTCAGCGGGGAGCCTGCTTCTCCCTCTCCCTCTACCCCTCCTCCCTGCTCATGTGTTCTTTCTCTCTCAAATAAATAAAATCTTTAAAAAATTTTTTTTCCTTACAGTTTTAAGACCTAAATGTGAAATTCTTAGCCTACTACTGTATAGCACATAGTGAGTACTCAATAATTAAGAATGAGAAAAATAAGGAAGGTGAAAATAGTGCCATTATTTACTTAGATGTAGCTTCAGGTTCAAATCTAGTCACAAGTCTTAAGTGTATTTTTCTTTTTTCTTTTTTTTTGAAATAAAATATAAAGTAGCATTTCAAATATGCATGGGTTAGAGATACTAAAAGTAGGACATCAGTAATAAAGTAACTTATCTAGTTAAATCTACAACTTTTTCCCAAGCTTTATTTCTTGACTCTCCAGAAGCCCCCTCTTGGTGGACGTACATTCTTTTTGTGCCCAGTTCTTTTATGCAGCCCTGTCATCTGCTCCCTCATTATAGGGCAAGAATGGAACCTGCTTGGGGCCATTTATAGCTAATGGTTTGTCTAGGCATAATTATGAATGCTTGATTTTATTCAGACTTAAAAATTCAGTTCCTAATAGTACATTGGCAAGCGTAGTTTTGATCTTCAAGAGATCCTCAAAGATAGGAACTGTCTTTGTCACTTCCTCAGAGATTGGAACTCTGTTCTGTTCATCTTTGAACTCCCAGTATCTGGCACATAGTAAATGAATAAATGAAGTGGACGTATTTTCTTCCTTCCCCTCTTTTCTTCCATTTCTTCCTGGACTGGCCATTCAATAAAATTCTAGTGTTGTACTATGAGAATGGAGAGTTTTATATTTATTCTAAATTAAAAAGCAAATTAAACTAAAAGAAAAAGCATCAAGGGACTGGAATGTGTCTTTATATTCTTACCAAAGAAAAGAAAATTATTTTACTTGCATGTACCTTTACCATTTTTGTTCGTCTTTGTTCATCTTTGTTATAGTTAGCCTTTGATAGAAATGTTTCTTACTACTCTTCTAGTTTCATTGTGCTTTCCATATTTCTTCTTTTTTTAAGATTTTATTTATTTATTTGACAGACCATATTTCTTTTTCTTTTTCAAATTTTCCTGGTTATGAAATCTAGAGAATTGACATAGACATTACAACCTTAAGTATTTAGTAAAGGAATTAGGACAGCTTAGTAGATAAGAAAATGTTTTATTTCTATGGAGAAAATTCTGTGTAGCTTTATTAGAATCATGATATATTAGAAAAGGAGTAGCTTAACTGCCTTTATCCCCAGTGTAATATACTGTAAATCTAGTTCTTCCTAATATGCCACCAGAATTACCCCCCCCCCCAACCAAACAAAACAAAAGCAGCTATCTACTTTGTTTTCTGCCAGGCCATTCCTTCATAACCTGACCCTTATTTGCTGACCAGGATATATGTTGACTTAACAGTTGTTTCTGTGAAAGCGAACCATATCTTTTTAACCTGCTGATTAAAAAAAAGAGAGGGGAATTGTGTGTGTTTTCCCATCAAGGTGACATGGCAGTCCCAGAATTAGTCTTATGTGAAAATGTTGCGCAGCAGTTAGACTTCTCTGTAGTACCATTAAATTACTCAAGTATAAAAACATGCATGCACAAAATACCTATTTCTGCCAGGAAAATAATAAGCTTGTTAGCTGCATGTTAACGGTTTCCCCTTCTGTCACTTGGTATTGAGTTAAATCCTTCCCAGAAATCTAGATTGTCCTTGGCTATCAGTGCTTCAATTGTCCTTTTGGCCTTTGTACACTCCTCTAACTCTCCACCTGCCTATATACACACACACACAAGTACTATTTCATTTTGAATGAATGGACAGCATCAGCATCAAACATGGCACTTCAGCAGTCCATCTGCAAATCACTGATACAAAACGACCCAGGTTTTTTCATTCAGTCCAACTTAGGCAGTGGTTTGGTCTTTGTCAGTAATGTTTTACTAATATTTTAGGCTTATTTCTCATTGAGAGTTTAAGTAATGGTGAATTAAAACATAGTTTAAATTTCTTTGGGTTTAATTTTTTTGTTATTGCTTTAGTCTTAGATTTTACTAATTCTGTAGCAGAAAATCAGAACTTCTGGATGGAAAAATGCAAATGCATTATAACTAAATTGTGCTGGATACAATCTTATAATAAATACTTAGATCAATTTTAGGATGCTTTGGTTTGTGATAATGAGGTTAAGAAAAGAATTGGCTTATAAAATTGACATTTAAAATTCATGAATGTTGCAGATGATTTGGAAGTTAGAAATATAGGTGAAATTTAAAAATGTTAGTTGGTAATACTGGCTATATTTAAGATCTACACTTGTTTAAAAAGTAAGGAAATAATTCACAACCGTGTACAAGTTAATTTTTTTCAAATTAGATGCTAAATTGTGACATCATAATCTTAACCTTTTTGCATTTTATTTATAGTTTTTTTTAATTTTAGTTTCAGTCTGATGGAAGCAAACAAGAAGATAAAGAGAAAACGGTAAGAGACTAGAAAAATCCGATGTGTCTGATTGGTCTGTGTACAGCATACTGTAAATTTTACTGTGAACAAGTTTTAATCACCTGTGTGAATATTTTGTACTCTACATGCTTAGTATAGCTTTCGACATATCTTTTAAGATTGACAACTCCTGTTTTTGAGGATTACCATGTTGAGAAAGGAAGAGGGATAATAAGAATCCCTCATTCTCTTGCTACCCCTTTCCTTACCTCACCTCATTGCTTCCTTAGATGGAGAAGCACAAATATCCACTGTGAAAAGGGCAGTGATAATGTGGGAAATTAGATGTGGTGTGGTATGAGATCAAGGAATGGCAGTTTTTCCAAGGCTGACATAAATTTATTTTGGGGGGGGGTTTAATGTGGACCTTTTACTAAAATAATTTTTTCCTCCCTTCTTCTTAGGAAGTTATCCTTAGCTGTTTACTTAGCATTACTGACCAGGTACTTCTTCCATCTCTTTCTTTGATGGACTGCAATGCTTGTATGTCTGAGGAACTATGGGGAATGTTTAAAACATTTCCATATCAGCATAGGTAAATACATAATATTTTTGTATTTTTAACTACTGTTCTAGTCATTAACCTCTAAGTGTTTAACTTTTCCTAATTCTTCATCTCATCGTTTTTTAAGATATCGTCTGTATGGCCAGTGGAAGAATGAAACTTATAACAGTCACCCACTTTTAGTAAAAGTTAAAGCCCAAACAATAGACAGAGCCAAATATATCATGAAGTAAGTTTTAATTTATTTTTCTTCATATTAACCTAAAGTATATCTGGATCTAATTTACTTTCTTCCAGCCAACTTATGTCTGAGCCTCAGTTCTGAGGAAGCCCAGGAGTATTTGCTTAATGGTATAGTCAGTTATGTACTGCAGATAGAATGACTATCAGTTTTTGTGCTTTTTAGCTCATTTTGACTACCAAGTTAGTTTTTGTAGTTGTCATGTTTGCATAGCTGTAGAATCTAATAATCCTCTTTAATGCATCATAGTATAGGTGAGTTTTTTTAAAGGACAGCCTACTATGGCCTTTGCTCAATTTGCATAATACATTTAATGGCTTATAAAAGGTGGTCAAAGTTCTTGAAATTTCCTCTGCCGAAAGTTATTATAATAAAGATTTTTCTTGGGGTGCCCGGGTGGCTCAGTCAGTGAAGCTTCTGACTCTTGGTTTTGGCTCAGTTTGTGATCTCATGGGTTGTGGGTCCCGCCCTGCATTGGGCTCTGCGCTCAGTACAGAGTCTGCTTGGGATTCTCTGCCTTTCCCTTTCCCTCTACCCCTTCCCCGTGCTTTCTCTCTCTCTCTCTCTCAAATAAATAAGATCTTTAAAAAAATATATTTTTCCTTTTTGGAAGATCTAATGGAATTATGCAGAACTACCTCCTTGAGTCAACTTTTGAAAAATTTCTGTTCATTTTTGTGCTTTATTTTCATGTTATTAAAAACATAAGAGTGATGTTATTTTACTTCTTGGTAAACTGAAATTTAATTATGAAAATTGTATACTTCAGATTAGAGTTGGTTTATATGCTAAATACACTGCTATATTACAAGTGTTTTCAGCAAGGCTATTGATTGTTGTTTCTTTTATGTTTGTGCAGTGGTATGGTTATTCTAATTAAAATAGTTCATTCTCTAGTTTAACTAGATTTAACAGTATGCAATGATACTGTCTGCCCAGTGATATTGTCCCTGGCCACAGTCTACTGGGGAAACAGGTGTGTGCACGATCACAATCTGGTTTAATAGTTGTTGTTATACAGTACATATATATGTATGTGTGTGTATATATATATGTGTGTGTGTATATATATATATGTATGTGTGTGTGTGTGTGTGTGTGTGTGTGTGTGTGTGTATAAAATGTTCTTTGGGAGGATAGAGAAGAGAGTGAGTTATTTTACCCCGTGGAAGTTGGGGAAGGCATGGAAGGAGGTGATATTAGAATTGGTCATTCCAAAAGAGTTCTGGTCTTAAAAATTCCACAGGTAGTTTCTAGCTTAACAACAGCTAATATTTATGGAGCCATTAATATTTATGTGTGCCAGGCCCTGAACTAAGTGCTTTATATGGATTATTTAATAATACAGTTGACCCTTGAACAAACATGGGTTTGAACTATGCGGATTCACTTATATGTGGATTTTTTTCAATAAATGTATTGGAGGGGCGCCTGGGTGGCTCAGTCGTTAAGCGTCTGCCTTTGGCTCAGGTCATGATCCCAGGGTCCTGGGATCGAGCCCTGCATTGGGCTCCCTGCTCAGTGGGAAGCCTGCTTCTCCCTCTCCCACTCCCCCTGCTTGTGTTCCCTCTCTCGCTGTGTCTCTCTCTGTCAAATAAATAAAATCTTAAAAAAAAAAAAAAAGTATTGGAATATTTTTTGGAGATTTGGAACAAATTTGAAGAAATTTACAAATCACATAACCTAGAAATATTGAAAAAAAAATCAGGAAAAAGGTATGTCATGAATGCATAAAATATATGTAGATACTAGTCTAGTTTATCATTTGCTATGATAAAATATACACCAATCTATTCTAAAAAGTTAAAATTTACCAGAACTTACTTACATGCACACTTACAGACTGTACAACATGCTGTTCGTAGTTAAGAGAGATGTAAACAAATGTAAAGATTTAGTATTAAGTCATAACTGCATAAAAGTACCTGTAATACTTTACTACTGAAATAATTTCGTAGCCACCCCCTGTTACTATGCAGTGAGCTCAAGTGTTGCGAGTATCTGCTTAAAACACTGTGTGATGATGATCATCTCTGCGTGAGCAGTTCATCTTTCCAGTAAATTGTGTATTGCAGTAAAAAGTGATCTCTCACGGTTCTTAGGTATTTTTCGTGTTTATTGTGATACGGTAAGCCTTGCATAACACCCTGGGGCCCATACGAAGTACTTCTAGTGCTGCCAGAAGTGCTCCCAAGCAGAGAAAAGTCATGATATTACAAGAAAAAGTTGAATTGCTTTATATGTACCATAGCTTGAGGTCTGTAGATGCAGCTATCCGCCATTTCAAGATAAATGAATCCAGTGTAAGGACTGTTTTGTTTTTTTTTAAAGGAAATTCATGAAGTCATTGTTGCAGCTATACCAGCAGATGTGAAAACTTTGTACTTTTTGTGAAATACCTTTTTATCTTGTATTGAAAATGCAGCTGTTATGTGGGTACAGGATATGAAATGTCTATTGATTCTAATCTAATGTAATTTGAGAAAATGCCAAATCATTATATGACAACTTAAAGCAAAAGGAAAGTGAAGGATCAGAAGCTGGAGAATTTAAGGCCAGCAAAGGATGGTTTGATAATTTTAGAGAGGTTTGGCTTAAAAAATGTCAAGATGACAGGAGAAAGAGTTTATGCTGACCAAGAGGCAGAAAGTAGATGAGTTCCCGGATGCCATTAAGAAAATCATTGAGGAGGGGCGCCTGGGTGGCTCAGATGGTTAAGCATCTGCCTTCGGCTCAGGTCATGATCCCAGGGTCCTGGGATCGAGCCCCACATCGGGCTCCCTGCTCCGCGGGAAGCCTGCTTTTCCTTCTCCCACTCCCCCTGCTTGTGTTCCCTCTCTTCACTGTGTCTCTCTCTGTCAAATAAATAAATAAAATCTTAAAAAAAAAAATCTTTGAGGAGAAGGGATATCTGCCTGAACAGGTTTTTAAATGCAGACAAAAGTTGCCCTATTCTGGAAAATAAAGCCACAAAGGACATTTGTTAGGAAGGAAGAGCAAGCACCAGAAGTTAAGGTAGGAAGGGATAGGCTGACTCTACTGTTGTGTGCAAATGCAGTCAAGTTTATGATCCACAACACCCTTATCTATAAAGCTGCTAACTCCTGCGCATTGAAGGGAAATGATAAACACCAGGTGCCAGAAAACAAATTGACATTGGACAATCTGGAAGAAGGTTCTGATTATTCTAGACTGCTTTTTGACTTCTATTATGATATGGACCCTTCTATGATATGGGCACTGAAACTAAAGCAAATGGTGGAAGAAGGATAGGTACCGTATAGAAACATTTTTAAAGAAGTAGAAAAGCAAAAAAGTCAGACAGAAATTACCATGTACTTCCATAAAGTTACACTGAGCGTGCTTGTCTCAATTGCCTTCCTTCCACTTCCTCTTCCACTCTGCCAGCCCCGAGACAAGACCAGCAACCATTCCTCTTCCTCCTCCTCCTCAGCCTTCTCAGTGTGAAGGCGGTGAGAGTGAAGACCTTTATGATGATCCACTTTCACTTAATGAATAGTAAATAATCATCATGATAATACAGTTAATAAACTTGTCTGTTGTGTTTGTGTGTCTTTGTGTGAAAATCTAACCCTATGGCAAGAACTATAGGAAATGTTTTTGTGTCCTCCTTATCATCATTATGTAGGATATTGTGTGTAAGACTTGTATGGAAGTGAATAGCCTATCCTTACATAGGTGTAAGGTGAATGATATTTAACAAAATTAATAATGTGTTTTCTTACTGTTTGATAACTTTGCTTTCGAAGATTTGTATTATTGTATGCCTTTCTTGTAATTGGACAAACTGCATTATCAGTCTATCACAGATAAATGGTTTTTTTAAAAAAGTAACAGTATTTCCAGTACTGTATTATGAATATGACTGTAATGCTATATGCCTTAAAAATTTGATAATGATTCATTCATTAGCATATAAGCTAGGCTACCATGAAGCAGTCGTATCAATTATACTAGGCTGCCATAAAGCAGTCATATTGTTGCTGCTTTGTTATCAGTGCATGAATCATTATACCTATAAATAAATATGAATTTCTTTTTCACATTATCTTTTCATTTTTGATGTCTAGTGTTAGTGATGCATATAATATCTACAGTGTTTTGCATCATACAGTATTGGTGTAGGTACTGACAGACTGTTCATCTTGTAAATAGATAATGTAAGCTTAACAGTATTGACAGAACTGTAAATGTATTTTCCTTTTGATTTTCTTAATAACATTTTCTTTAGCTTTATTTTAAGAATATAGTATATAATACATATATAGAATATGTGTTAATCGGCTGTTTATGTTATTAGGCTTCTTTCTGGTCAGTAGTAGGCTATTAGTTAAGGTTTTGGGGAGTCAGAAATTATACACAGATTTTCAACTGTTTAGGGGGTTGTTGCCCCTAATCTCTATGTTGTTCAGGGGTCAACTGTATATTAAATATTATCAGATCTCTTGAATCTGTCTTCTCTCTACTGCCACTAACTTATTTCTTTTATTATTGTGCCTTTATTCTTTATTCTTTCTTCAAGATCCTTTGGTGACTAACCATTGCCTGCAGGTTATGTGTCAGCCTTTATGGCATGGTGATGTAAGACATCTTTCATGATCTGTCCCTCCCCATTTCCAACCTCTTTGCCTGCTAATTCTACCTCCAGCTGTGCTGAGCTCAGTTAAGTTTCCCTGAATGTGCTGTGGTCTCCTTTTTCTTTGCATCTGTGTTTCGTTTCTTCTGTTTGTACAGGTTTTCCCTTACCTCTTTTTCCTCTCTCCATCTGGTGACCTCATCATCCTTGGAGGGTGGGCTTCAATGTTAGCTCCTCACGAAGCCTTCTGTAACACATACTGCCAAGCACAATCTACTGTTCTTTGTTTATGCCACCGCTGTCCCGTATGCATATGATGCTATCATACCATTTAGATACATTGCTATGATTATTTTTCTCTTATCTAATTATATAATCTTTGGAATAGTTTATACATTCACATGGCTTAAATTTCAATAAATATGAAGAGGTAGATAATAAAAAGTCTCTCATCTCATCCTCCATTCACTCAGGAGGTAAAAAAGGAAGCCACTGTTTAGTTTCTTATTTATCCTTCCAGAGATTTTTATGTATAAATAGGTGAATACAAATATATTGTTCTCCCCCCTTGTACTATTGTTAGCATATAATAAATACTGTTCTGTAACTTGCTGGATTTAAGAAAGTAAAATTTAAAAAATAGGTCAAGTCGGTCTCCCCAGCTGGACTAAGCTTGAGAGCAGGAGCTATTATTCATCCTTGTATTCCGAGTGCTTAGCTCTTTGCCTGTTATAGAAGACGTTAATATGAATGAATGAATTAATAAAAATATATATCACAGAAGAATATGTGTAGAAATTTTAATGTACTTGGATTTTTGTTGTATTTGTTAGTTGTAACTATTTCACCAGGCTTGAACAACCTGTTTTGGTATTGATTAAACATTATATGTTGGGAATGGAGTATATTAATTTATTACTTACAGAATTTCACAAGTTTTGATTACTGTTTAAAAAATGAATTTGCTGTAAGGCATTCAGTAATTCATTCAACAGATCGTCATTGATTGTGTTCCATATGCCAGACACCATTGTAGCTTGAGGGTAAGACATAATCAAGAAAGTACTCCTTTTATTTATTTATTTGGTTTTTCCCTCCAGAGTGGAGGCAGAAAGGAATGGGATAAAAGGTATAGAGAGGAAGGATCTGCTTTGGCAAGTAGAAGGACCACCTGAAATAGTAGGGTCAGAAGTAAGGACAGGTGGTAGTAAGTTTGAAGGTGGAACAGAGTGTAGCCAAAGTTTGAAACTTGATAGGTCTCTCTTTTCTGTGGGAGAAAAGGAAACTGGCCTTGGAGAATGGGAAAGGGAAGCAGTTGATGATGAAATAATTTTGATTGATGGGTCAGTTTTGTCATAAGAAACTTCTTAAGATAATTATCAAGTTTGTTACTTCCAGAATGGTCCCATTCCTTGAACTATCAACTGAATTCATTATTTGCTTCATCGTATTGTATTTTCATTCTAGAAAGCTTTTAGTCATCAGCTTTTTTAAGTTTCTAGATTTATTATGTAATATCAGAAGAGTTTAAGATGCTGTGTAATAATTTTGAGCTGTAAGCATTTCATAGATCTAAGTTTTCCAGAATGTTAGTAAAAGAATACTGAGCAGTGGAAGAATTAAAGAGGAAGGAAAGGAGTAGAATTGATTTTTTAAAAAATTGTTTACACGAAAACCAGAGAACTTCCTTTATCAAGGAGTGCAGCATTAGCTATTACTCTGTTAGGGTAACTGAGACAGATGGTATGAGGTATTTGATTGCGTTACACTGAATTTGATGCCTACACTGATAAATGAGCACTTCTAAATCTAAAATAATTATGATTTTCGGGACACCTGGGTGGCTTAGTCGGTTAAGCGTCTGCCTTCTGCTCAGGTCATGATCCCAGGGCCCTGGGATTGAGTCCCGCATTGGGCTCCTTGCTCAGCGGGGAGTCTGCTTCTCTGCCTGCCGCTCTCCCTGCTTGTGCGTGCGCTCTCTCTGACAAATAAATAAAATCTTTAAAAAAATAATTATGATTTTCTTCAAAAGGAGTTTTATGTACTTGTAGAGTACATTAAGAGTTTTTGCTTATTAGACTATTAGTATAAAATGGAAATGTATATATTATAAATGTTAAGCATTAATTCAAAATCTTAATACCCTTTGGGAGAATGCCTAATCAAAATAACTTAAGGCCTACAGTAGTGTATATGAAGAATGTGGTGGTTTTACATGGATCCATTTTGGATACTTGGGAAAGAATTGTTTTTTTGTTTGTTTTTTTATGATATAACAGTGCTATCAACATTGTAAGAGAAATGACTTAAGATGATCTCTGCCACCTTTTTCTCCCCTTGTAGGCGTCTAACCAAGGAAAATGTGAAGCCTTCTGGAAGACAAATTGGGAAGTTGAGCCACAGCAATCCAACCATTTTGTTTGATTATGTATGTTTTGAGGTTAATATTATTTTAAGGGATTTTTCTTTTTGTTGTCTTTAAATCACAAATGGAAATGGAATGATGAAGTTTTAAAAATGATAGTTTTAGGGGAAAAAATCTTTAGCAAATGAAACACTGTTATTCTAAAAACAGCATACAGTATATTTAACACATTGATCTCCTTTTTGGTCATATGTAACAATGCTGCTGTTAAACAGTCTAACATTGTCTTATTTACCCCATGTTGGTTTATAAAAATATTAATAAAGGGATGCATTATTTATTGATTTTTGTTCTTAAAAACATTTGAATAGCATTTCATTGTGATTCAGGCGTAATACTTTTATATTTAGAAAGAGATTTCTAAAAGACATTTGGCATTTATCATTCCAGAAGTCAAGTTATATGTCCTGGAATTATTTCCTAACTGGAGAATGTAGCCTAAGAAAATATTTCCTAAGAAATGATAGAATATAGTAGGTTTTATATAAATACAAAGTAGAAGGAAGCTACTTTAATTTTAAGCATTGTTTCTTTTGAAAAACAAAAAACGTATAGCCATTATTTAGCCCAGAAGTTCCCTTTTGATGAGTTAATGCCATCTATTTTTTGTTGCTATCTTCCAGATCTTGTCGCAAATACAGAAGTATGATAACTTAATAACACCTGTAGTAGATTCATTGAAATACCTCACTTCATTGAATTATGATGTTTTGGCCTGTATCCTTTCAAGTGAAGTAATACATAGATTTCACATTTCATAGATCTTAATGGTGAACCTTTATTTTCATTCTTTTTGTTTTTCTTTTTCATTCTAAGTTCCATTAGTAACCATATGAGGTTAATTCTGTTGGCTGATCTAAAAAAGGTTGGCCAGTCAGGAGTTTGTGTGTGTGTGTGTCTGCTTTGTGTATAGGGAGAGAACAATGTTAAGTTTACTAAACATGGTAATATAGGTGGAATCTGTCTTGCTTGCTGAAAGATGGAAAAGTTGGTACTACTGTGAGTATAATTTTCAATAATCTGTAGTAACTTGAAGCTGACAGTTTTATTTTTTTTTTTGATGTGGCATTTTGTTATTGTTTTAAGGGTCTTTGTTAGAGATGTAGTGACTTAAATTTTTTCCTCAATGTGCGAAAGATTGTATCATTGAAGCTTTAGCTAATCCGGAAAAGGAGAGAATGAAGCATGATGACACAACCATCTCAAGCTGGCTTCAGAGTAAGTATTTTTATTTTTCTAAGGATGAAATTTCCATCTGTTGTAATTGCCATGTTAAGTATTCTATTGCTAATGCTAAGACCCTGTTTGTCAAGAGGTCTTGAGAATACCTAGCCACTCAGCTTGCTCTCAGTGTGTCTAAGTCTTTGGCTGTGTAAGGAGGTTCATGTAGTACTTATTCATTTTCCAACTCAAGAGTCCAGTATTGGCTGTGATAGAATTTGTGCAAGCATTACTGGGGAGATAAAAATTCCCTTCTATTATTTTAGAGGAATCAATCTTAAGGGAACTCTTCTCCTCTCTCTCCTTTCCATCCTGAGGTTTCATTCATCTTAAAAGAACAAAAACTTGGTTGTTAACAGAAACCCTAGCCTTGTTTTGTTCTAAATTTCTTGTGCTTTTGATTTCTAGCAGTGAGTTCCCTTTTCTTTCAACCTATTGTGTCTGATAGCTGAATCTTGAGGTAGCTCCCCATTGCCTTTTAAAGTCTGAAATCTGCATTAAGTCATACAAGTAAGTTCTTTTGGGATCAGGTCCTTACTTGGTGTGTTAGGCTCATCTTTTGCCCCTCCCCATATTCTGGGTTCCATTAATACTGAACTTGTACTTTCCATGGCCTTTTTGTACATGTTATTGCCTCTACTTGGAATACCCTTCCATGTCTACTCATTTCCTCCACCACATCTACTTATTCATTAGATTTCAGCTTAGAGGTCACTTTTCTTCAGAAAACTTTCCCTGTTAATGCTCCTACCCAAAAGTCGGAGTTAGGTGCTCCTCTCTGTGCTCCCATGGAACCTTTTATTCATCATAGTTATTTCAGCTTCCTTTTCTGTATCCCTCACTAGACTGTAAGCTCCTTGAGGGCAGGTCCTGTGTCTTTTCCATTATCCTTTAAGGTGCTCAGCAAATAATTGTTGAAAAGGCTACAGATCACTTGATTTTACTAGGATCTCCTCATGACTGGGGTTTTCTCCTTACTCATGATGCGATAAGGACTATTGGTTAAAATTGGTCTCTTGTTTGCTTCTTGGTCTGTTTCCTTCCCTCTCCACAACTAGTAGCATGTTTCTAGATGAGAGATTTTTGTGTGTGTAACTCAAACATTAGAAAGGCAGGTGTTTTGTTGATCATTTAAATTTGCTGGGTGATCTGCAAGATTTTGTTGTAGCCTGGGTAATTGTTGTGGCCTAACAGGCTCTGGAGTCAGGCCGTATACCTTTGAATCGCTGCTCTACCTCATACCAGCTATGTGACATGAACAGGTTGCATGATATATCTGTTCCAAATTTTCCTCATCGATAGGTTTTATACCAACCTGAGATGATTATTGCAAAAATTAAATGAGTTAATTAACGTAAAGTGCTTACTTAGTATAGTGCTTAGCGTATGTATGCTCAATAAATATTAGCTATTATTAATTGTAAAACTCCATTCAGTGGCATCAGCAGTACAATTATTCCTACCTCATTTTGTTTTAGAAATTGAGTTAGTTGAGAAATGCCACCTAATAATGTGTTTTTTTTTTTTTTTTTGTTTTATGAACTGTTTTTTAAAAGCCCTATTTTTTTATTTCATATAGGTCTGGCTAGTTTCTGTGGTGCAGTTTTTCGTAAATATCCAATTGATCTTGCTGGTCTTCTTCAATATGTGGCTAATCAGCTAAAGGCAGGCAAAAGGTATTCATAGCAAATTATATGTAAATGAAATTCAATAATTAGAATACTTCTGGTGGTATTGGGATATTGAGATTGCTATTTCTGAAAAAGTATGTTGTAGGCTTAAGTAGAATAGTTGCTCACTTATTTATATGGAATTCTTTAAAAGAAATTGTAATTTCATACGTAAACACTTTTTTGCAGAAAGAAATGTAATATTTGGCTATATATGTAACTCATTAAAAAGACATTTCATTTTGACTATCTGTTAGGCTCTTGAGTAAATGGTTTATATGGTATATTGTAAATCCTCTTATGACAAAATGCATTGCATTATTGATTGTGCTGCTGGACAGTAATTGGCCTTTAAGCATATGGTAGGAACATACTTATTTTGAGGGTATATACAGTATTTTTAAAACACAATTTCTTTTGAATTTGAACTTCAGAGATACATACAGCTTATATACCTTTTGGACGGTGTTCTCTTTTCTTTATGAATACTGGGTTTTATTATTTTATTCTGGACCACTATCAGTGTTTAGAGTTTGAATTAGTATGTATATTAAACCTCATCAGCAGTAGACTGACTAGAATCGAAGAACTGGAAATTGTTCTCCAAAACTTTCTGGTAGAAAGTGAACAAAAATTTGTAAAGCTATCTGGTGTTCCACACAAGTATAACCTAAGTAATTTTTGAGAGATTATTATTTTGGATTAGGGAAAACTTAAAAAAATAATTAGATTTAGGATTTTGTCAGCATATCACTTACACTATGTGCATCTTTCCACCATTCCTATACATTTTACTCTCCTGTGTCTATGGGCTAGGAGAATATAACATTATTTTTAAATCTGTAACTCAGTTTTCTGTACTCTGAATATAGTTTATATTAAAAGAGAGTTTAAGGAAAAATTAAAACATTTTATTGGTACTTGTTGCATACTAATTTGCATGAGGGCTCTCTTGTTTTCATAAACTACGTTTAGGGAAGGCAAGACAAGTTGAGAGAGTAAGCACTTAATAAGAATCTTCAAAAACTGTGCCTTTTGTTTGTTATTAACTTGTGTCTTGGGTATGTCTAGCTTTACCTTTGGTTTCCAAACAAATACAAACATCTGTATTTGTTTTGTAGGAAAGAAGATTTCCACTTTATCTTTACTACTTAACTAATTAAAGATCTTGAAAGTCATAAGTTGTTATTTTCATTGACAGTCCTAAACTTTGAGAATTAAAATGCATAACTATTGGCACAATAACAGATGTTCTTAAGGCTGTCATCTTAGGCTCATACACTTCCATTCCCTTCCTTTTTTTCTTTCTCCTCTCCCTCGCTCCCTCCATCCCTTCCAAGTGTGTGTGATTGTTTAGAGAGATGGCGCTATACCATCAAATACATGTATTGGCCACCTTGTACTGGAGGATAAAAGAAATGCTCTGAAGAAGTGAAGGGGATTAAGAGTTCATTTAAACCATGATGAGCACTGAATAATGTATGGAATTGTTGAATCACTATATCTTACATGACTAGAACTAATATAAACTATGTTAATTATACTTGAATTAAAAAAGAACATTTTAAAAATGTTATGAAGGACTGTTGGGCAAACTGATAAAAATGAAATATGAACTATAAAGTATTATCAGTGTTAGATTTACTAAAGTTGGTAACTGTGCTGTGGTTATGTTAAGAGAATGGCTATATTCTTAGGAAATGCACTCTTAGGAAATACATTCTTTGGAATTTTAGGGGTATAATGTGCCCTTAAAATGATGTTGCTTACTAAATAAGTTACCCCCAAATGGTTCAAAAAAATGTGTGTGTGTGTGTGTGTGTGTGTGTGTGTGTGTGTGTGTGTGTGTAGAAAGGGAGGGAGAGAGAGAAAAATGATAAAGTGAACAGGAGTAAGAATGTTAATAATAGGTGAAGTCGGGGTAAAGGGTATATGGGTATGCTTTGTACTAATTTTTATCTTTACATCCTATCTGTAAGTTTGAAATTATTCCCAAGGAAAAAGTTAAACATAAACCTATTACATGCCCCAAATATTTTTCAGTATAGTTCTAGGAATGCAGTTTTTCCTTAAAAACCACTCCAGCCCCTTTTGCTCCATATTTATATACAAATAATTTAGGGATTCTCAGCATATTAATTATAATATATATTGTCACTTTTATGTTTGAAGTTTCAACTACAGACTATTTCTTATTTTTTCTAAATAGTTTTGACCTGCTTATATTGAAAGAAGTGGTACAAAAAATGGCAGGAATAGAAATTACAGAGGAAATGACAATGGAGCAACTAGAGGCCATGACTGGTGGAGAGCAACTAAAAGCTGAGGTGAGAGTTGCTCGTTTTTTTAATCGATTTTTTAAGTTCCAGATATACGCATGCTCATACTAAAGAATCCAGACAACACATAAGTACATGAAGCCAAATGTCAAAGCCATATGTACCCTTGCCATATGACTGCCCTCACCTCCCTTTCAAAAATTGATATACTAGTTACTTTAACCCTTTCAAAAAGCTGAAACAAAGTATAAAAGACAGTGTCACATCTATAAGAGAAGTAAATATCAAGTCTTCTGGTGGTCCTTGATATCCTAACTGGTGTAAATCTGAACATAGTTACTCTGTTGTTGAATCTGTTC
Source organism: Callorhinus ursinus (assembly GCF_003265705.2). Lineage (NCBI taxonomy): Eukaryota > Metazoa > Chordata > Mammalia > Carnivora > Otariidae > Callorhinus > Callorhinus ursinus. The sequence goes on from NW_027397095.1 coordinate 10,882,494, forward strand.
CATACTGAATGAAGAATAATCCTTTATAAGGGACTCCAAGGTAGAAAATGGAAAATATGCAGAAGTTTAAAGACAATTGACAGTTATCTTTAAGCCAGTGACTCTAACCAACAACAGTGTCACTAAAATAAATGTGTGAAGAAAGGGAAGGAATGTAAAGGTTTTTTTTTTTTTATCTTCAGGATTGTAACAGCCTTTTCTATGTCTTTTTCAAATCAGAAAGCATGTGTTAATGTACTCTACACTGGTAAGTTTATGTCTTCTCTTGTGCAGGGTGGTTATTTTGGCCAGATTAGAAACACTAAAAAATCCTCCCAGAGATTAAAGGATGCGCTGTTGGACCATGATCTTGCTCTTCCTCTCTGTTTGCTTATGGCTCAGCAGAGGAATGGGGTAATCTTCCAAGAAGGTGGAGAGAAACATTTGAAACTTGTGGGAAAACTCTATGATCAGGCAAGTTACAGTGGCTTTTGTGTTTATATGGATTTTTTTATCCTGATAATGGAAAATATGGAATGTGATAAAATTTTTAAGATTCATTTTGCACATCATATGAGTGTGAAACACTCTAATGTAAAATAGACATTCTGGAAATAGGGGCTGTTTCTGTGCAAATTATGGTATTTAAGAAAAGGCTGTAGGAGATGTAATAATATGTACAAGGTTTTGAGTTAAGTAGTTAACTTCAGGTTGTTTGTTCTCATATCTTTCCTGATCTCTGGAACTCTGGAATTTCAATCAGAACTAAGTAGATGTGATCTTCATAAAATATATCATAAATATTAAGCAGCAAAACCTGTGATTAGCCTACAAAATGTGTTTATCACCAACTGTATTACAAGGGAAAAAAGATCACATATATTTTATAAATGAAGTTTTACTCTAGGGCAAGGAAATGCTGTATACATAAAATTGTATGTGATGTAGGGTAAATATATCCTGTTACTAAAAGTGATGAACAGTGGCTTTGAACTTGAGACCTCGTTGACTATTAAAGCCTTAGATTGATCAACTTTTCAGGGCCTTGGCATCTTTTTTAGTAATATGATTACATGATGATATTTATAGATTGTCTCTAAAGTTCTTTTAAGTTGTAAAATTTGAATTCTTAAATGTTAATCAAAATACTGTTAAAATGACATAATCATTTTGGAAAATTTTTATGTTTCATAAAATGGTAGCACATTTGTGTTTTTTGTCTTATTTTTTAAATTTAGTGTCATGATACCCTGGTACAGTTTGGTGGGTTTTTAGCATCTAATCTAAGCACAGAAGATTATATAAAGCGAGTGCCTTCAATTGATGTGCTCTGTAACGAATTTCATACACCCCATGATGCAGCATTTTTCCTGTCTAGGCCAATGTATGCACACCATATTTCGGTAAGTGTAAGTGTCTTTGCTGCCATTCAAGAATTATTCCAAATTATTTCTTAACTGTAAATGTATTTTAGTTTGACACAGATACAGATTATGTCTCTTGGAGAGTTACTCTTTTGTTAATACTCATCTCTGAGCAGTGTACAATGAAAATGCTCCCTTTAAAAGTAAGTCTTACTAGTACTATACCACCAGTTGTCCAGGTTGATGTCTTATGGGCCCTTTAAAACTGTAGCGCTCAAACATTAGTGTAGATGAGAGTCACCAGCGAAGCATCTTTGAAACTCAATCCCGTGTCCCCAGATTCTAATGGTAGTAACTTCAATAGTACCTGGGAATTTCTGTTTAGTTTTTGTTTTTGTTTGTTTTTTAACAAGTGCTAGTTGATTCTGATGCAGGAAAATCTGGTAGGTGATTCTGCGAAACACTCCTATTGAATACAGAGTCCTCTTTCCTCAGTAACAATATCCCTGTCAGTTGACTTGCTATTCATACTGCCTTGAGAGAAATACAGACAGAAAGACCTAACCACCTCCAACCACTCTAAAAACTCTTGTAGGTTGTGTTATGTAACTTCTCGGAAAGGTATTCATAGTTCTTGTTTTATTTCTCTCCACCTAAATGAGACAACTAAAAAGAAAAGCACAAAAGCAAACCAGAGCTTTCCCAAGCAGGGCATCCCAGCAGTGACTGTAAGGATGGTTGGGGGAAGAGGAGACTGCCTTCCCTCCTCTTCTCTGCCACCTGGACTCCTGCCTACAAAGCAGTGACCTCTAATGGGAATTGACTCTTCCTTTTACTTCACCATGGTCAGGCCTCTGTTTGGAAACTATAGTACTTCTCCATTCTGACTGGAGCCCCCCAGCACATTCTTCATCTTTGTGTAGGCTTGAATTCTGGCCCTTCTGTTTATTTGTTGTTGGTTTTAAGTCTGTACTGTGTAAGGAAGGCTTTCACTACAGATTTTGGGGGAAGACCTTGGTCCTTTCTCTTAAAGTAGGATCCCTTCTTTGTTCCCAGTAGGAACATAGGGTTGTGTAGTGGAGGTGTGGGAAAAAGACGCTGAGAAATTTGGAGTCTAATTGATCATTTAATTGACCATCAGCTGTTAGTGTTTACATATCAACTGCTACCGTGTCACACTTCCCTCTAACAAGTAACTGTTAATTGATTCAGTTATCACTTGATTAGCATTATACAGCAATACTGTGCTATATTCTCCAGAACGGAAAAAGGGACAGGGGGTAGGATTAGGCCTCTTTTTTCCTCCTTTAGAATCTTTCACTCCAGAAAATGGTGTGCTCTCTTTGCGTAGTTATGTCTTGTGTTGTCACCCCACCCCGCAGTAGATCAGTCTCAGGCTATACAACAGGGGACCTGATTTCTTGAATGACTGAGGTGGGAGAGTTGCTTCATCTCAGGAATTCTGACCTGCCCTGTGTTATACTGAGAGGTTAACACACTAATCAGCAATATTGAACCCTAGCAAACAGGAACACCTGGTTGCCTGAGGTTGGCTGAACTTTTCCAGGTCAGAAATGGAGCAGGTCATTCATACTAATAGCTACCTTTTCTGTAGCCTGTGTAAAATATTGTGTCTTTGTCATTTAAGAGATACAAAAATCTAAAAGAAATGTCATTTCCCCTCTCAGGGTTGCAGAGGAAAACAAAGAACTCTATAGAGGTGGCTATAGAGCCAAATCAGGGATAAGTCTGTTACCAATAGGCCACATAACACCCTCTGGAAAAGGACTTCTTTGGCAACCTTGGTTGCACTGGATGGACACCCAAACTTCCTGGGGATCCTTGCTTTTGCTTCTTGGATGAGAGCCTCTCTCTCTCTCTCTCTCTCTCTCTCTCTCTCTCTCTCTCTCTCTTTTTTTTAAGATTTTATTTATTTATTTGACAGAGAGATAGACAGAAGAGCACAAGCAGAGGGAATGGCAGAGGGAGAGGGAGAAGCAGGCTCTGCACTGAGCAGGGAGCCTGATGCGGGACTCGATCCCAGGACCCTGGGATCATGACCTGAGCCGAAGGCAGACGCTTAACCATCTGAGCCACCCAGGCGCCTGAGAGCCTCTCTTGAAGAGCCTTTGATGAGAGGGTATGAATATTGGAGGACTGCTAGGACCCTTCCATAAATTGATTACCAGTAGGCTCTCATGGGAATAATTCAGCCATCCAAACACTGTTCAGGTTATTGGGGCAAGAAGAGCTTTTTGAACAGGAATTAGAAGTATAGCAGTAACTGTGGATATCAGTTCTATTTCATAGATTTAGTGCACTGAGTGACTTGAGATGTAGAACTGTTATGCCTCTCCATTTGACTGAAGGTGTAAGCTTGAAGAGGGAGTTAAACTTTAGACCAGGAACTATTCATCCTAGTTAAATATGTCTTTTCTGATCAAGCCTAATTTTTTTTAACTAGATAGGGACTAGGTGGGTACCTAGCAATAAAAGTGACAGATTCAGAACCGGAGGACTGGGGAGATGGGGGGCTGTTGTACCACATCATTACCCTCTCATACCTATAAACCTAATTTTCAGTTCTAATTGTTGAGACCCACCTTGTAACACAGTTCTGAAAGAAAGGCTTTCCCCCACCCACTTCATATTCTAGATCTTGCCCCAATCAGGTAGTTAAGCTATCCTATACAGGTAGTTTTGGCACTGCTTACTCTGTGTTTTGTTAGAACCTTAGCAGATGTCATTCTGCCTCACAGATTGATACTAGTTACCATCAACAGGACCTGCCCTCAAAGTGTAAAAATGCTTCCTTATCCTTGCTATTATTCTCTCAGGTCTGTGATGTAATTGGGACTTCTCTCTCATAAGTAATATTGTTTGTAGTTTTGTCACCTGTGTGGTCTCATAATTATCAGCGTGCTCTCTAAAATGGGGGTAACAGAAGGTAAATCCACTTACAGAAAAATTGTAAGAGTCTCAGATTGTAATTATAATAATTGTAAGATGCTGCTTGAGATACCCTCTGGAACAAAATACTTGGTATATCTTCAGTCCAGTTAGCCTGGGGTATAGAGACACTTAGGAGGGAAGACAGCTGGAGTGTAAGGAGCCAAGACTCTTGTCTACCACAATGCAGAACTGGAAGTGGAACCTTTGACCTCTGACCTTCTAGTTCTGGGTTCCATGTTTGGTACAAACTGATGATTTAAATGCTTTTCTAACAAAAAGAAATGTTTTAATCTCCTCTTAGGTTCATATTCAGGGATGATGCCTAACCCAGACAAAATTTTCATCTTAGACTGAAGGACATGAGACAATAGCAACAACACTTTGTATTATTTTCTTTTTTACATTTGGTATTATGCTCTGTGAACTAATATGTAGTTCCCTCCCATTGTACTAACAGATTCTTTTCCTCATACTCTTATGAAAAGTATGGCTTTCCTCTGACTCTCTTCCAAATTAGGATAAACCAGTCCAGTCTAAAAAAGCTGCAGTGTCAATTCCCACATGCTTTAAACTAATATACCATATCCATTTCATAGGAAGTCTTACTTAGGGGCGCCTGGGTGGCTCAGTCCGTTAAGCATCTGCCTTTAGTTCAGGTCATGATTCTAGCGTCCTAGAATTGAACCCTGTGTTGGACTCCCTGCTTGGTGGGGAATCTGTTTCTCCTTCTCCCTTTGCCCCTCCCACTGCCTTTGCTCTCGCTCATGCATGCTCACTCCCTCTCTCTGAAATAAGTAAACAAAATCTTAAAAATAAAAAAAGTCTTATTTAGGTTTGTTTGGGACTTTGCCAGTTTTGGCACTATACTCTTACATCCTGGGAATCCCCTCATTCACTGGCAAACCTGAACAGTTAGTCACCCTACTTAGCAGTCTTATAGTAACTTTCTCATAGCCTTTCTTTTCTTTCTTTTTTTTTAAGATTTTATTTATTTATTTGAGAGAGAGAATGAGAGATAGCACGAGAGGGAAGAGGGTCAGAGGGAGAAGCAGACTCCCCACTGAGCAGGGAGCCCAATGTGGGACTCGATCCCAGGACTCTAGGATCATGACCTGAGCCGAAGGCAGTCGCTTAACCAACTGAGCCACCCAGGCGCCCTCTCATAGCCTTTCTTAATGTTGATCCAATTTCTTTCTCTTTTTTTTTTGTTTTTTTGAAGATTTTATTTTTAAGTAATTTCTATACCCAAAGTGGGGCTGGAGCTCACAACCCTGAGATGAAAAGTTGCACATTCCACCGACAGCCAGGCGCCCCAGATCCACTTTCTTTCTTTTTTTTTTTAAAGATTTATTTATTTCAGAGAGCGAGAATGAGAGAGAGAGAGTACATGAGAGGAGGGAGGGTCAGAGGGAGAAGCAGGCTCCCCGCCGAGCAGGGAGCCCGATGCGGGACTCGATCCTGGGACTCCAGGATCATGACCTGAGCAGAAGGCAGTCGCTTAACCAACTGAGCCACCCAGGCGCCCCCAGATCCACTTTCTTAATTGACAAATTGTAATGGCCAACAGGGGCTATGTGTAGTAATAAAGCATACTGTGCTGGTTGGTTGTTCCTAGTTCCATTATGCCTCTTTACTAGTGTTAAGACCCTTTACTTGGTTCCCTTGAAGATCTTAAAAGCTGGAGTGGAAACCCTACATGTTCAATTCTTAATGTAGTAGTAAGCGAGAGTACGGTGGAAGATATGGATGGTGGAGGGGGTACACATACCCTATTTACTTATGCAACAGGTGAGATTTAATAAGAATCTTCTTAAAAGCTCCTAGTGATCACACAGGACTAAAGATGAGAACAGCTTCCAGGGATGATTTATCTTAAAATAAATGTCATTGGTAAGAACTTAGAATTCCTACAACAGTTTTGATTGGTTGTCTTCTGATTCTTGAAAAGGGAACATATAGGTTTTTTTTTTAATTTTTTATTGTTATGTTAATCACCATATATTACATCATTAGTTTTTGGTGCAGTGTGGGAACATATAGGTTTTTATACTATGAAAGTTAGTGCTATAAATTGTGTTGTGTTTGTTTTTACTTTTTATCTCCAGTCTAAATATGATGAACTTAAAAAATCAGAAAAGGGAAGTAAACAGCAACATAAAGTTCACAAGTATATTACATCATGTGAAATGGTGATGGCTCCTGTCCATGAAGCAGTGGTCTCCTTACACGTTTCCAAAGTCTGGGATGACATCAGCCCTCAGTTCTATGCCACATTCTGGTCATTGACAATGTATGACCTTGCAGTTCCACACACCAGCTATGAACGGGAAGTCAATAAACTTAAAGTCCAGATGAAAGCAATTGATGACAATCAGGAAATGGTAGGTTTTTGTTCTAGTAGCTCAAGTACAATAATTTCATGGTAACAATTTAATATTACGCATGCTTTGTATTAGTTCAGGTTCCTTAAAGCTGTGATCTTATTGCTATATAGTATTTTCCTAAGTGAGTTAATGGTGACCTCCCAGTGGGTAGGGCAGGGGCTTGGTGAATACCTGGCAGTTATGATCACACAAAAGGTATTTGAGTTGCTTTTTTTTTTTTAAACTGAAGATTGTGTTAGCAATATAAAATGATCTGTGTGACTCCAGTTGCAAGAGCAATAGGAGTTCCCAAAAGGAGAACTCTTTAGGAGAAGACTTTATTGAAGAGGTGAGTCGAGCTAGGTAGGCTTTGAAGGTAGATTAGGTTTGGAAATAGGGAGGCAGATTGGCCACTCAAGAGCTTCAGCAAAGGTATGAAGTAATTTAAGATTTAAAGAGACCACTTTTACTGTAGTGAATGGGCTTAGTGATAAATTTGAATGGTTAGGATGGGATCAGATTATGTAGAGAAGTGAAAGTTAGTAAAGAAGACTTGATAAAATTGAGAGCTATATTAGATTCCTCAGCAGGGAAGTGATAATGGTAAAAATGGTACTTTAGAAAGATTACTCTTGACAGTGGTTCGAAGGATGCATTTCTTAGGGGAAGGGACTGGCATCAAGGCTGGAGTCCAGCTAGGTGGCTCTTAGGGTAATTCATTGTGAAGTACTGAGAACATAGACTATTGGTGGAGGTAGTGGGAATGCATGAGACTTGTAAGCAATCGGGATGCTGGAATGAAGGAGAAGGAAGAGTCAAAGACGACTTCATGCCTGAGACTAAAAGTATGAGTGCTAGGAAGGTAGCCTGTTTTGATGTGAAGACCAGATTTTGAATTTGTTGAATGGCGGTGAAAGCACATCCAGGTAGACTCCTCAATATCCCTGTGAAGTGGTAAATATAAAATATCAGCACTGATCTCTTTTTGAATTTTTTAATTAAAAGGAAGGGAGGTAATGTGCATGTAGTTAGAAAAGTATCTAACTTATACTTCGTAGCCTCCAAATAAAAAGAAAAAAGAGAAAGAGCGTTGTACTGCCCTTCAGGACAAGCTTCTTGAAGAAGAAAAGAAACAGATGGAACATGTACAGCGAGTTCTACAGAGACTGAAACTGGAAAAGGACAACTGGCTTTTAGCAAGTAGGTTGTTGGAATTGTTATGTTCCTGCTACTGCCAAATTACAAAAGCAAACCTCTATAACTTCAGAGGTGTTGAAGTGTATTATGTTTGTATTTCAGCTCAGTGTTCACTATCCCATTCTTTGGTTATTCATAAATGCAGAGTCGACCTCACATGTTCACCAAAGGAACTGTTTTAGTTTGCTGGTGAAATTAACTTATAACTACAATATTGGCAGCTTATCATTCAACCTTTCTGTATGAAATCATGTTTCTGGAGAAGTTATAGATAGAAAAATGTCCACGTAGTGAAAGTGAAAGTTTTATCCCAGGCATGACCTTTTGGTTACAAACTATAAGGAGTTTGTGGGTTTTTTTTTATAGCATTCTTTACACTAAAATTAATATGTTGTCATGTTTAGTGGTCTTGAGGCACTTGAGGAAGAAGTTTACCACTTAATATATTCTTCCCTTATTTTTAGAATCTACCAAAAATGAGACCATCACAAAATTTCTACAGCTGTGTATATTTCCTCGATGTATTTTTTCAGCAATTGATGCTGTTTACTGTGCTCGTTTTGTTGAATTGGTACATCAACAGAAAACTCCAAATTTTTCCACACTTCTTTGCTATGATCGAGTAAGTTCTTTTTATTGCAACCTTTAAAAAAAAAAAAACTCACACAAAGATAGCTAAACATTATAATCTATAGAGGTATTATTGTGTGTGTGGTTAAAAGCATGAACTCAAGAGCCAAGTGCCTGAACTTGAATCCTAGCTCTGCTACTTTCTAGCTATACGATCTTTGGCAAGTTTTTTAACCTCTCTGTGCCTCAGTTTTCTTATCTGTAAAATGGGATAATAGTGCTTGCTTCATAAGATTGTTGTGACAATTAAATGAGTCACTGCACACGAAAGTGCTTTGAGTAGTGCCTGACATGTAAAAAGCACCCCTAGTTCATCTAGTAACTCATAGTATGGGTTTATATGTTTGTCATAATAGAACTCTTTTTCTTAACCATCACCCCCTCAAAAAAACAACAAAACAGCTTACACCTTCACACATAAAAGCAGGGATGCTTTTCAGTGTGGTTACATTTATGTATTTTTGCATCTGGCTTTTTTCTTAATAGTAAATACTGCATTTGTGGTTTTAAAATGTAGTATATGTCACAGCATGTCAGCTGCCTATTTCTAGTTTCTGTCAGCCTCGCCTCTGCTTACTGTCCCCCTAACCTCAGTAATATCTATGGCTAAGTCTTTGTTGAAGAAGTTATGTTGTAATAATAATGATAGTTTTTTCCACTGTCATTGTAAATCAGTTTTTTTAAATAAAAGTTTGTTGTTGTTGCTTTATGAATGAGCTATTTCCTCACAAAGGCCAAAATCTTTAAAGGTTTCTGGAATTGTGACTATAAAAGGGGAAGATACATTTTGACTAAACTAACCTGTTCAGTTTATTTGCTATAAAAACCTTTTACTATTTTGAACTAATTTTGACCTTGATTTGTTTTTATTTTTCAAACATTTTTCCTGTAGGTTTTCTCTGATATAATTTACACAGTTGCAAGCTGTACTGAAAATGAAGCTAGTCGGTATGGGAGATTTCTTTGCTGCATGTTAGAGACTGTGACCCGGTGGCACAGTGACAGAGCCACGTATGAAAAGGTATGGCTAATAAACACCCTTATATTTTACCCATGTATCTAACAGCAGCTTTCAGTAATCTTTAGGTTCAGTTCTGAAAGGGAAGCTGAGTTTAAGATTCAGTTGTAAAACGGTGTTTAAAATTTAAACATCATTCATTATTAAAAAGTGCTTTTTAAAAAAATCTATCTCAAACTGACATTCCAAATTCCTACCACTGAATAAGTTGAACCTTTCTGTGAAAACTACCTGTCATTCAAATACACGTCTTGTTTTTGCATGGAATCATTAATCTAGTCCACTTAAGTTTTCAGCTTCTGCTATTTTAGGGGCAGAATTTTTCTCTAACGACCTTTCTCCCCCCCCCCCAAGGAATGTGGAAATTATCCAGGATTCCTTACTATATTACGGGCCACTGGATTTGATGGTGGAAATAAAGCTGACCAATTAGACTATGAAAATTTTCGACATGTTGTACATAAATGGCATTACAAACTAACCAAGGTAAAAAAAAATTATGTTTCTCAAAGGTGGTTTTTTTCTTTATACTTATACTTTTGTAATAATAGATCTTAAAATGTTTGTTGTAGGCATCCGTACATTGCCTTGAAACAGGCGAATATACTCACATCAGGAATATCTTGATTGTGCTAACAAAAATACTTCCTTGGTACCCAAAAGTTTTGAATTTGGGTCAGGCTTTGGAAAGAAGAGTGCATAAAATCTGCCAAGAAGAAAAAGAGAAGAGGCCAGATCTATATGCATTGGCTATGGGGTAACAGAATTATACTTTAATGTGACTTATGAGACTAGATGACAGAAGGATTCTGAAGACTTTAAAATGTTTTACAGTGTTGAAGTTTATCTTCTGCCTTACTTCAGGAGATTATGGGAGATTATGCGATCATGTTCCCACAGGCTGGTGAGAGTTGTCACTTCTGATTATCAGCTTCCGGTCTATACTGGATGATAGTTTCAAAAGTCATATACAATATGTCTTGGTTTGGAGGAAATGTAATTTTATTATCGTCAGTTGAGTTTTGGATCTTTGGTAGTGAGAAAAAGGCATCTTAGTTTAAAGGATTAGTTTACATTGAAATTTTTATTTTTTAAGAAAGCATCTGGGGCTCTCTATAAAGACCTTCAGGAACTTATTGAAAATTAGTATTTTTTATTCTCTGAAACCAAGTAGCAGAGTGAATAATTTGCTAATTTTATTCTTTTAAACTCCATGTTTGTGCTTTTGATTTGTATTTGTATATTTAAACACTTTGTGCGACTTTCAGCTACTCTGGGCAGTTGAAAAGTAGAAAGTCATACATGATACCTGAAAATGAGTTTCATCACAAAGACCCCCCTCCGAGGAATGCAGTTGCCAGTGTACAAAATGGGCCTGGTGGTGGGCCTTCTTCATCGTCGATAGGAAGCGCATCTAAGTCGGATGAAAGCAGTACTGAGGAGACTGGTATGCTTATTTGTAGAAATTTATAAGTAATACATTTTGTTTCAACAAACTAAGCTGTTTTATATTGCATGACAAATAAAATGTTGGCTTAGTATTAGAGTTTATTCCTTAGGTAGGAGTATGTAACTGTCAAGAAGAAATTAGCCCTTTGTTTCTTTCTAATTAATCTCTAATCATTTTGCTGTGAAATTATAGTTTATTTACAATTAGGGGCTTGTCAAATAAAACCTTACCTTTATTTCAGATAAATCAAGGGAGAGATCTCAGTGTGGTGTGAAAGCTGTTAATAAAGCTTCTAGTGCCACACCGAAAGGGAATTCAAGCAATGGAAACAGTAGCTCTAACAGGTAGGAACACTGGCTATATGTCAGAATTCTAAATTCTTATATGATTAACCTCATTAGACATGAATGGAACAGGGTGGTAGTTGAATACTGTGAAAGTCATTTATGTTGGACCTTGAAATTTTGTGTGTACCCCTAATTGGTGATGCGCTTAACTGTCCTCATTATGTCTTATATAATGCTGAGACTGACATTGTTTCCCCTGCTGAGTTATGCAGATGAAGGTAGGTGGTGAAGTTAGAAAAACATTTTAGGATTGAGTGCTTGCTGTGGGCATTCTGGGTAAGGATAATGAACGTAAACGAAGCCTACACTGATTTAGACCAGTGATCCATCCAGCCAAGTAATCCAGTTCCTGATAATAGCACCCTTGATCGGCTTGTGGGATAATTTTTGGTTGTGACCTTGTAATCCTCAGAGGTTATGAACATATACAAAGAACGGCCTGACATCACTTTAGTCATTCTTTTTTAATCTGCTGTTCATGAATTTGGTCATTTATTATTTAATGAATAAAGAAGTACTTTTTACTTGTCTTTAAGGTCTTTTAGTTTTCAAAGGGCTACTCTTGTATTTTTGAAGTCAGTAAGAAATCCTTTAGGATTTATAACATGGAATATGTTTTATGACTGTTTGTCTTAAGATCTTGTGTTTTTATTCTTAAGCAGCAAAGCTGTTAAAGAAAATGACAAAGAAAAAGGGAAAGAAAAAGAAAAAGAGAAAAAAGAAAAGACTCCAGCTACTACTCCAGAGGCCAGGATACTTGGTAAAGATGGTAAAGAAAAACCGAAGGAAGAGCGGCCAAATAAAGATGAAAAAGCAAGAGAGACGAAGGAAAGAACACCCAAGTCAGACAAAGAGAAAGAAAAATTCAAGAAGGAAGAAAAAGCTAAAGATGAGAAATTCAAAACCACTGTTGCCAACGTAGAATCAAAATCGACTCAAGAAAAGGAAAGAGAGAAGGAGCCATCCAGAGAAAGAGATATAGCAAAGGAAATGAAATCAAAGGAAAATGTTAAAGGAGGAGAAAAAACACCAGTTTCTGGGTCCTTGAAGTCACCTGTTCCCCGATCAGATGTTGCAGAACCTGAAAGGGGCAAGTTTGCCTTTCTTTATATATGGTTTACTTTCGGTTCTTGTTAATGTATAGTTGGTTCTTGTTTCCTTGTTTCGGCAAGTTATCTAGGGACTTTACTTGTGGGGGGCGGGGAGCGAATACTTGATGACCTTAAAGGTGATTTTAAAAGTGACCTTAAAAGTGGTGATTTTTTAAGTGTTTGGAAAAAGTAGAAATCTATCTTACTGTGACCATTTCTTTTTGTCCCAACAGAACAGAAACGCCGCAAAATTGATACCCACCCTTCTCCATCACATTCCTCAACAGTAAAGGTTAGTATAGCCTGAGGAAGGCAGCGTCCATGTTAGGCTCACCTGGTTGGAATACGTGTCCTGACTTCCTTCAAGTCTTGTGCCAAGTATTCACTGGAGCCACTGGAGGTTTTATATTGCATTAGAAAATGAATTTTTTACATATTGGTGGACTGATATTTTTTTCCTATTGAGTATTTTTATTATAAAAATATTAAAACTTCAAGGACCTAGCACTAATTTTGTAGTGTTTCAAAGTGCAAGAAAAATTTTACCCAGAAGTGCCTCACTGCTTTAAGCAGTCTTTTTTGGAGTGCAATGGTAGCTACAAGCAAATGAATCTTTTCAGCAGAATGAAGCCTATTTTTCAGCATAAATATTGAAGAATATATAGCCCTGAAGACTTCCTGGATGATACAGGATAAACAAGATACCTCTGAATTCATCAAGCTTCTTGATGAGCATCATACCGATGTGTGCCTTCTAAGAAGGAGTCTTGAAAGGAGTTCCATTTTAAAGTCTCCTTGGTGATCAGTTCTCCTGTAGTTATGTATATTCAGTGAGCATGCAGCTTCTGTTGTATCTTCCCTTGGAGGTTTGTTTATACCCATTGGGTTCCCAACAAGTTGAACCTTGCGTTACGATAAAAGCAGATGTGGCATCCAATCCTACCACCCAGCAAAGAGAAACCCCAGGCATTCAACTGCAGCACAAAATCGTGGGTGTAGCCTTCTTGAAGACTCAGGGTAGCCATTCCTTGCTCCATATTTAATTTTAATTCTAAAGTCATCTAATTTCATGGAATCTTTGAATTTGCAGTACGTTGAACTTTTAAAACTGTAAGTTAACTAATTCTTCATCAAGAGCACTGTGGTGGAATACCGTAATTGATTTCTTTTTCTTTCTTTTTTTTTTTAAGTGCTTTTTTTGTGGGAGGTATGAGATTCACCATCAGAGGCACTTTGCAAAAAAGTGACTACTCTTGTAGAGAATACATTTTGTTTTCTTGTTAATATAATGCCACTGAGTTTTTTGGCTAGGATTAAGAATGTCTATATTTATGGTAGAGTCATAAGTGAAGTAAAATTTGAAACCTCCCAATTAAAGAACAACCATGAAAATGTAAGATAATGTTCTTCCACAGTGACCTCCACTGTTTTAAACCTTTTGTGGAGGGAAAAAAGTGTTTTGCTTTCTTGAGCCTCTTAACATTACTTATAGTTTACATACAGTGTTATGAAAAATGTGGCATTGACATTTATTTTTAAATTATGAACAGAGAAAGATTTTTATTTGTTACATTGAGCACATATAATTTAGTTTTTTTAACATTACAATTCCATTACATGGTTTTGCTTTTGTTTTTTATTGTTGATATTCATATAATAATTGACATCACAAGATTTATCCTCACAAGAAGTAGCTGGTTTATTTCCAGGTTACAGCCATACTTCCCAAAGTTCCTCTGGGTTCTGAGAACTATGCCAGCTCACCTGTCATCTCCATTCATTTTCTACAGGACAGTCTCATCGAACTCAAGGAGTCTTCAGCAAAGGTTTGAGTCTTTTAAAATCATCATGCCTAAGTAAAACAAAAAATTCTTCATTTATTTAGTAGATACTTTCACCCTAGTAAATTCAGTAAGCTAGTGAATAACCTTTAAAAATACCTATCACAAACTGAAACAATGGATGACAACGGTCCCTTTTAATGAGATTGTTATCAAATGCGTGTAATGTGGCAACATTTCTATAATCTCTCTTTGCTTGCTGTGTTATGCATTATCCTTTTATGCTTCAAAATCTGGAAATAAGTTTAAGGTTTGGGGAAGGGGTTGTTGGTTTGTTTTGGGGAGTAAGCTTATTTAATTTCTCAAAACAAATCCGTTAGGTTGTTTTCTGACTTTTTTAGACAACCCAAAAGACCAGAAAAGAAATTTGATGCATTCACATACTTTTCTAAAAACTGAGCCCATCTCAATCCATAAAACTCTATTGTCTCTGCTGAGCTACCTTTTTGGTAGTTGTAGCATAATTATCAAGAAATCTGGTTAATGTCAACTAATCATTCTCTTGGAGGGGAATACTCAACTTGATGGTCGTGTTTACATGTCAGTATTAATTCTTGCCTATTACTCTACTTTCTTGAGTATTCTTCTAAAAATAATGTGCAGTTTGTGTATCTTATTACAGAGTTCACTTCATTATTGTAGTTGAATTGTCCATTGTTCATGTTATTTTGTCTACTTATTATAAAATTTGTACCCTCTTTCACTTTGATTTTCTACTTTGCCTCCTCTTATATCTGCTAAGTATTATCTCTTACTGGTGGACCAATACAAAATGAAATTTTGAAACAAAGCCAGTTGACATTACTAACTGCTTTTAGATCTGTAGCTTTATAATGAAATGTCTGTGGATATTGGGCAATAAGCACTAATTTTTTAATAGTTTAGGTTAGCCAATATGCCTTTGTCCTGAAATTGTAGCATTGTTTTTAGAGTATACTGTATTAATCAAAAGAGTATTAGCTGTACTGTGTGAATGCTTTCTTTTAAGGTAAAACTTTTTATTGGCTAAAATATGTATTGCAATACAGTTGGTTTTCATAACCAGTTTGGGATTATGTATGTCAGTCTTAACCATCAGTGGCTTGTGTGGGCTATTTTTAAATTCATGGGTTAACAATGTTACCTTGTGAGTATTTATTTCCTGAAACATACTTTGAAGCAGTTTGAAACCTGCTGTTATAGTTAACTGGAATTTCTCATCAATGATGAAAATTATGGTTCCTTAAATTTGTGAAAGCCTTTTGAAAATAAAACATGTGAGATAAACATGTTATCTCATTTCATGCTCATAACAGTGCTGTGAGGTAGTTAGGGCAGGAGGGTAGTGTCTTTTGGACAAATAAGAGACTGAAAAAGTTCTTGATCTTTTCCCAGTGACATATAACTTGTTAGTAGTACCAAAACTTGGACTAAAATTAAGGTTCCTCAAGTATTCTTACCACAATGAAAAAAAAATTGCAAAAAAAATATATGGTCCCTTGATTCTTTGCACCCATTTCAGCAGTAGTCGAAATGGGTTCCTAACTCCTTTAGTGTGTTTGCCTTGTTTTTAAAATTATAGTGCTTTAAGTCAGTCTCCCTATCCCCCTTTGAAAAAAGATAGTGATTTTCTGGATATTTAAAATTCAGTAGATTTATTCCACATTCAACCAGAAATTTTTGAAAATGGCATCTGAATGCACTTGTGAAAATCGTGTGACTCATACCACTTTTCAGATCCTTAGTGCTCAGTATGGTTAACTTGGTGATATGATTAGGTGTTCAATAACTATTTGAAATGAACTCTTATGCCTTTGGACTTTGGTAAAGCATCCACAGATTACTGGTCTGCATTTTTATATGTCTAGGAAAGTTCAATAGCATATGAATGTCTTACAAAAAAAACCCCCAAAAAAACGTTACCGGACTTTGATCTTTAAAATCGACGATCTATCAACTCACTGTTTCTGGGGTAGCTTTTACTTTTTAGAGGATTTGAATGATGTGTGTATATTTTTCGTGTTCTCTTGTCAGTTGTACATATAAAATTGTTTCTGTGCTTTTTTTAGTTATGCTTTTTCCCTGGGATCCTCTTTTTTATTAAATTACTTAACTATTTTCCCCTTCTAATCCATGGTAAAAGTAATACATGGATTTGGCTTTTCAAGTGGGATTTGTTAAAGGGAGAAAAATCTAGCTTAGTATCCAAATTGTTTCTGTTTACCTTCCACCCCCAACTTCCAATTGGCATATTTCCAGTTTGGTCACTTGTGTTTTCACCTAGCAAACCTGGCAGCTACATTTGATGAAAGCGTGAAAAGCATTTTCTTTACCCAAGCTTCTCTGTAATTGAGGAGGGCAGCAGTGACCACTCAAAACAGAATTCAGGTTTTAATTCTGTTCATCGTCTTAAAACAAGGATTTATAATCAAAGGGAAGCCTACAAGTGAGGCCATCTTTATATATGGTAGCCTTGATAAAGTCAGTGTAGCAGTGTTAACAGATTTTGAAAATCAGTCATGTTTTTTGGACCGGGTTGATCCCAATGTAAAGAATAAAAGCAAATGAAAAGCAAAATCCATCAACACTATATGCAGATCAATTTAACAAATCATTCATTTTGTTTGGCAAACATGTATTTAGTACTTGGTTGTGTACAAGGCAGTAGGAAGTGTGTAAAAGTAGAAAAGACACATTAGCTTCCCTGCCATACTGGAAACTGTTATGGACAAGAATAAGTGACATGAAATTAATAGGGAATACCTTTCACAAGAAAAGGTTAATATATAATAATAACAGGAATTCACTGGAAAGTGAGTTGCAGAGTTGAGGGACGATTGAAGTGCTGATGGCTTTTGAGCTGTCTTTGAAGGCTAGTAGGATTTTAAGAGATTAAGATAAAGTGAGCTACCATTCTGGTGAAGAGAACTGCTGGGAAGGACAGGGTGTTAGGGAGCCAGTGGTAGCCAAAGCATAGAGTGCATTAGGTTGCCCTATAGTAGGATATAATTGTGCAAAGATTGTGAAGAGCTTGGAAGTACTAAGGAGTATGCATTTTATTCCGTAGGCAGTGAGAGACTGCATCCTACTATGGAAAAGAGTATTGTGATCAGAACTATTTTTAGAAGGGTAGGAAGAATGAATAGAATTAGGTACATTTCTAAAGTAAGAATATATAGGTTTCTCAGGTCCTTGCAATACAGAATTCAAGTTAGGCACAATTAAA
Organism: Callorhinus ursinus; assembly: GCF_003265705.2. Classification (NCBI taxonomy): domain Eukaryota; kingdom Metazoa; phylum Chordata; class Mammalia; order Carnivora; family Otariidae; genus Callorhinus; species Callorhinus ursinus. Next base: position 10,899,931 of record NW_027397095.1, read on the forward strand.
AACTTCATTCTTGAGGAGTGTGTGTGCGTGTGTATGTACATGCGTGTGCTTGTGTGTACTTACTTGTAATCACAACCCCCCCGTTTTTTCTTTTATCAGGAGAATTAAGCAATACTTCCCTTAGAGAAATCTTCTTTGAGTATTGCAGGAATATATTATTTCTTTTGTCTTATCATTTTCATAAGTAATATTAACTTAAGATATGAATAAACCTCACAATTAGAAAATCTTGAAGTGTTGTATAGGGCATTAACCCAGCAAGAGTACCATTCAGACAAGCACTTTTATGACTGTTTCTCATTCTCTTGCTCTTTGTTATTAATAAAATTTTGTCTATTTCAGTTGATCATCAACTTTTAAACATTGACATTTTAAAGAATCTACTTCTGCATTGCTAATGGCAGTATTTCTGAGCCAACTGAATTGAAAATATTTGGTGGTGTTAAAGTGTTTCTTTAATTTTCAAACTGATGGTCTTTTTTTGATGTATTCCTTTGACTACAAAGGATTTCCTCATGTAAAACTATTTGACTTTTGACTCACTATTGTTTTCATTCCTAAGGTATATCTAGGATTGTGTAGTTATGTAATGAGTTATATTTCATATTCTGCCTAATACTTGTAACGTCTTAAATTGAACATAAACTTGTAGCACAGTTACAAATGCTGTAAGGATAGGTATCTGATAACTTCCTTAATGTTTTCTTTTATACTAGATTTCCATATTTACAACTTGCATAAGTTATTAAGGTTGTCTCTTAATTATTTAGGTAGCACATCCTTGATCTTTGGCTGTTTATTGCCTGTGGGCCTTTTGAAACAATAGGCAGACATCAGTTCATCATTTTTCAGTCTCTGAGTTTTTTTTATCATCCTCAGCTGACCAAATGGTTTTCTGAGCTATTTAGAACCAGTGAGACAAATTTCACAGTCTGTTGTGATTATTTGGTAGAAATTGGAGTGCTTTCAGAAGTAGAGGATATGCAGCCTTTACATTTATAAAAATAATTTAGGGTAATGTATGCATGGTATATGCTGAGGCAGAAAAGACTTAGTAAAATCAATGGCTAGGTTTTATTTTATACTTTGGCTTACTTGCCTTGTAAGTGGATGGTAAAACTAAAATTTCTGTGATTGTGTAGAGGTTTGTATCTTTCTTTTTTTTTTTTTTACAGTAGAGAAAGTCAGTCATTATTTTTCACATGGACTCCTGTAGTGGTGGTTATAGATCTTCACAATGGAGTTATAAAAGGAACTGTAGCTTATAGATTTACTCATGAGTCTCAGTTAAGACAGGAATGAACTGATTGAGTTTAAATGAAAATTTTTGTAAGGCCAAGAATTGAAGTCTTTGCATAATTTGTGCCATGCTCTTGTATTTCACCTCTTGTAATCCAGACAGCTGACCAGTTTTGACTTTGGGTCTAACTACCAATTGTCTTTCATTAAATAAACAATCAAGCAGATGAAGCTGATACTGGAAAACTAATAATCTTTAGTAATATTGCCTTAATTTAACAGCTCTACATTAATCATACTCCTCCACCACTGTCCAAGAGTAAGGAGAGAGAAATGGACAAGAAAGACTTGGACAAGTCGAGGGAAAGATCCAGAGAAAGAGAGAAAAAAGATGAAAAGGACAGGAAAGAGCGGAAAAGGGTTTGTAATTTTTTAAAAACTAGTTTGGAAAGCCATTATATTATGTATGGTAGTGTGTTTGTTGCCTTTTTTAAAGTACTAGTTTGTTGCATGGCAAGCTGTTAGTTGGTGTTTTAACTGGTATTTTCACCCTAAAATGTGTTTGAATTGAATCTTCTACAGTAATAAGGATCTTCAGCCTAACAGTCTACCAGCTCTGCTTGTCTTTCATGTCATTTTACAATGTAAAACGACTGCCAGTACTCTACAATGCTAGTTAGCTGTACCCTTGTATAAAAGTAATATTTTAAAACAAAAACATAAACTCTTGATCAATGTAGTTCACAATTCTTGGTTCTAGGATCATTCAAACAATGACCGTGAAGTGCCGCCGGACTTAGCCAAGAGGCGAAAAGAGGAAAATGGAACAAGTAGGTAGATTTATTAATGCTTTTGAAGTTGTTGTCAAACTGAACTGGAAGAGGCTTTCATGATTCTCTTTTATACTTTTAGTGGGGGTTTCAAAACACAAAAGTGAAAGTCCGTGTGAGTCTCCTTATCCAAATGAGAAAGACAAGGAAAAAAATAAATCAAAATCTTCAGGCAAAGAAAAAGGCGGCGATTCTTTTAAATCTGAAAAGATGGATAAAATCTCCTCCGGTGGCAAAAAGGTAAATTAGGGAAACAAAGGAACAAAAGGCTTTTTCTTGAAAAATTGACTCTGAGTATTTAGCAAATACTGAGGTTTTTTTGGTAATCAAATAGTCTTTGGTTACTTATTTGAGGGTGGGAAGGGGAGGCAGTGGGGGAGGGCAGGTTATCTGGGGGGGAATTCCAGCCAGTTGGGTGCCAAATTATGGGAAGAGTAGAATTAGTTTACCTCTGAAATTCCTTTTCTCTCCATTCCACCCCCACCTACTTCTATTCATTGAGCTTTACCCTTTACCCTTTCTTTTTGTGTTTTCTTTTATTCCTCCTTGCCAACAGTGTTTTTGGTTTCTTTACATTCATGAGATTAAAATATGGTTATGTGTATTCTTTCTCCCTGATCATTACATTGTCATAAAGTCTTTATTAATTGTAATTTTTAAACATTTTTATAACATTTTCTCCTAATAAACTTACGTGTTTGCAACTTGTATTTGATTTTCAAACTAAGTATAATGTGCATTTTCTTAGATACTCATGGATGATATTTATAATACATTTCATGCATCTGCCATAAAGTAGGCAAGTCATTACTAAGGTGTAAAGTGTTTCAAAAGCATTATTATGGTACATATAGTCATAGTTCTTAAAAGCAGTTTTGGAAAATTGTAAGGTAATCGTTTTAAAATTTCTCTGTGCTTTGGGGTGCTTGGGTGGCTCAGTCAGTTAAGCTTCTGGCTCTTGATCTCGGGGTCATGAGTTCAAGCCCTGCGTTGGGCTCCATGCTGGGTGTGCAGCCTACTTAAAAAAATTCTGTATGTTTTAAAAGTGATGCTCCTTTTAAATAAGTATTTTTTAAATTGAGGTAAAATTCACATAACATAAAAATAACCATTGTAAAGTGTACAATTCAATGGCATTTAGTATATTTACAATGTTTTGCGATCATCATGTCTATCAAGTTCCAAAACATTTTCATCACCCCAAAGAGAAACCCCATACCCATTAAGCAGTCATTCCCTATTTCCCTCTCCTTTTAGCCCCTGTCAACTACTAATTTGCTTTCTGTCTCTATGGGCTTACCAGTTTTGGATATTTTATGTAAATGGAATTGAATAATAATGTGGCCTTTTGTGTCTGACTTCTTTCACTTAGCATAATATTTTGAGAGTCTTCCATGCTGTAGCATGTATCAGTACTTCCATTTCTTTTTATGGCTGAATAATATTCCATTGTATGCATATACCACATTTGTTCATCCATTTGTCAGTTGATGGACTTTTTTGTTGTTTCCCTTTGGCTATTGTGAATAGTGCTGCTATGAATGTTCGTGTGCTGCTCTGAAGTGTTTGTTTGAAGACCTGTTTTTAGTTCTCTTGTGCGTATACCCAGGAGTGGAATTTCTGGGTTATATGGTAATGCTATGTTTAACTTTTTGAGGAACCGACAAACTTTTCCACAGTGGCTGATCAGCTTATGTTTTACCAGCAATGTACAAGGGTGCCAATTTCTCTACATCATTGCCAATGCTTGTTATTTTCTGGGGTTTTTTTTAATTATTAATTTTTTTTTTAATATAGCCATCCTAGTGGGTGTGAAGTGGTATCTCATTGTGGTTTTGATTTTGCATTTCCTTAATGACTAATGATGTTGAGCATCTTTTCATGTGTTTGTTGGCCATTTGTATATCTTCTTTGGAGAAATCTCTTCAGATGCTGTGGCCATTTTTAAATTGGATTGTTTGTCTTTTTGTTGCTCCGTTGTAAGACTTCTTTATATAGTCTAGAAACTAGACCCGTATGAGATGTATGATTTGCAAATATTTTCCCCCATTCCGTACATTGTATTTTCACTTTCTTGCTAGTGTTCTTTGATGCATGAAAGTTTTTGTTTTTGATGAAGTCCAATTTTTTTCTTTTGTTGCTTGTGCTTTTGGCATCATTAAATACGTTTTTGAAGAAAATGTATGACTGATGGGTGATAAAAAGGGATTTTGAGCTGATTTTTATATTTGGTTTTCCCTTCCCAAACTAATTCCACCATTCCTTATAGGAGTCCAGGCATGATAAAGAAAAGATAGAAAAGAAAGAGAAACGGGACAGTTCAGGAGGAAAGGAAGAGAAGAAACAATATCCTTTTCATCTTATTGGAGTTTTTAATCAGTGTAATGGAAAGCTTTGATACTGGTCATGTTCAGAATTGTACCCTTGTAGTATGTGGTCTGAATAAAGTTTAAGGGCTTACTAGCTTTTAAATAGTCTCTTCAGTTAACCCTCTCAAATGTATGAAATGTGGAAGTGGGAGACTTGATATATATATATATTTTTTTAACTTCTGTGGTGACTGTGAGGTTGTTTTATGCCGTCAAGGGATTTAGATTCTCTCTGGTCGTATTACTACTGAGAGGAAGAAAGGGAACAGAGTGCCTTGGGCTGGGGGCATGGGGATTAGAAGGGCAAGATGATGCAGCAGATGAGCAGAGCTGGTAGAAGTTGAGGCTACCAGGCTGGTCGGAGCCAATTAGGCCTGCAAGCTGAAGGACTGCACTAAAAAGTTGAGACACCATTCCTTTTTTTTTTTCAAAGTTGTTTTCCCTTAATTTGTCATCTACTCATAAGTCCTCGGACAAGCACAGATAATGAAGACTTTCAATCAAGGTGAGTGTTTTCTCACCTCCTTTCATTTAAAGATAGAAATATGAAATGAGGTCTGATAATGTTGGAGAAACTAGATACATTTTGCAAGATGCAACTTGAATTTGCACCTAACTCTAATGACCAGGTCTTTGGGTACAGATGCAAAACAAGATTCACAGTTACTTTTAAGCTGCTTTCATCTTAAGCTTGCTGATTAGCCACGCAGTTTTGTTTTTGTTTTTGTTTTTTTTAAGCACCAAGATGTATTTAAGAACATCTGGCTTTCTCTTCACCACTCATTCCCAACTTCTCTGGATAATTAATCACCTTTTTTTAAAGTACCTATAGCCTTGTGGGTGGTGCTGGTATCTGCACTTTACAGGTGAAGAACCTGAGACTGAGGGGTTAAGTTGAAGAGGCTAGCAGAGATATTAGCTGACAGAGCCAGTATTCACAGCATAGGTTTTCTTGCCCTTTAGTGTTCTCTGTTCTTCTTTTTGCCTTTTCATGCAGATGTGTTATCCAGAAATTTTTGTTCTAAGTTTTTATGCCTCATTTTCTACCACAGCCCATGTTTTGCAAGGCCAGAAAATAGGGTCTGTGCTTTTTGTTCTGGAATTTAAAATATGCAACGTTTTCAAGATAATTATGCCTTGTATGAGATTTAAAAAGTGTTTAACCATCTTAAATAAATTGTATGTGGACAGTAGTTTACTCTGTCTTAGTGAAGAGAGTGTTCAGAACTTAAGATAGTCTTTTTTGAGTACTCAGATCATCATCTGAATAGCTCTTGTTTGGTGATACTTTAGGATTATTGAGATTTGTAGGATGATTTGCCCTCTACATTTAATTGTTTGAGATGGCCGTATTTGAAGTTGTCAACTCTTTTGTAGCCCATTTTCTTGCTTCCATTATAGCTGTCATTTCTTAATGATATCAAGTATACTTGCAATGATATCAAGTATACTTGCTGTCTCTACCCTCCCCCTAATATTATTTGCTGCTGCTTTTATGAAACCAGAGAGAGAACCAAGACTGTTTACGGTTGTTTAAATTAAGAGTCAGAAATGTATGAGAGCCTGTTCTATATAAGGTATGAGTTTTAGGGCATGGATTTTGTCCCATTTAGTTTGGCTGCAGAGCAGGGACTTGAATTTGCCAGCTGGGTAATATCCTAACAAGCGGTGTGTGCCTTGCTTTGTTATTCTCTCCTTGTTATCTAAGTAGTAGAATAGGCTAAATGAGAGTTATGAGAGAACATTTAGAATTTAGTAGATTTTCTTGAAAACCTTTAGAAAGATTGCCCATTCCTCATTTGTAATCATCCCCTGCCCCAACAACTAACTAGCTGTCTTCCCTAGTGAACTATAAACTCATCTTTTTTTATGCTTCACTTTACTCTTTTCTTTTGGCATTTTGCTTTTTACTTCTTGCTTTCACATGGTCTCCTTATTAAAGAAAACAAAAGAACCTACCACTTATCTCTTCATTAGGTATGGGTCAACCTTTGTGACTGACCACTTTAATGTGATTTTATATATATTCTCTTTACTCAGTACCTAAATATTGTTCTTTGGTATGTGAAGGTTTTACTACAGATTTCTTTGAGTTCTTATTCACACAGGCCATGGTTTTGTACTTTACCTCTCTCTATAAGCTTTCAGGACCAAAGGCATGAAAAGACTGATTTGGGTGTTAGATGTTAGGTCGGTGGTCTTATAGCAAACCTTCTCAGTTCAGATGTCCTTTTAAGATATATTTGGCTTGATGTTCATCCTGTTCACTTTCTTCTTGACAACCATGTCCTGTACTTTCTCCTTGGGTAAACTCTTAATTTTGTGAGGCTCTGGTTGATTTTTTCCTTCTTCTGGCTGTGCTGGCTGCCTCCTTCTATTTGGATACATTCTAGGATTAGTCAGGTCTTTCTTTTGTTCTTCCTTGTCCTTTAGAAGTCTCATCATTTCTGATTGGCACCATTTACCTTTAGGCTCCTTCAAATCTGCAGCTCTCTGCTCCCTTTTTTAGTTATTTTATGTTCTACAGAAAAGAGAGCTGCTGTATAATGTCACATTTCCATGATTCAAAGATGTTATTAATTGTTAAGATTCATTGTTGGTTTCTAGAACTATTTTTTGAGCAGAGTGGATAGGGAAATGACATTGATTTGTAAATATCACCCTGATTTCAGGAAAATTAAAATGATCACATTAGAGGTAAGAAAATACAATGTGTAAATGTGACCCAGATTAAATTGCTTCCGAAGTCTTCTGTCGTCTTTTCCTATCTCATGATTTTTAGTTGTAAAATCCTTTCTCCTTGTTCTCTGTATCTTCTGTTACTTGTTATTGCTAATGTTTTTGTCCAAATTCATCTTATCTTTCCTTGATTTAGTCTCTTGAACACTACTAGTTGCTTTGCCTTTAACTTTTTCCCCTAGTTTAATCTCTAAAAACTCCTGCCTATTAAAAAGTTTTTCTTAGAACCAGGTTCCTTTAGCTTCTCAATTTTAATTTGATATGTGTGAGCCTCAGTTCATGAGTGTCAGGGTTAACTAACTTTTGAGAGTCCTTTTGTGAACCAGATGCCATACTGAGATTTGCTCCCAGACTTTGAGAAGCTCAGTCTTCTTGGACTTTGATTCTTGATTTTGAAGAATATTAGCAGTTAAGCTCTAGCCTACCCATCTGTATTTGTAGTATACTACACATTCCTGTTCTAATCCTCTACTCCAACGAGGCCTGATCTGTTTTGCAGGTTCTTCTCTCACCTCCAGTATCATAGGTGTAACCTAACTCTTTTATCCTTTAAACCACACTCTGCCCAAGGGCAAATTCTTAGCCCTTGGGCAGAATGTGCCTTGTTATATGTACTTCCTTGGCCTCACACAATATTTAACCTTATTTTAATTGATATGATAAAATCCAAATTTCAGTTTCTCTTGAAGAATTGGAACATCTGGCAACATTGTGTCCTGATTTCTGCATGGCAACAATCAGCTGGGCCCCCTAGGTGCTGCCCCCCCCTTATATAGAGAGTGGGTCTTTTTTTTTTTTTATAGTTTACCTCAATCAGTCCCCACCCCACTTCATTTATTTCCATTATATACTAGCGTCTGTAAACAATTGATTTTGTAATTCCTGTTCTGAGCCTTTTTTCTCCAGTCCATACTTGGGAACTGACCTCCTAAGTGCTCAAAGATTGTTTATTTTAGGAATGTGTCGCCATGGTGAAGCACAGTCCTAGGTCCTGGTAATATTTGTTGGAGTGGGGAGTGTTCAGTTAGGTTTCTTTTTTGGTTTCCCATTGCTTATGTGTGGGCATGTCTGCTTGCCTACAGAGTCTTAGTCATAGATTCCTGTGTAATATATGAGTATGTTACATATCCCTCTCCTTAGATTGTGATCTTGTTGAAGACAGTGACTTCATCCTTTCCTTCTAATCAAGCAACCAGGTATTTTTCTCTATTGCCTGCTGTGTTTCAGATACTCTGTTAACTCTACAGGGAGAGCTATGTGCAGAAGTATTATGTATATCTCTTTGGGATTGATGAGAAAGAGCACTGGACTTTTTTTTGCCCTCAAAAGAAGGTTCACTTTATAGCATTTGGTAGTATCCTGTTTAAGAAGAGGTTGCTTTGTGTGCTACAACATATTTTTGAGGGCAGGTTTATTATGCTTTCATTTTGGTCTGTATGTAGTAATCATTAAATGCGTTCGAAAATTTTGTTAGGAGATTGAAATGATAGACACAAACTATTTTTCTCTTCATTACCATCATTTATACTCTTTAGTGGGTGTGCATTCTTTGCACTGATATTCATAGGTACCAAAAAGTTGGACAAAATAGGAATTTTCTATTTTCTTTTTCTCACGTAGGGTAGACCAAATATTCAGTAGGTGCTGTGCTGTTTTTATTGGGACATAGGCCTAGAAAAGAACTCCCATGCCACATTTATCCCTGAATGTGAATATCCCTTATACATGCTTTTATCCTAAGAGGCACCCCTGTGTGTGCTAAGATTCAGTTCAACAGAATTCCAGTTTTAATTTTGTGTCACATTTATCTACATGGAACATCTCAGGAAGTATGTTTGCTATGATATGAATTCCTAGGTAGCAGTAGTATGAGGAGAGTAAATGAAGGAGTAAAGTGGAATTAAGATGGCTGTCCCTATGTCTTTCTCCTATATCTTCTTCCTCATAAATGTTCATTTGACTTTTTAACTGTCAGCTTCATCCATATATGCCTTTCTACTGTGTGTGTGTGTGTGTGTGTGTGTGTGTGTGTGTGAAATAGGATCACAAAATCCTGATAAATCAGCTTCAGAAACTGGTGAAAATGAAGTGAACCAAATTCTCAGATGCCTCCTTTGAGGTGAAGACACTTAACCCAAAACAATCTTATTAATTCTGTGGGCCTGTGTTTTATAGTTTCTCTAAAAAAAATTCTGTTGCCCTCAAGCAGGCTCCTTTATGAGGAATCTGTGTACTATTGAAACATTTCTTAGGGTCTTTTTGGTGAATTTGATCATAAAATTTGTGTGTGTGTGTGTGTGTGTGTGTGTGTGTGTGTGTGTGTGTGTGTTTATAAGGGCATACCTTAGATAAGAAGGCTGAATTTATATTTGCCTTTCTTCTCTACTTTGATCACCAGTCTAGCTGTTCTTTTCTCAAGACCACTCTACTATTCAGACTTGCTTCTTGCTGTCACAACTCTCTATAAAGTAACATCATTTAAAACCAGCTCCTCAGCTCTGAGAGCATGCTCTTCAAGGGCAATTCATGCATAGTTTTCTGATGCCCAGGAGGAGGGTGTGGTGGAACTTAGGGAAGTTGCAACCTTACTAATACAGCAGGGCCTATTTCTGGGGGTGTTGGGGGGAGGGAAGAAAATACCTCAGGATGTCCTGTCCAGATAATACCCAGTAGAAAGTGATGTTTACAAAGGTAATCTTGTCTTTCTGCAAACACAGTATTACCAGTGCAGTCAATAGCACCGATAGAGTAGAGATGTCTAGGATGGAGGACAGCCAGCTCTGGACCCAGCCTGAAGTAGAAACCCTGTGAAAAACATCAGCAGTCCTAGGTGTGAAAAAGGTAGATCTGTGTTAACTCTTGCATTTAGCACCTCTGCTTTGTTATTTACAAACATTAAAGTGGCACATATTTTTAAAAAAATAAAAAAAACCAATAACCTTAGGAGAATGTTCCAGGTAATGTGGTATAAATGCATTGTTAATGAGAAGAAAATATTACTCTGCTGGAAGATAAGAGTCCTGAAGGCTGAGTTTGGCATTGTTTCATCACCATATGACTTTTCTTCTTGATGGCAGTTCTTTCTGAAGTTCACTGAACTTGGGGCCGTTTTCAAGTTTGTAATCCCAACACTTCAACATTGTATTGATAAATACGCTCTGGACACTGCTGAGAGACTGACATCCAGTATCTTCTTTCCACTTGCTCTTGTGCTTGCTGATTTGTCATTCCAGGGTATGGACAGACCCCTAAGCTGAAGGTCTCCCAGAGGAGGATGCCAAAGCTCCATGCGTCACTCTCAGAACGATATCTCCCATAATTAAGAGCTTCTGGTGCTGTCCATTTAATGGGAATCTGCTTTAAGTCAGAAGATGAATACACACCACCATCCTCTTGACGAGACATTCCAAAGTCACTGATTTTCAGAACATTATTTTCACCTCCAGGCAGTTTCTTGCAGCAAGGTCCCTGTGTATACAATTTTTACTCGAGATTCGCCATCCAGAAGCAGCATCTAATGAAAATTTCACTAACTGTTTTAGTTCATCCTTCTTTCTCAGAAAGGAGAGGAAATCGCCTCCTGGAACCAGTTCCTTAATGATACAGATAGGCTGTATTTGTGTGCGAACTCCTATAAGTTTGACAATATCGGGATGATTATATTGCTTGAGGATTTTGGCTTCTTGTAAAAATTTTAATTTCAGTTCCTGGGAAAGATCATCTTTACATGTTTTAATGGCAACAGCAGTTTTATCCTTTAATGTGCCCTTAAATATGTCAGCAAAAGTTCCCTTGCCCAGTAATTCTCCTACTGTGACATCATCATGATTGAGACCCCCATTTCTTTTTCTAGTTATGGCCATACTGATACCATGCTACTCTTTATTGCAACACTTTTTTTTTTTTTTTGCAATTTAAAAAATTGAGGTAAAATTTACATAACATATAAAATTTGGCATTTTAAAGTGGTTTTTAGTATATTCACTATGTTGTAGCCATCACCACTAATTCCAGAACATTTCCATCATCCCCAGAAGAGACCCCATACCCGTTAGCAGTCACTCCCAATTCTCCCCTTCCCCGCCCCTGGAAACAGCTAATGTACTTTCTGTCTCTATGGATTTGCCTGTTTTGGACACTTCATAAAAATGGAATCATGCAATATGTGGCCTTTTGTGTCTGGCTTCTTTCACTTAGCATCATGTTTTCAAGGCTCATCCATGTTGTAGCATGTATCAGAACTTCATTTCTTTTTATAACTGAATAATGCTCCATTGTATGAATGTGTACCACATTTTGTTTATCCATTCATCAGTGATGGACAGGAACAGTGATTTTTAAGTATTAAAATTGTAAGTTCAACATTAGTGTATCCACAATTATAATTGGTAATGTCAAGGTTATACATGGTGTGAACAGAATGCTGTATAGAAATGATGTGTAAATTATTTGTCAGCATTTCATGCAAGTGTGATTACTTTCCAAGGCCCTTCTAGCTCTGGTTTTATGAAATATGTGAATGTAGTATTTTCGTCAATAAAGTTTAATGCTTTAAGCATTAGTTTAAAATTTGAATGAGAACAATGTTAGGCAGATATGAAGTTATTTGCCACATGTTGTAATGATCATGTTTTGAATTTATTTCAATATGCAGTATTTGAAAATGTCAGTACATAAAGGAAAGGAAATGAGTATAGTTAAGTCAATATATTTTTAAAGCAATTTTTATAATTTAGCAGACATTGCATCTTAATATAAGTCACTATTAAAATCGTGTCCTTGTGAAAAATGTGATGTCATTTTTCTCTTTTTTTTTGTTGATCATGTAAAATCGGTTCCTTTTCATTGCTCTGTGTTCTGTTTACTTTTGACAAGCTATTGCTTGACCCTGTGGAATATTTTCTTGTTTCTATTTAATTTTATCCTCTCTCCCCTCCCCTGACTTCTCCCTCTCTCACAAACAAAATATTCAGTGTTCTTTTTTTTTTTAAACTTCTCATAGTGTGCCTATCTTTAATGGTTTCTGAGAGGGGGAAATGATGAGAAATACACAAATATTTCATTCTTATCTGGGGACTTATTAATTCAAGCCTTTGTTATTGACAGAACTCATTGATTTTTCTTTGTTTCGTAAATCTTCCTTCTTTCCTTCCTTCTTGTTTTCCTCCTTTCCTCCTCCTTCATTTCTTTCCTCCCTCCCTCCCTTCCCTCCTTTGTTTCTCCTTGCCTCCCTCTGCCCCTTTTTTCCATCCATTCCCCCTTCCCTTTCTTCTCCCTGCCTCCTTCCTTCTCTTTTTCCTTTCTTATCTATCAATATAATCACTTTGTTTCTTTCAGGTGAGATTGGAATGAAATTGTTCAGCCGTGACCAGAAATTTATTTTCCTGAGTAGATTGCCGAGAATTATGAATCAAGAGGGCCCATTTGCATCTTCTTAAGTTATTCAGTTATCTGCTTTATTGCTCCATGCCGAAAACTTAAAATTGTTGAGTTGTGCATTACTGTATTTAACTTGTTGCTTAGTTTCTACATGTTTATTTTCAGTAAATGGCTGAAAGTGTTAACTGTTCCATATTTTTAGCACAATGTGCTGCATACAGTTCCCAACAAGCGAATAAGGTTACATGTGTACAGAATTTCACTTTAGGTTAACTAAATATTGCCTGGGTTTAGTTGGGGTTTTTTTTGTTTGTTTTTTTTTCCCCAATCTGAAATGCTACCTTTTTATTGTTTGAAACTGAAAATAAACAATTATTGAACCATTTTGAATTTACCTCGTTTTAAAACTCAGTTTTAATTTATCATATGGCTTGTTTTTAATATTAGTCACTAAAAACAAAGTGGGAGCAGTGTCTTATGCAATGCTTAGGAATCATTTTATATAGTACGTGTACAACATTAAAACCTGTTTAAAAAAGAAAAAGGTACCAGCACTCACTTGTCCCTTGCCATTTTTTCTTGTAATTATGTCAGACAAATCGGGTGGGAAAACCGAAAGTTAATTATGTTTTAATTCTACAGCTACAGGAGCTTTGTATTGCTGAACTTTAGTCTGGAAAAGTTTCACAGTGACATTTTTAAAAGAAAATTTTTTTATCTACTGAATTCTACCAGTGTAACCTTTTTTCTAAATAAACAATAGTTTTCTCAAATGATTGTATATCATTGTGTATATTGTTGCTTATTCACAATAACTTAGTAAAGATAATTCAGTAAGGCTCCTAGCCCTTTCTTTTCTTTTCTGTCCTAGTCCATGGTCTACAATGTTTTCAAATGATATCCAATAATATGAAAAAATCTTATTTGCTCACCTCTGCACCTGGGGTAAACAGTGGGCTGAAACCATGCCTAAAATTATCCATTTACTCTTTAATTCTTTGGAACTGATGATACCCTATGCAAATTAATTTTTTTTTTTTTTAGAGAATGACAAGGCTCTAATTTTTTAAAGGATTGAGAAATGCTGAGCACATTTGAGAATTGGCAAAGGGATATAAATCTTGATGCCCCCTTTCAGGTAATTGTAATTTGCAAAAATTGATGAGCACAATAATTATGGGAGAATGATCCATTCAGTGACTATTGAGCACCCATAATGTGCCTGGCATAAAAAGAAATTATGCATTGTTAAAATGATTTTGACATTGAGAAAATAGCTATGGTTCACCTCAGAATCATTTGTCTGAAACATAGGGAGGAGCTCTCCAGTTATGTTGCATTCACATTTTAAAGAATACATGATTGTGAGTTTGAACTAGAAAGTTCACTACTTGCTTAGCATCAGGCTCTCTTCTCCTTGTCCCTCAAATTATTGAACATAGGTGAGCTTTGGTCATATCCTTGCTAGAAATGAATGAGGATGGAAAATACTAACTTTGGATTTAACTGTGCAAAAATAATTTATGTTGGAAGTAGGAAATCTGCATTTGTGTAGTGGTAGCTATTTTTAAACATCTACTCTGTTCTAGGTACAAAGGAATATTAAGACCCAACTCCTGTACCTAGGGTGCTTCCAATCTAGTTTGAGAAATAAGGGCCAAATGAGTGCTATTGGGGGTAAGCAAACTATTTCTGTAAAGGGCCAGATAGTAAATATTTAAGACATTACGGGCTGTGTATACCCTGTTGCAACTCCTTGGCTCTGCCATTATAGCATGAAAGGAGCCATAGGTGATATGTAAATGAGTAAGCATGACTGAGTTCTAGTAGAATTTCGTTTACAAAAACTGGCTATAGAGCCTCCTATAGAAGATTTATTTAAAAAATATTTGAGTGCCTCTTATGCACCAGAGGTGCACCAGAGGTATATAGCCTTGAGCACAACAAAGTCCCTGCTACCCTCATGTAACTTCCATTCTAGTCAATGGAGGCAAACAAATAATGTTGGATGGAGGGAGGTCCTCCGAGGAAATCTAAACCTAGGTGATGCAGGGCTTACTGCTCTGTATATAGAGGGATCATGTGGAGTGAAGAGGTGCAAAGCAGTATATTTTGAGGCAGTTATCACACTATGAATATTACTAAGTAATATGAGCAGGTGTCATCCTAACCCCTCCCCCCAAAATCTTTGAATGTTTTACATGAAAATCATGTAATATGCAGGATTTCTCTCTCAGGAACTAGGCTCTAAGCTGTATTGACTGGTGTCTTAAGCTTGCCATCTTTTAGAAAGGAGTTCTTACCTTTAGGCTCATAAATGGAGAATATCTACAGGACCCACCCCCCGAAATTTTTGTGGTATGTGCATTTTTTCTAGCTTTCAGTTCTCAAAAAGATTTTAAGGTGGCAAGTTTGTTTTTCTGGGTCTTGATCCGAAGAACTGTATATAAACACGTACAAGTAGCCCTGGACCCTCTCTTGAGCTGGTGAGAAGTTGGAAGACAGTCGTCCATCCATCTGCGTTGTCTTAAACGGTAGGGGCAAAAGTTAGAATATCTTGCCTTGTCTTGTCAGTGTACAAGTGATTTGCAGTTTATTGTTAGAAAATCACTGGTCCATGGTACAGGGCTGTTTTCTGTTTCCTGGAAGCACCTTAGCCAAGTACGGGTGGAAATTCTAGCAGCCTTATTTTTTTTTCCCCAGCAATTGTGTAATTATTTTATTTCTACCCTACCATGTTCCAAAAAGGATTTACGAAAATACATACAGTACAGTATTTAAGAAGTAAATGAGAAAATTTGATTTCTGGGTGAAATTAATACCTAAAGTGAAGTTAACACCCCAAAATGTCATGTATACCTGGGCCATGAATCAGTTCTGAGAAACTTGATAGGTCACACAGAGAAGGTGTGATGTGTCAGTTACAGGAATTACAGTGTCCATTAAATAAAAAACCAGTCATGGAGAAGAACATTTTCTGGCAATGTAACCCGAAAGAAACTTTTCCTTTGCATTCTCATAAGGAACAAGCCCTGTCTTTTCAGTAAACAAAACAAAGGGATGTATCTTGTAGTGGCCCTGAATATTAGCTGATGGCCAACACCTCAACTCATCCTGGTAAGTATATTTCTACAATGACACCAAAATATGTGTTCCAGGCACCCAGGTCTCTGATGATTTGGTTCAGTCCAGGAAAACGTTTTCGAATATTCAGGACAGGTTTTCTAAACTAGGATTTATGATGGCCTTACTTTTCATAAGCATGTTTGTAAAGATCAGAAAACTCATGCAACCGTTGTTTGGTTTCCATGATACAAGTAAGATAAACAAGATCTCATTAGTTTAAAAGCTGTGCCTGACCTTTGATTTTTTTGTTTGTTTTTATGGATACTGATCTCTAAGGCCTTAGGTAGAATGGATCTTATAATATTAGAGCCACTTAATATTCTGTCTTATCACTTATCAGAAGCATGGTTTAAATGTTTAATTTTTTAAATTGAAGTAACATTTCTAGAGACATTGTCAGGGCCAAAGAGATTTCACTGGACCTAGAGTTGAGAATAAAAAGAGGAGCTGCTTAAGAGATGGTAATTCATGCTAGTTGCATACGGATTTTGTTGGTATTTATAAATGCAAATTGACATAACTAAGAATGACAATAGAAGGGATATTGGAAATGTAACTAAAGGAAGTGCGACAACCTGAGAAGATCTGTATTAACGTAAGAATAATTGCTTTTTATTTCTGATTCTTAGATACTGTTTTACCTTCTAATGACCAGTTCCACATCAATCAGGCTAACAAAGCTTAATTCCTTTGATGTGTTGTTAAATAGGGGTGTTTAGTGGAAGAAGAAAAGAAGATTTTGGACACAGGGCACATAAATGCATCATTGCAAGTCAGAAGTAGCCTTCATTTAGGGAAGGATTAGGAGCTAGAAAATGACCTGGTACTTAACCTCTAGCTTAGTCTGACCTCTGGTTTTTGTCCTGTGACAGCTAGATGTCCTTAGATTTGAATATCAAGCTGATAAAGAGCTACTATCACCCATGTTCCCACAACATTTTAGCCGGAATGATATTATTGTCCTATATTCAAGGCCTTCATGATCCTAATTTCATGCAGTTTGTTGTGATGCTTATCTTCTAGGGTTACCTATATCATCATTATCAAAGAACATTTATGACATAATTTAAATATGCCGTTGCTAGTTACTATTATGCAGACACCTTTTGCGCTTTCCAGGATAATTGATCCAGGACATCAATAATAGAGAAAAGATCACGCTTACAAGATACAAGCAGGAAATGAAGTGTAAAACGAGTAAGGTATTCATACCACATGCAACTGGGGTCCTGTTACATTTTAAGATGATGGTGAGTACTCAGGGTAAGAATGACCTCAGACTAGGTGTGATTTGGGAAGTCTTGCTCTCAACAGGTTGATCTGGGAAGACTTCAGGAAGGATTGGATGGTCAGGAAGCCATTCTCAGGCGACAGAATGTTGAACTTGGAATTCAGACCCATTTTTGTATAGTGCAGAATCCTTGAAGTCAACCTGTTCCCCTGCTAGCGCAGGATTGGATCATATTTGAGAGGCAAATACTCCCTCTTTGGATACTGTTCCATGCTGCCTCAAGACTTTTTCCTTTTTTTGTCTTTCTTCATGACTAAGTCCGACATCACCAATCTTTTTATTGCTTTAATCAGTGTTAATCACATTTTTCATATCTTTACAGGTAATTGAAAAGTTACTGCCTGTATGTCAAGATGATTTCCCTTATCTGTTTCCTCTGAGTGGGGATGAGCTCCACTTGAATGTCCTTGCCTGGTCTTCACAGTGCCCTTTTGTTAATGAATTAAATCTAACAATACATTAAAGCACATAAAGAGGACCTAGTAGTGGCAGGTACTCAGTAACTGTTAGCAATTTTATGTAGTGATAATATTTATACCAGTAGTTTGCAGACTGGGAATCTGATATCAGAGTTAGAATTAATTGGGAAACTTTAGGTTCTGCATTCCAAATATACTGAATTAGATTATTTTGGAGTGGGGGCCTGGAGTATTTTTTAACACAGTTCCTCAGGTGATTCTAATGTAGGGACGGTATTTGGGGATCACAGTTCAACCAGCCTGCAATCCTGACCTCTCTGTTCTTACCTCAATTAGAAACAACACATCAGAAGCTTCTTATTTCTGAGGGTAGTAAGTGTTAGGCTCCAGGGACAACTCATCTTTGGCAGGAAGTATTTTAAAGATAAGAGTAACAACCCCTGTCCTGGGATCAGAGTTCATCAACTCTGCTAGCCCGTGCTGCCCTTGTTCATTCTGACTCCCTGCCTTCTCCAGCCTACCTTCACTGACCTTCCTGGATCTAAGTTCTTGTTAACCTAGACGTATATTGTCAGCAAGCATCGACTATCAAGGTAAGATGTATGGAGTTCAGAGCTGCTTTTGATACCACTTGTACTTTCTCCTTTAACTTTCATCTGCAGTGGGTCATTTTTCTATGGTGGTTGTGTTCAGGGCTGGGTTTTGTCCTCCATTCCTTTTCCTTGCATAATATCCTGATGTTTGTGGAGGGGGGTTGCATAACTGTTTAATAATTCAATGCTATAAATTTCTCTTTAACCACTGCTCTAATTGCATCCCACAATTTTAATATGTGGCATTTTCATTTTCATTCAGCTCAAAATATTTTCCACCTTCCCTTATGATTTATTCTTTGACCCATGTGTTATTTAGAAGTGTTTTAATTTCCAAATATTTGCAAAATTTCTCAGATACCCTTCTGTTAATTGATACGTAGTTTAGTTCTGTTGGTCAAAGAACATACTTTGAATTATTTCAATTCTCTTACATTTACTGAGGCTTATTTTATGGCACAGTAGCTGGTCTACCATGGTGAATACTCCATGTGCATTTGAAAAGAATGTGTATTCTGTTTTTGTTGGATGTAGTGTTCTATAAATGCCAGTTAGGTCTAGTTGGTTGGTGGTGTTCCAAATATTCTGTGTCCTTGCTGATTTTCTGTCTGCTTGGTCTGTCAGTTGCTGAGAGAGGTGTATTGTAATTTGAAAATAATAATTGTGGCTTTATCTTATTTCTTCTTTTGGTTTTGTCAATTTTTGTTCTATGTATTTTGAAACTTTGTGATTAGGTGCATACACATTTGGGATTATGTACTCTTGGTGAATTGACCCCTTTATCAAAATGAAATATTCTTTATTTCTGATAATATTCCTCATTCTAAAATCCATGTCAAAATTAATGTAGTTTCTCCAGCTTTCTTCTGATTCCATTTGCAGGGTGTATTTTTTCCATTCTTTTTTTTAAATATTGAAAATGGGTTTCTTATTAATCCAATTTGACAATCTCTGCCTTTTAAAAAATATTTAAGATTTATTTATCTGAGAGAGAGAGAACATGCGCATGTGTGCAGGGGGAAGGGTGGGGGGAGAGAGAGAGAGAGAATCTCAAGCAGACTCCCTACCAAGCAGGGAGCCCGATGGGGGGCCCTATCCCATGACCGCGAGATTATGACCTGAGCAGAAATCAAGAGTCAGATGCCCAACTGACTGCACCTCCCAGGCACATCTATCTATCTGTCTGTCTGTCTATCTATCTATCTATCTATCTATCTATCTATCTATCTAATTTATCTATCAAGTGATCTTCATGCCAGCGTGGGGCTCAGACTCATGACCCTGAGATCAAAAGTTGTATGCTCTACCAACTGAGTCAGCCAGGTGCCCCAACAATCTCTGCCTTTTAATTAGGGTGTTTAGACAATGCATTTAATGTCATTATTGATGTGATTGGGTTTAAATCTGATATCTTGCTATTTGTTTTCTATTTGTCCCATCATATCTTCCTTTTTTTCCTGCCTTCTTTTAGATGGATTGTCCTTCAGTTTCCTCATTGGTAAAATGAGGCTAATAATAACAGTCATTTCAATAAGGTACTCCTAAGGATTAAATGAGATAATTTTTTTTTTAATAAATGTCTCACATTTGTTTTTTTTATTTATTTTTTTAAAAGATTTTATTTATTTATTTGAGAGAGAGAATGAGAGAGAGAGAGAGTACATGAGCGGGGGGAAGGTCAGAGGGAGAAGCAGACTCCCCGCTGAGCAGGGAGCCCGATGCGGGACTCGATCTTGGGACTCCAGGATCATGACCTGAGCCGAAGGCAGTCGCTTAACCAACTGAGCCACCCAGGCGCCCCTAAATGAGATAATTTTTTTTAAAGATTTATTTGAGAGAGAAAGCGCACAAGCGGGGGGAGGAGCAGAGGGAGAGGGACAAGCAGACTCCATGCTGAGTGCAGAGCATGAAGGGAGGCTCTGTCCCAGGACCCTGAGATCATGACCTGAGCCAAAGTCAGAAGCTTAACCAAGTGAGCCACCCAGGTGCCCCAAATGAGACAATTTATACATCGATGCTTGGCACATATTTATATAGAGCTCTAATTTTTTTAAATCAAAGGATAGAGAACTCCTTAGGATGTCAACTCTGCAAAGGTTTTCGGTTCTAGAGCTATTAAGTACATATACAGATGAGTTACGTAGTTGTCTACAGGAGTAGTTTGGGCACTGAAAGGTCCTGATTCCAAAATATCTCCCCTACTGGCCAGCTGTGGTGTGTGAAATTTTCACAAGTACGGATTTTTTTTTTTTTTTTTTAACTTAAATAGCCTACTTTGAAGAACGTTAGCTATTAAGATCGTGAGGGCCAGCAGCAGTTGCCGGCAGAGGCCTGCGCTCCGGGAGCGCGTGGGACGGGCGGGTGCCATGGGAGCGCTGGGGGGAGGGCGGGGGGGCACAGGTTGCCGAGAGGCGCCTGGAGGCCGGGGTGGGAAGGCTCGGCGGGCCAAAGGCCGCGGCGGGAGTGCAGACTGGGCCGGCCGCGCAGGAGGAGTGGGAGGCGCGGGGAGAGGCGCTTTTCCTCTGGCTTTCTCTGAAGCGCCTGCCTGCCACCCAAGGGGCTTTTCCTCTGGCCGAGGGTGGGGCTCCAGGTGCGCGCGAAAGACACCGATCAGCCCCTCCTTGGTATTTTCTCAAGTCTTCATTTCTTTAAGAGCGCAACAGGTGTGAACTCCCTCTCGCCGCCACCCTTGTACCTGCGCTAGGTGTTTCTCAGCAGCGGACGCCACCTATATGCCCCATCTCGGGCCCCGCCCCAGTGTCCGCCTGTAAGATTAGCAGCTGGCCCTGCCCAGCAGAAGCCCTGACTGTACAGACTCACTCCCCGGGCGCGGCCACAAGTAAGGATTTTATAGGAACTTCTGGAGATGTGCATATCCTTTAAGAAAGGGATTATGGGAGGAGTCAACCAATTTTCTCAGGAGCACTGAAGCACAAATGATTTCTGATGACCCCATCATGCTCCCATATTCCCTAGGAAAACATTGAGAGGTTTTGCTTTAGGCAAAATTCAGAGAAAGGGACACAGCCTGAGGCTGTGAGAGTACCACAGTGGGCAGCTCAGATGGCTACTTGAAGGTAAAAGGAGAGGTGGGAAATTTGCCCAAATGGACCTGGCGCAGTTGGTGGTTTTATTTTGTGCCAGTTTGTGAAGTTAAGCTTCTGGTTTTTGTATTTGAGGCTTTCCTTCAGTTTCATTGTAAGAGGAATATGTCACAATTGATACTTAATTGTTTGACCTATGCAGTAGTTGACTTGGTCATATTTTATATTTTATTCACTTCCAAAAAATGAGGGCTGGTTTGGAAGTCTAATTTAGTAGGTTGGGAACAGTTGTGCTTTCCCATCTTTTGCTTCTTCATTGAGGATTTGTTTGGTTTCTGTGGCTTCTTCAACACTCATCTAGACTATAAGCTTCACAATTGCAGGACTGTTGTTTAATGCCAGCACCTACCACATGGCACAGGGTACTCAATAAATATTGGACCCAGGGGTGCCTGGCTGGCTCAGTCAGTAGATTGGTTCTGAGGTAGCTCCATGGTTGAGGTAGATTTGCAATCTATAGGCTTTTGCAAGCTGATCAGAGACCCTAACCACCCTTTGTTATGGGAAAATATGTTCTGCTTTCCCAACAGTTGACATACAAATAAATTTTGGAACACAACCCATTGAAAAATTGGAGATGATTGGTAGACTAATTCATCCATGCTTTTTTCGCCAGGAAGCCCAAGTAAATAGATTTCCAGATTGGTCTGTATATAACAATGAGTGCCACTGCTTTTCTATAACTCTGGACAAATAGCAGAGAAGGTTTTTCTTTTCAAGGTTGATATAATTATCATTATTATTTAAAAAAATCTTTTTAGAGAGAGAGGGGCAGAGGGAGAGAGAGAATCTTAAGCAGGCTCCATGCCCAGCTCATGAACCCAACATGGGGCTCAATCTCACAACCCTGAGATCATGACCTGAACTGAAATCAAGAGTCGAGACACTTAACCAATTGAGCCACCCAGACCCCCCAAGGTTGATATAATTATTTTTGATGGAATATGAATTGGCTAAAGAAAATTCTGGGGGCTCCTGGGTGGCTCAGTCAGTTAAGCATCTGCCTTCGGCTCAGGTCATGATCCCAGTGTCCTGAGATCGAGCCCTACCTTGGGCTACCTGCTCAGTGGGGGAGCCTGCTTCTCCCTCTCCCTCTGCTCCTTCCCCTGCTTGTGTTCTCTCTCTCTGACAAATCAACAAAATCTTAAAAAAAAAAAATTCTTTCTGGTTACTTTATTTTGGTGGTAGTTGGGAGGGATATTAGTTTAGAGCAACTTAAAAAAAATACTGGAGTTCAACTTTTTTCAAATACATTTTTTTCTCTTTATAATCAAAATAACATTCATTGAGGCAATTTACATGACAGATTTCCCAGGGTCTCTTTCATTGTTCAACTTTGTTGGCAGACATAAAATGTAGATGTCTAATGTCCTAAGAACTAGGATAGGCTAACCTTTGAAGAAAGAACATTATGGGTAAAGATATCTGCCAGAGGGACCTTTCATGCCATCAACTCCCAATTATTTTAGAGCTGGTATGTTGAAAGATGAAGTCATTAGGAATATTTTAAGAGCCACATCTCACTGTTCCCTGTGGGATATGTCCAGGAAATTCTGACTCTGCCTACTGGCCCAAATAGAGTTTAAATTCTTTCTCAAAGTAAGAAATACTTTGCGTTCTTTGTCTTGGTGAAACATTACAGCTGCTGAGGTATGAAATAATTGATTTGCTTTTACGTTTAGTCAGAAAGCTTCCTTAGGACGTTTTTAAACCATAGTTCAGTTAACAAAAGTTCCACTTACCTACAGCATTTGAACATATTCAGTGGCTTAACTGAGATACATGCTAAAATTAAAGTGGCAAACGAATTTCCATTAAAATTCTGATTCATGTAGCTTAGGTAGATGTTAGCACTGTTAAGAGTATGTTTTCTTTTGAGGAAGGATGGTAGGATACTTTGTTTTAGTGGGGAGGGAGTACAGGTTTGGTCAGGGAGAAGGTGAAGTAAGATGGCAAGCATTTCAGATTTATTCATTTATTTTTTAGTAATCTCTACACCCAAGGTGGGGCTTGAACTTACAACCCTGAGATCAAGAGTCACATGCTCTTCCGACTTTAGCCAGCCAGGTACCCCAAGATGGCAAACATTTTTATAGGTGCTAAAATGAAGCATAGCAACATTCATTTTCCGCCCCCCCCCCCCTTTTTAACCAAAGGCCTTTAGAGGTCAGAGATCAAGTAGCCTGTAAGCTAAACTTCTTCACTATCCTAGGTACTCCTGGTTCACTTTACACAATAAATGTTTCTGGAAAGCACTCTAGAGTGTACACATACATAAATCAAATAATTTTCTCATTGACAGCAGTTTCACTTCTGATCTTTGTCAACAGATTATAAAACTAACCCAGTCAGATAGTTAACACAGAAGGAGATTCTATTGTTTTAGGGAACTCTGGTGAATTATTTCATGAAACAAAGAAGCTTTAGGATAATGTGTACGCTTGTGTCCTATATTTAAATTACATATATGGGCCTTCCTAAAAGTGAGGACTGGCTATATTTTCTCTAATTTATTTTCTCCACATATTCCCCCCTAAATTCTAGAAACCAAATTTTCTTGCTTCATTTTTTCATTTTGGTTATTTGTTGTACCTTATAACAATTATAGAGCAATCATTCATTCTACAAATGTTCATTGTTCATGTAGGATTGCGATGTGGGAGCACAGGAGGAGTGAGAGGTTGGAGGAAGAGGGGTTCAGGGAAAATTGCTTGGGGTTGGTGATGTCTATAAAAGCACAAGCCTCAGACAAAGTAATTCATTAGCACATGCCAAAGTTTTATTCAACCAATTAATGAAAGAATCAGCAGATACACAAGAATGCTTCTTCAAAGAGCATTTGAAAAACAGGGATTAATTTAATCAGTTGGGAAAAGAATGCCAAAATAAGATGACTAAGTTAGATTAAAAACTGACTAATGTTTTATAGTGCAATAAACTGAAACTTTTGGGGTTATTTACTGAACCAAGAACCCTCCAAAAAGTAAATCACATTTTGGTAGTTTTCTACATGTTAACCTCTAACTTTATAAGACTAAAATTCTCTGGACCCTAATTAGTTGTGGATTGTTAGTCAAAGGTACAAACCTAGAGGGAGAGAACTGACAGGCTTATTAGAAAATTTGCTGCCATGATATTTAATAAGTTTTGCAATCATCATTTTTCCTTATTTTCAAGTTTTAGATTAAGTTTTCTTATATAGTCTTATGCAACCTTGGACAATAATTCTTTAAGAGTGGTCTTGGGCACACACAACAAAACTGATCTTATTGTGGTTTTGTGTCAAGATAATTAGTTGGGCTTCTTGCTTAGTTAGTAATTTTCTCTAATTCTTAGAGGTAATGGAAATTAGATATAGCCCCAATAGGGTAGATGATATTGTTCAGTTATTTACTCCCCACCTTTCCTGTAAGAGGATTATGTATCCTTGCCTATTGCCAGGTGACTTGCCATGCCTCTTGTGGGAGGAATACAGATTTGACTTTGGGCACAACTGACATGCTTTGGCAATAGAGTGTGAGTGGATATGACATGCCACATCCAAGCAGAGGTTTAAAGTGATTATGTGGTTTGGCTTAACCTCTTATTTTAGCCCTTTGCAAAGATAATAGTATAGCCCAGGTAAAGGCCTCAGGCTGGGTGCTAGAATGAGAAGACATTTATATCTGTGGATTAAGGCTAAGAAGAACTGAGCACAGTTGCAACTGACCTGCCATAAGGCCCCAGCTTACATGTAATATGAGCAAAAAATAAAGGTTGTAAGCCACTGAGATTACCCCCTAGGTTAGGAACAAGACAAGAATGTCCACTCTCTCTGCTTCTGTTCAACACTGTACTAGAGTTCTAGCCAGGGCAAGTAGACAAAACAGTGAAATTAAAGGTATCTGAATTGTGAAGGAAGGAGTAAAACTATCTCTATTTACAGATGACATGATTTATCATATAGAAAATCCTAAGGAATCCACTAATAACTATTAGAACTAATAAAAGGGTTCCACAAAGTTGTAGGATACAGAATTAATATAAAAATCAATTATATTTTTATACAATAGCAATGAGCAACCTGAAAATGAAATTAAGAAAACAATTCCATTTATAATAGCATCAAAAAGATTAAAATATGTAGGAATAAATTTAACAGAGTGTAACCTTATGTTTTTAGGCGTATAGAACATTATTGAAAGAAATTAAACATGAAGCAAATAAATAGAAAGACATCCTATATTCATTAAGATGGCAGTACTTCCCCAATTGATCTATAGATTCAACCCAATCCTTAACAGAATTCCAATTAAAAAATGGACAAATGATCTGAAATGATTTTTCCAAAGAAGATATAGAAATGGCCAATAAGCCCACAAAAAGATGCTCAACATCATTAGCTCTCAGGCAAATGCAAATCAAAACCACAATGAGATACCACACCCAGTAGAATGGCTATAATAAAAAAGACAGATAATAATAAATGTTGACCAGGATGTTGAGAAATGAGAACTTTCATATGTTGTTGGTGGGAATGTAAAATGGTGCAGGCGCTTTGGAAAAGAGTGGCTGTTGCTCAAATGGTTAAACATAGAGTTATAATTTGATCTACCAGTTCTCCTAGGTATATACCCAAGAGAATCAAAAACATTCTTCCACACAAAAATCTGGATACAGATGCTTATAGCAGCATTATTCATAATAGTAAAAAAATGAATGAATAAACAAAATAGGGTATATCCATACTATGGAATATTATTTGGTCATAAAAAGGAATGAAGCTATAACATGAACCTTGAAAATGTTATGCTAAGTGACAGAATCTAGTCTCAAAAGACTATATATTATATGATTTATGTGATGCAAAATGTCCAAAATAGGCAGATCTATAGACTTTGAAAGTGGTTTCTAGTTCTGGGGGAATTAAGGGGAATGATGTAGCTAAAGGGCATTGGGTTTTTTCTTAGGGGTGATGGAATGTTCTAAAATTGATTATGGTACTGATTGCAAAATTCTTTCTATATACTGAAAACCATTGAACTGTACAATTTAAGTGTGTGAATTATGTGGTATGTGAATTATATTCAGTAAAAGCATTACCCCAAAAAGGTCAGTTTTTGGACAGTGCATGTGAACTTGATTATGCTTCTATCCATCCTGAGGGATATAGTAGCTGAGATATACATATTAAAAACATTTGGCCTATAAAAAATACTGGTGGAATTGGAGCTTCTCTTTATTTGGAAACTTTTCTCGTATTGTGGGTTTGATGACAAGAAAACTTATAATAATGTTGATATAATTTTAAATTATAAAACAGAGGCTTCCAGTAATTGTGGAGGAATGAAGTGGTCATGTGTAACTTCTTGCAGATAACAATTACAAAAATTGATTTAAAAAACTTAAGACACTGGGAAGTACCCAAAATCAGAAGAAAAAAACACCACAACTGCAAAGAGTGAGTTGTGAGTTTGTGGCTTTCTGGTCCGAAGACATTTCCTGATCCCTATGGCTATGACTAGAAGAAATTGCAGTGGAAAAACATAGCCTTATTGGCTCAAGGTACCTTTCAGGGCTGGAAAATTAGCTGGAAATTTAAAGAGGGAAATTCTGGCAGCAAGAGGAGTATAGAAAGAATGACACCCGAATTCCAAATATAAATTCTCCCCAGATTCTTTTTGACAGCTAAACTATGCATGTATAGGAGAGGATTCATGAGACCCAACACAAAATAGGTAAAGACCAGAGAGAAATCTACACTTGAAATATGGAGCTACAGAGAGCAAGATCTGTGTATTTGTTGCCTTTTTTTGGGTAGGTTTTTGGTTTAACTTTTTAAATTTTTTAAATTTTATTTTTTGAAAACGATTTTATTTGAGAGAGATAGAAGGCATGAGCCAGGGGGGAAGGGCAGAGGGAGAAGCAGGCTTCCCAACGAGCAGGGAGCCTGATGGGGGGCTCTGCTGAAGGCAGGCGCTCAACTGACTGAGCCACCCAGGCACCCCTAACTTTTATTTTATTTATTTTTATTTTTTTTTAAAGATTTTATTTATTTATTTGAGAGAGAATGAGTGAGAGAGAGCGCACATGAGAGAGGGGAGGGTCAGAGGGAGAAGCAGACTCCCCACTGAGCGGGGAGCCCGATGTGGGACTCGATCCTGGGATTCCGGATCATGACCTGAGCCGGAGGCAGTTGCTTAACCAACTGAGCCACCCAGGTGTCCCTAACTTTTTTTTTTTTTTTAAAGATTTATTTATTTGAGAGAGAGTGAGAGCACAAGCGGGAGGGTCAGGGGGAGAGGGAGAGAGAATCTCAAGCAGACTCTGCCCTGAGTGCACAGCCTGATGTGGGGCTTGATCTCAGGACCCTGAGTTCATGACCTGAGCTGAAATCAAGAGTCGGATGCTTAAGTGACTGTACCAGGGGCGCCCCTATTTGGCTTAACTTTTAAAAAATTATTTTTATTTATATTTAAAAAATCAACTTTATTAAAGTTTATTTTACGTTGTGTTTTTTTTTCCTTTTTTATTTGGAAACAATTATAAATCCACACGAAGTTTCAAAAAATAGTACAGAGAGGTCTGTGTACCCTTCTCCCAATTTCCCCCAATGGTTACATCTTACGTAACTGTGGTACGGTATCAACACCATGAAATTGACATAGATAGAATATGTGTCTGTAATTCTGTGCCCTTTTGTTGTGGATGTATATTAGGGTAACCACCAGTACAATCAATATGCAGAACTATCCTGCCACCACAAAGATCTCCCTTGTGCTACCCTTTAATTAGTGATATTCACCCTTCCCCTCCCCACCATCCCTAACCTCTGATAACCACTAATCTGTTTTCCATCACTGCAGTTTTGTTACATGGAGAATGTTATATAAATGGAATAATATAGCATGTGAATTTTTTTGACCCTATGAGATTGGCTTTTTTCACTTAGCATAATTCCCCTGAGATACACATGTTTTCAATATTTCATGCCTGTTTGTTTCTGATTAATATTTCATGGAACAGATATACCACAGTTTATTTAACAATTCACCTATTGAGGGATATTTTGGTTCGCAGTTTTTGGCTATTACAAATAAAGCTGCTAGGGTGCCTGGGTGGCTCAGTCGTTAAGCGTCTGCCTTCGGCTCAGGTCATGATCCCAGGGTCCTGGGATCAAGTCCCACATCGGGCTCCCTGCTCAGCAGGAAGCCTGCTTCTCCCTCTCCCACTCCCCCTGCTTGTGTTCCTGCTCTCGCTGTCTCTCTCTGTCAAATAAATAAATAAAATCTTTAAAAAAAAAAAAAGAAAATAAATAAAGCTGCTGTGAAGGTTCATGTACAGGTTTTTGTGTAGATGTAAATTTTCACTTTTCTGGGAATAAATGCCCAGGAATATAATTGCTGGGTTGTATGGTAGTTGAATGTTTGGTTTAATAAGAAACTGCCAAACTATGATCATTGATTTCATATTCCCATCAGTAATGTATGAGAGATCCTGTTGTTCCATATATTTACCAGCATTTGGTAATGTCACTCTTTTTTATTTTAGCTGTTCTAACAGGTGTGTATTTATATCTCATTGTAGTCTTAATTTGCATTTCTTTAATGGCTAGTGATGTTGAAAAATAATTTTAAAAATAACTTATTGAAGTGAAATTCACACATTATTTGAAGGTTGACAATTCAGTGGCATTTAATACATATATGTTGTGAAATCACCACCTCTATCTCATTCCAAAATATTTCCATCACTCCATAGTAAAAATTCTTATCCATTAAGTGGTTTCTCCTCAGTTGCGCTCCTCCCAGCCCCCTGGCAATCACCAATCGGCATTCTATCTCTATGGATTTACCTATTCCAGGTATTTCATATAAATGGATTCATATAATATATGACCTTATTGTCTGGCTTCTTTCATTTAGCGTAATGTTAAACTTACAATCCATGTTGTGGCAGAGATCAGTACTTCATTCCTTTGTTGAGACCTACTGTCTGTATATACCACAATTTATCTGTTCATCCATTGATGGACATTTGGGCTGTTTCAACCTCTGCTATTGTGAATAGTGCTGCTGTGAACATGTAAGCACATGTACTTATTTGAGTACCTGTTTTCAGTTCTTTTGGGTATATATCTAGAGGTGTGTTCCCCCCCCCGCCCCATTTTAACTGTATGCATTCCCATCTGTGCTTAGATGGAGCAGCAGAAAACTGAAGCCTGTGGACTTGCAGTGCCAGTAGACAGAGTGTAAGGCCAGCAGGACAGCTGGTAATTAGGTGTAAAACCTTAGAGGCAAGGAAGCCACAGAAAGGCTGAGCCTCATCTCTGTCCAAATTCTTGGCTGACTGTCAAATTACATGGGCCCGTGGGAGACGCCACAGGGAGTCAGGCTAAAAAACAAAGCGGGTAGCTATAAGAACAAACCAAATATATCATTTGCTGCATACCACAAAGAACACAAAATTTGCAGTTTGAGTTCAGGTATGTTAACTGTCTCCTAGAATAAAAACCCAATAATTATAAGAATACATCAGAATCCAGAGTCACTGCAACATATTTTGTGTAATGTCTAATTTTCAACCAAAAATACTGGACATTGACAGAAACAGAAAAGTGAGACTCAGGCCTAGGGAAAAAGGCAGTCAATAGAATTGACTATTAATTCTAAGTGGGTCCAAATATCAGACTTAGCAGACAACGGCTTATCTATTATGAATCTATTTGAACATTCAAAGAATTAAAGGAAAATTTTCAAAGAATTAAAGGAAAATGTGTTATCAATGAATGAGAACATGACAATAGGGATTTTGAAGCTACCACAAAAAACAAATAGATACTCTAGAGCTGAAAAACACAATAACAAATAAATTTACTAGAGGGGCTCAACAACATATTGAAGATGGCAGAAGAATTAATGGACTTGATTTCATATATATATTTCATACATATATAAATTTGAAGAACAGAGAGGACTGAAGCAAAATGAAGAGACAACAGTCCAATGTATTGGTAATTGATATCCCATAGAGGAAAGAGGAAAAAGGGCAGAAAAAAAATATTTGAAAAAAGAGTGGCTGAAAAGTTTAAAGGATCTCAAACACACCTAATTATTTCTAGCATCTTCTTTGTTGTGTTTTGCAATAGGTTACAAAGTGGAGGAGCAGGCCTTTGGTGCTACCTAGTGGCCATTTGGAAGTGACAATAATTTTGATATAAACACCTTGATAATTTTAATTCCTTGAATCTCGGAATTTGTGGCTTGTCTCAGAGAAGGGCAACATCAACAAGAGTTTCCAGTTAATAGCACAGATGCCCCAAAAAGGAAATGGCCACAGCCTTGTCTGTGTTATTAATCAGGAAAAAATACTTTGTAATAACTAAAAGAAAAAAATAGATGAGTAATTTCAGCTACTTTATAATTGGAAGCCCATACTCTATTTAATTACAGTCATTTATAGTTTTAAAGTATGCAAAATCAGCACAAAAACAAGAACAGTAACAGATCTTTTTGAGCAATTGTATTTGGGTATGGTGAGAAAAACAAACTTTTGTCATCTGGGTAGAACATGCAGAAAGTAAATAACATTTTACACCCTCATGGTTGAGAACAAACCATATACTCAAAGACCACTTTTCTTTCTGAGTTACCAGTCCTCTACTATATATATCTTCTGTTTTTAAAATCAAATAGTTTTAATAGACTTCAATATGTACATATCTAAATGCATGCACTAAACAATGATACATGACCACACTAAAGCTTTAAACATTAGCTTTAGAAGTTAATCTTAAAAGTCTTACAATATTTTGTAAGACTTTTAATCGCCTGGATTTTCCATTGTAATCTAAATGTTATGAAGAACAAATACATTTATATATTAATGAGTCAATTAAAAATGAAATTTTATGGTGACCAAATATTTTCACTTTTTCTAGCTCTCTTTAATTTCTTTAAAAATTGTTGCACTTAGATAATGCAATATTCCGCTTGCATTATATTCTTCAATGTAATAAAATCCGGGAGAAGGCATTTAATTTTTTAAATACCAAATTTACCAAATCACTGATTTGTGGGAAGATTCATTTTGATAGAGAATATTAGATGAACTTGGAAATGTATGTTAACTTTTATTTATTTAAAAATATTAAAAATGCTTCACAGAAGTTTTCAGTAGTGCTTTTTTATGATTAGTAGTTACTAGGTTGATATGTCTTCCTCTCTCTCTCTCTCTCTCGCGTGCGCGCGCTTGCTTTCTACCTTTCCTTTTCTTTCTTTCCTTTCTTTTTTTATTATTATGTTAATCACCATACATCACATCATTAATTTTTGATGTAGTGTTTCGTGATTCATTATTTGTGTATAACACCCAGTGCTCCATGCAGAACGTGCCCTCTTTAATACCCATCACCAGGCTAACCCATCCTCCCACCCCCCTCTCCTCTAGAACCCTCAGTTTGTTTTTCAGAGTCCACTGTCTCTCATGGTTCATCTCCCCCTCCGATTTTCCCCCCTTCATTCTTCCCCTCCTGCTCTCTTCTTTTTTTTTTGTAAACATATAACGTATTATTTGTTTCAGAGGTACAGATCTGTGATTCAACAGTCTTGCACAATTCACAGCGCTTACCATAGCACATACCCTCCCCAATGTCTATCACCCAGCCGCCCCATCCCTCCCATCCCCAACCACTCCAGCAACCCCCAGTTTGTTTCCTGAGATTAAGAACTCCTCATATCAGTGGGGTCATATGATACATGTCTTTCTCTGATTGGCTTATTTTGCTCAGCATAACACTCTCCAGTTCTATCCACATCATCGCAAATGGCAAGATTTCATTCCTTTCGATGGCTGCATAATATTCCATTGTGTGTGTGTGTGTATATATATATATATATATATACACACCACATCTTTATCCATTCATCTGTTGATGGACATCTTGGCTCTTTCCACAATTTGGCTATTGTGGACATTGCTGCTATAAACATCGGGGTGCACGTACCCCTTCGGATCCCTACATTTGTATCTTTGGGGTAAATACCCAGTAGTGCAATTGCTGGATCGTATGGTGGCTCTATTTTCAACTTTTTGAAGAACCTCCATACTGTTTTCCAGAGTGGCTGCACCAGCTTGCATTCCCACCAACAGTGTAGGAGGGTTCCCCTTTCTCCGCATCCCTGCCAACATCTGTCATTTCCTGACTTGACCATTCTGACTGGTGTGAGGTGATATCTCATTGAGGTTTTGATTTGTATTTCCCTGATGCCGAGTGATGTTGAGCACTTTTTCATGTGTCTGTTGGCCATTTGGATGTCTTCTTTGGAAAAATGTCTGTTTATGTCTTCTGCCCATTTCTTGATTGGATCATTTCTTCTTTGGGTGTTGAGTTTAACAAGTTCCTTATAGATTTTGGATACTAGCCCTTTATCTGATATGTCATTTGCAAATATCTTCTCCCATTCTGTAGGTTGTCTTTTAGTTTTGTTGACTGTTTCCTTTGCTGTGCAAAAGCTTTTTATCTTGATGAGGTCCCAATAGTTCATTTTTGCCCTTGCTTCCCTTGCCTTTGGCGATGTTTCTAGGAAGAAGTTGCTTTGGCCGAAGTCGAAGAGGTTGCTGCCTGTGTTCTCCTTTAGGATTTTGATGGACTCGTCTCACATTTAGGTCTTTCATCCATTTGGAGTCTATTTTTGTGTATGGTGTGAGGAAATGGTCCAGTTTCATTCTTCTGCATGTGGCTGTCCAATTTTCTCAACACCATTTGTTGAAGAGACTGTCTTTTTTCCATTGGACATTCTTTCCTGCTTTGTCGAAGATTAGTTGGCACCCCCCCCCCCCACAGAGTTGAGGGTCCATTTCTGGGCTCTCTATTCTGTTCCATTGATCTATGTGTCTATGTTTGTGCCAGTACCATACTGTCTTGATGATGACAGCTTTGTAATAGAGCTTGAAGTCTGGAATTGTGATGTCGCCAGCTTTGCTTTTCTTTTTCAACATTCTTCTGGCTATTTGGGGTCTTTTCTGGTTCCATACAAATTTTAGGATTATTCCATTTCTTTGAAAAAAGTAGATGGTATTTTGATGGGGACTGCATTGAATGTGTAGATTGCTCTAGGTAGCATTGACATCTTCACAATATTTGTTCTTCCAATCCATGGGCATGGAATGTTTTTCCATTTCTTTGTGTCTTCCTCAATTTCTTTCATGAGTATTTTATAGTTTTCCGAGTACAGATTCTTTGCCTCTTTGGTTAGATTTATTCCTAGGTATCTTATGGTTTTGGGTGCAATTGTAAATGGGATCAACTCCTTAATTTCTCTTCTTCTGTTCTTGTTGTTAGTGTATAGGAATGCCACTGATTTCTTTTTTTTTTTTTAAGATTTTTATTTATTGAGAGAGAGAGAGAGAATGGTAGAGAGCATGAGAGAGAGGAAGGCCAGAGGGAGAAGCAGACTCCCTGCTGAGCAGGGAGCCCGATGCGGGACTTGATCATGGGACTCCAGGATCACGACCTGAGCCGAAGGCAGTCGCTTAACCAACTGAGCCACCCAGGCGCCCCGCCACTGATTTCTGTGCATTGATTTTATATCCTGCCACTTTACTGAATTCCTATATGAGTTCTAGCATTTTTGGGGTGGGGTCTTTTGGGTTTTCCACATAAAGAATCATATCATCTGCAAAGAGTGAGAGTTTGACTTCTTCTTTGCCGATTTGGATGACTTTTATTTCTTTTTGTTGTCTGATTGCTGTGGCTAGGACTTCTAATACTATCTTGAACAGTAGTGGTGATAGTGGACATCCCTGCCATGTTCCTGACCTTAGGGGGAAAGCTCTCAGTTTTTCCCCATTGAGAATGATATTCTTGCCGTGATCATATAGTGGTTAGTACTCTGTGTTGTGAGAATGATATTCGCTGTGGGTTTTTCATAGATGGCTTTTATGATATTGAGGTATGTACCCTCTATCCCTATACTCTGAAGAGTTTTGATCAAGAAAGGATGCTGTACTTTGTCAAATGCTTTTTCTGCATCTATTGAGAGGATCATATGGTTCTTGTTCTTTCTTTTATTAATGTATCACATTGATTGGTTTGCAGATGTTGAACCAACCTTGCAGCCCAGGGATAAATCCCACTTGGTCGTGGTGAATAATCCTTTTAATGTACTGTTGGATCCTATTGGCTAGTATTTTGGTGAGAATTTTTGCATCCATGTTCATCAAGGATATTGGTCTGTAATTCTCCTTTTTGATGGGGTCTTTGTCTGGTTTTGGGATCAAGGTAATGGTGGCCTCATAAAACCTCTTGGAAGTTTTCCTTCCATTTCTATTTTTTGGAACAGTTTCAGAAGGATAGGTATTAATTCTTCTTTAAATGTTTGGTAGAATTCCCCTGGGAAGCCATCTGGCCCTGGGCTTTTGTTTGTTGGGAGATTTTTGATGACTGCTTCAATTTCGTTAGTGGTTATAGGTCTGTTCAGGTTTTCTGTTTCTTCCTGGTTCAGTTTTGGTAGTTGATACATCTCTAGGAATGTATCCATTTCTTCCAGATTTTCTGATTTGCTGGCATAGAGTTGCTCATAATTTGTTCTTATAATTGTTTGTATTTCTTTGGTGTTGGTTGTGATCTCTCCTCTTTCATTCATGATTTTGTTTATTTGGGTCATTTCTCTTCTTTTTGATAAGTCTCGCCAGGGGTTTATCAATCTTGTTAATTCTTTCAAAGAACCAGCTCCTAGTTTCATTGATCTGTTCTACTGTTCTTTTGGTTTCTATTTCATTGATTTCTGCTCTGATCTTTATTATTTCTCTTCTATTGGGTTTAGGCTTTATTTGCTGTTCTTTCTCCAGCTCCTTTAGGTGTAGGGTTAGGTTGTGTATTGAGACCTTTCTTGTTTCTTGAGAAAGTCTTGTATTGCTATATACTTTCCTCTTAGGACTGCCTTTGCTGTATCCCAAAGATTTTGAACAGTTGTGTTTTCATTTTCATTTGTTTCCATGAATTTTTTTTATTCTTTAATTTCCTGGTTGACCCATTCCTTCTTTAGTAGGATGCTTTTTAGCCTCCATGTATTTGAGTTCTTTTCGACTCTCCTCTTATGATTGAGTTCTAGTTTCA
Organism: Callorhinus ursinus; assembly: GCF_003265705.2. Classification (NCBI taxonomy): domain Eukaryota; kingdom Metazoa; phylum Chordata; class Mammalia; order Carnivora; family Otariidae; genus Callorhinus; species Callorhinus ursinus. The sequence continues at coordinate 10,935,118 of NW_027397095.1, forward strand.
AAGCACTGTGGTCTGAAAATATGCAGGGAATGATCCCAGTCTTTTGGTACCGGTTGAGACCTGATTTGTGACCTAGGATGTGATCTATTCTGGAGAATGTTCCATGGGCACCCGAGAAGAATGTGTATTCTGTTGCTTTGGGATGGAATGTTCTGAATATATCTGTGAAGTCCATTTGGTCCAGTGTGTCATTTAAAGTCTTTATTTCCTTGTTGATCTTTTGCTTAGATGATCTGTCCATTTCAGTGAGGGGGGTGTAAAGTCCCCCACTATTACTGTATTGTTGTCAATTTGTTTCTTTGCTTGTGTTATTAATTGCCTTATATAATTGGCTGCTCCTATGTTAGGGTCATAGATATTTACAATTGTTAGATCTTCTTGTTGGATAGACTCTTTAGGATATAGTGTCCTTCCTCATCTCTTATTACAGTCTTTGGTTTAAAATCTAATTTGTGTGATATAAGGATTGCCACCCCAGCTTTCTTTTGGTGTCCATTAGCATAGTAAATGGTTTTCCACCCCTTCGCTTTCAATCTGGGGTGTCTTTGGGTCTAAAATGAGTCTCTTGCAGACAGCATATTGATGGGTCTTGTTTTTTTATCTGATCTGATAGCCTGTGTCTTTTGATTGGGGCATTTAGCCCATTTACATTCAGGGTAACTATTTTTTTTTTAAAGATTTTATTTATTTATTTGACAGAGAGAGAGACAGCGAGAGAGGGAACACAAGCAAGGGAAGTGGGAGAGGGAGAAGCAGGCTTCCCGCAGAGCAGGGAGCCCGATGTGGGGCTTGATCCCAGGACCCTGGGATCACGACCTGAGCCGAAGGGAGACGCTTAACAACTGAGCCACCCAGGCGCCCTCAGGGTAACTACTGAAAGATATGAATTTAGTGCCATTGTATTGCCTGTAAGGTGACTGTTACTGTATATTGTCTGTGTTCCTTTCTGGTCTATGTTGCTTTTAGGCTCTCTTTTTGCTTAGAGGACCCCTTTCAATATTTCTTGTAGGGCTGGTTTTGTGTTTGCAAATTCCTTTAGTTTTTGTTTGTCCTGGAGGCTTTTTATCTCTCCTTCTATTTTCTTTCTTTTTTTTTTAAGATTTTATTTATTTATTTGAGAGAGAGAGAATGAGAGACAGAGCACAAGAGGGAAGAGGGTCAGAGGGAGAAGCAGACTCCCCGCTGAGCAGGGAGCCCGATATGGGACTCGATCCTGGGACTCCAGGATCATGACCTGAGCTGAAGGCAGTCGCTTAACCAACTGAGCCACCCAGGCACCCTCCTTCTATTTTCAATGACTGCCTAGCTGGATATAGTATTCTTGGCTGCATATTTTTCTCATTTAGTGCTCTGAATATATCATAGGTCTGTTGCCAATCTAATGTTTCTACCATTGTAGGTTACATATCTCTTCTCCCGAGCTGCTTTCAGGATTTTCTCTTTGTCTCTGAGACTCATAAGTTTTACTATTAGATGTCAGGGTGTTGACCTATTTTTATTGATTTTGAGAGGGGTTCTCTGTGCCTCCTGGATTTTGATTCCTGTTTCCTTCCCCACATTAGGGATGTTCTCTGCTATAATTTGCTCCAATATACCTTCTGCCCCTCTCTCTCTTTCTTCTTCTTCTGGGATCCCAATTATTCTCATGTTGTTTCATCTTATGGTATCACTTATCTCTCGAATTCTGCCCTCGTGATCCAGTAGTTGTTTATCTCTCTTTTTCTCAGCTTCTTTATTTTCCATCATTTGGTCTTCCATATCACTAATTCTCTCTTCTGCCTCATTTATCCTAGCAGTTAGAGCCTCCATTTTTGATTGCACCTCATTAATAGCCTTTTTGATTTCGACTTGGTTAGATTTTAGTTCTTTTATTTCTCCAGAAAGGGTTTCTCTAATAACTTCCGTGCTTTTTTCAAGCCCAGCTAGTATCTTTAAAATCATCATTCTGAACTCTAGTTCCGACATCGTACTAATGTCCATATTGAGTAGGTCCCTGGCATTCGGTACTGCCTCTTGTTCTTTTTTTTGAGGTGATTTTTTCCATCTTGCCATTTTGTCCAGAGGAGAATAGATGAATGAGACAACAAAATGCTAACAGGATAACAATGTCCCCAGAAAATACACCCTAAACAAATCAGAAAAGACCTGAAACCGGGGGAAAAGAAAGGGAAGGAAAGAAGAAAGAAAAAGAAAAAGAAAAGAAAAAGATAAAAACAAACAAAAAACAAAACAATATGATCAAATATGATCAGGCTGGTGCATAGATCAGTGCCACACACTAGATTTTGGGCATATTTTGGTCTGTTAGAAGAAAGTGCCTCCCAAAATTTTAAAGAAAGAAACACTTATATATGTACAAAAATAAGGGTTAATACGATGAAGGTTGGAATATGACTGTAAAGATGAAAATTAGAAAAGATTTTATAAAAGGAATTGATAAGAAGTTGGTTGAAAAAAGAAAGAAGAGGATTTAAAAAAAAAGGAGAGAATGTGATCAGGCAGGAGACTAGAACAAAGCCATACACTAGAGATTTAGGGTATATTTTGATCTGTTAGAAGAAACTGTATCTCAAAATTTTAGAGAACAACTTATATATATACACCAAAAATAAGGGTAACTACTATGAAGGGATAGAATATGACTCTAAAAATGAAAAATAAAAATGTTTTTTTTTTTTAAAAAGGGATAAGATGTTGGTTAAAGGGAAAAAGAAAAATTCAAAAAAAGTTAAAAAAAATTAACTTTGAAAGACTAAAGAATCATGGTAAAAAAGCCATGAATTCTATGTGCAGTATTCCCCTAGCGCTGGAGTTCTGCCCTTCTCATTGATCGGTAAACTTGGTCTTGGCTGGCTGTTCTTGCTGATCTTCTGGGGGAGTGTCCTGTTGCCGTGGTTCCCAAATGTCTTTGCGGGAGGTGGAATTGCCCCACCCTTGCCTGTCGGGCTAAGTAATCTGCTCGGGTTTGCTCTTGGGAGCTTTTGTTCCCTGCAAGGTTTCGGTACAGCTTTGGAGGACGAGAGTGAAAATGGTGGCCTCCCAATCTCCATCCCGGAGGAGCCGAGAACTCGGGACCCCGCTCCTCAGTGCACCCCCAGAGAAAAGCAGTCCGTCACTCCCGTCTCCCCGGTCTCCGGCTGCACTCTGTGCTCACCCGGCCTGTGACCGAGCGTTTCTATCTCTGGCACCCGACCCCATGTGGAGTCTCCAAACCCAGCAGATCCCTGCGGTGCACTCCCGTGCCGCTCCTCCTGGGGGGGAAGGGGAGTCTCCCCGGATCTGCTGCTTGTTGGGTCCCTGCTGGAGGAGCAGTGGCCCAACTGTGCCATGGATCTCAGTTTATGGCAACCCCGAGCTGAGAGCCCGTGCCTTGGCTCCGTCTCTGCAGGTGGCTTCCCCGCTCTGATACCTGGGCGCTCTGCTGCACTCAGGCACCCCCGGTCTTTCTGTGACCCCGAGGCTCCTGAGACCACACTGTCCTGTGAGGGTTCCACCCCCCACTTAGCCACTGGAGCGACATCCCCCAGCGGAGCTGACTTCTACAAGTTCCGATCTTGGGCCGTGTGGCTCCATCACTTGCCAGAAGTGGCCGGCGGAGGCCCCCTCCTCCACCGTCCATCCTCCTGAATAGCACCTCAGATTCACTTCTCTGCACATCCTACCTTCCAGAAAGTGGTTGCTTTTCTGTTCAGAGAGTTGCTGCTATTCTTTTCTTCGATCTCCTCTTGAGTTCGTAGATGTTCGGAATGGTTTGATCCCTCTCCAGCTGAATTCCTGGGACCAGACGAAATCCAGGTCTCCTACTCCTCCGCCATCTTGCTCCGCCCCCTCTCCATTTTTTTTTCTTTCTGTTTGACTGTCTCAACTTGTCAGTTTCTGAATTGGCAGTTTCTGTGTGTGAAGAGGTTTTCTTAAAGGGTCCTACATTTAAAGCAACAGTCTAATTTCTTCCTTCTATGAGAATTCCTGAGTTCTTTTCTTCTAGGTTTATATCAATACTTGTTAGTCTCAATAATCTAAACAGAGCAGAATGTCTTTTATTGTTTAATTATTTATTTAGAGCAGAATGTCTTAAGACTTTATAATCAAATTTATTACCTCTCTCTGGAGGTAGGAAGAAGTGTTTAAATTTATTTCTTTAGAAAATACTTCATATTCATCTAGTGGAAGAATCATATCACACTTTTGGACAAGCTAGAATTTGCCCAAGTTGGAGTTTATAGTTGAAGTTTCTTCCCCTCTATTTTGCTGTGTGCTGTTTTCTGTAGGACTTGTCCAGTTAATATGTGAGTTGAGCTAGAGGTTCAATGTCAGCACACATACAATGTTTTTATTACATTTTGACTTGGCTTATTTGTGTAGGTCTTATAAGATTTGCTCACTTCTTACCAGGAAAGAAGGAAAATGAATACACTCAGGAATTCTTAAGACTTCTCAGATAATTAGAGGTCATTAAATGTCTGGACAAGCCAGAAGCAGGTAGACACATCCCATTTCTTGTTTTCTCATTCCATGTATAATTTAATATTTTAAATACTTGTACAAACTCATTCATATTATTGTGAAAACTGCTCTCTAAGCTATGCAAAGCCTGTTTCAATCCATTTCCTTAACTTTGGTGATAAGTCTTTTTGGATTAGATACTTATATAATGTGCATAAATGACAGATTCCTGTATCAGTTAATCTCTGAAAGTGATCCTCCCAAAAGCCAGGCACAAAGGGTTGCAGTTACAAATAGATTATTGTACATGGTCAATTTCTACTGTGAGGAGGAAGTAAAGGTTTTTCTCTTAAACACACACACAATTGTCTTTAGTTAGGGAACAAAAGGAAATACAGAGACAGATAGATATGTGAAATTCACTTTAGGGAAAAAGAAATTAAAATGCCCATCCTTTTAATTTTTTTATGGGATAGTCACCATTCTTCAGCCATATGATACACTGCTGTGGACCACTAGTTTCTATTTGATCTTGGGATTTATCATCCCCAACCCATGGATTTACTTAAATAGAAGATACACTGACAAAATCCCTGTAAGTCCATGACTTCAAATTTTTGAAACTTTTATAGACTTTCAGAAACAGTTTTACCATAGCCAGGATGATATATCCAGACTTTTAGTCTCAAACTGAAAGACACGTGTCCAATCATATCTGGCAGGTTTTCACCCTGGAAATGTTGTTGCCATCATGACCTCTGGTTGAAAAACCAGACAAAGTTTTTCAAACTCTTAAAAAAAATAAAATAGGTCTCATGAGCCTCTAAATGGCAGGCAGTCATGACTTGCAAATTCAAATTTTCTCTCCAGATGAGAGATGGGAGAAGTGGAAGCTGCAAGACTCTGGGGGAGTTTATTTTCCTTTATTGTTCTGAGATCAGTGGATCCCTCTGGAGCCTGGGTTGTCATCTTTTCTTGTCACTGCTCTTGTCCTAGCATGTGAGGTTGGATCATGGTACTGTACCTCAAGTGAGACGAATGCACATAGTCCAGAAAGAAGAGGCTCCCAGCTTCACGAAGCATTTCTTCGTTAGGTATTGAATTGTTTATACTTTTGTTGGTGTGTTTTTAATTTTTAATTTTGATTTCTAGGCATTTATTAAGGAAGCTTCCACTCCACAGAGGTGGAAGAATGTGGTTTGAAGAATCTCTGATTCCAAAGCCATGTTTTCTCACATTATTTCTCTTTCATATCCAAGAAGATCAAACTTATTTGACCTCTAATTACCATAATCCTAGGCCAACTGATAGACCCAGTGGAGGCTGTAGATGGAGGGATTCTTGGTACCTTTATTCAGAACCATTTTTGAAAGCTATAGAGAGGTGTTGTGGCTGATTGGGATCGTTATGGGTAAAAGGGTAGAATTTTCTGTTTGATTTTGACCCTTTTAAATACTGGCATTTATATGCTAAATACAGCTAGAGGAAATAGGTTGGGGTAAGTTACCACAAATTTAAAAAAAAAGGTTCTGTTGTTCATTTTGCCTTGGCCTCTGCCTGCTACAATATTAATAATGACAGGATTCTCTTACAGAATTCTAGGAGGTTGGTTAATAGCTGGCTCTGACCATCCATTTTCAATTGCTCTTGAGAAACAATCAAATGCAGGCCCCAGACTAAAATGCGAATAGACTGTATGCTAAAATGGCTGCTGTGAATCATGTTGATAAGTTTGCTGGTAGCTTGGCCTGCCTCCTGGTAGCATCTGCATCAAGACTTTTGTTCTGTCTTGACATAATCAAGATGGAAAATGTTGTACTTGCCTAGAGCAAAAGAACATGCATTTTGCAATCACTGCATATTACTTCAGGTCATTGCAGACTTTTCAATCTTGCCCAAACTGAGGAGGTAACTTGCATTATGCTTCCAATTTCAACATGGTAAGCAACAAAGCCTGGCAGAGGAAGTATATGCTGTTTAAAATACAAGAACTGTCCCAGGAATACCCATCACTTAGCATTGGGTAATCTTCATTTCTGCTCATAATATTGCAGACACAGAGGGGGTACCTGACAAGATGCTTTATAATATTGCAGTGGTCCTCATTTGCAGGCAGATGTACTGAAAGAATGAAGTCACTTTTATTTTTTAAAAAAGATTTTATTTATTTGAGAGAGAGCAGCACAACCTGGGGGCGGGGTGGGGTGAGAGGCAGAGGGAGAAGCAGACTCCCCGCCGATCAGGGAGCCCTGTGCCACTGGGCTCAATCCCAGAACCCTGGGATCATGACCTGAGCTGAAGGCAGCCTCTTAACTGGCTGAGCCACACAGTCATCCCAGAATGAAGTCAATTTTCGATTGATACCTATTATATAATTTAAAAGCTCAAAAGGTCCAAGATTATTAAATGCGTGTTGGAGCAAGTTTACCAAGATCAGCGTCTTTTCAAGATAGCAAAGACCACATAGGTGATATTGTTGGAAGATAGCTCACCTTTCTACAAACATTGAGTACTGAGTAGCAGCTGCATTCCAGGCCATAAACTGGCTTGTTACCACTCTCAAAAGCCTCTTAGGAGAGAATGGATTTCTGCCCCTGGGAACTAGTGTCCTAGGAATCAAAGACAATACAGTAGGGCAACCACAGGAAGTTGTCAATGTGTTTTTTTTCCAGAAGATTTTCTGGGGGGTACTGGGAACCTACTTTGAAGCATCAAGGGTTATATATATTTAGCAACTGAACCCATTCTCCTGAATGAATGCAATGAATGCACCTTTGCACCATGTGGTATAAAAAGAGCACAAGCTTTGGGAACAAACAAACCTGGGCTTTAAACACATTTCTGTTACTTAACTTGTTATCTTAGGAAAGTTATTTTACATTTCTGAGCTTCAGTTTTCTTATCTGTGAAATGAGAAGGATAATACTACCTGTCTCATACGTAGGATGATTCTACATCTCAGTTTGCCTGGGATGGTCCTGGCATGTGTCTTTTATCCAGGCATAATTATTAATAGTGCCCTCTTTCTCTTCAAAATGTCCTGATTTGGAGACGCCTGGGTGGCTCAGTCAGTTAAGCAGCTGCTTTTGGCTCAGGTCATGATCTCAGGGTCCTGGGATTGAGTCGTGCACTGGGGTCCCTGATCAGCAGGGAGTCTGCTTCTCCTTCTTCCCCCACCTCCCCCCACTTGTGCTGTTCTTTCTCTCTCTGTCAAATAAATAAATAAAATATTAAAAAAGAAAGAACCAAAGTGTCCTGATTTGGACAGTAAATTTTATGACTACTATCATCAGATTCAGCAACCAATATAAAGAGCCTAGCACAATGCCTGAACTATAGTAAGCACTTAATGATGCTACTTTTTTTTATTATTATTATCTTGCTGTTAGGGAAAATAACAAAAAATCAGAAGAATAGTTTTATAAGGAGTCTTTTTAAGGTTAGGAAAGATTAATGCTTGAGAAGCCAGCTTGAAGAGAATTAGGAATTCTTGCCTTACAAACAAAGCATGAGATCCTTAGCAATTAAAATTCAGGTCCTAAGTTACATGTAAAAAGTAGCTTATTGGGGCGCCTGGGTGGCTCAGTCATTAAGTGTCTACCTTCAGCTCAGGTCATGATCCCGGGGTCCTGGGATCGAGCCCCGCATCGGGCTCCCTGCTCCGCGGGGAGCCTGCTTTTCCCTCTCCCACTCTCCCTGCTTGTGTTCCCTCTCTCGCTGTGTCTCTCTCTGTCAAATAAATAAAATCTTAAAAAAAAAAAAAAGTAGTTTATTGGCAAAGGATAGGAAGAATTGTCGTTTCAGTTAAAGAAACTGTATAGGAGATGTGGGCTTCAGCCTGAATTGGTTAAGACAAAGACTACAGGCAACCAGCAATGAAGGGAGAACCATGCTTTGATTTTGGTTTTGGATGGCAGGACATCCCCAAAATTGCTTCATTGAAGGAAAGCCTACGGATTCTTAAACTTGATGTTAAAAGTTATTTGACATTGCACTTCCTGTCACCATATTCACAAAGTGAGAAAATAATCCACTCTTTTAGAGCCACCACAGTTTCCAAAAACATCTGGAAACCCTCCATGCCTAGCTTATCAAAATTCATGTTTGTTAAATGTGTTTCAAAATTCATGTCCTGCCTCTCTCTTTATAAACATTTATTATCCTTTTAAAATCTAATTTTAAATCCAATATAAGTCCGTATGTGGCTAAAAAAAAACAAGCAAAAGGAAGAGCATTTCCAGAATGGTGGATTAAGAACTTCTGAAATTTGCACCATCATGAAAACAAGAGCACTGGCAAAAATTGTCAAAATCAACTTTTTTGGAACTCTGGGAATTAACCAAAGCTTGCAGTGATCTGAAGACTATTTATTCAAGAAAAACATCTGAACCCCGGTAAGAACAGTGAGTTTTGTACCATTTTAACTTGCCCTAATGCCATTCCTTTCTCTCCATTTCCGTAATACTCTTGAAAGCCAATAGTTATTGAAACTATTGGTAGCTATAAAAACCAACAAGCCTAGAAGCTACTGGAGGGGTTAGGAGTTTTCTTGCAAAGTTCTATCTCCAGAGAATTGTCACTCTTTGACCTGTCTGGAAGCTTTCTGAAAAGATCCTTTCCCAGGGCTTTAATTTATTTGACATGACTCAGGTTGCAATATGAAGAGCTCTATCCCCGGGACACCTGGGTGGCTCAGTTGGTTAAGTGTCTGCCTTCGGCTCAGGTCATAATCCCAGGGTCCTGGGATTGAGTCCCGCATTGGGCTCCCTGCTCAGGGTGGAGCCTGCTTCTCCCTCTCCCTCTGCCTGCCACTCTGCCTACTTGTGCTCTCTCTCTGTCAAATAAATAAATAAAATCTTAAAAAAATAATTAAAACAAAAAAAGAGCTCTATCCCCAGGTTACTTCTTAAAAGCAATCAGTGGCAATTGTTTAAAATCATAGTTGTCTGAGGTGGTGATACCTTTTAACAAGAGGACTGTAAATAAGGGACTAATTGGAAGCTGTCCAAAAAACGTGAACAGAAAAACTGAGGAATGAGATGTCCATAGGGAAGTTTGAAAAGCTCTGACATATTCCTGGGAATCTCAGAGGCCGCATGCATGTTTGGGGCTGTGTGCATGCAAGGCTAAGGCTGAGTTGTAAACTGCCTGCCAGAATGTTGAAGGCATGTCACACACACACACGCACACACACACACACACACAGAGCATCATGGAAAAGGCTCAGAGACTTATTGCTTCATGGCATTTGAGGAAATCTCTGTTCAATATTTAGCTGACTGCTAATCTAACCAAGCAGGAGACCATACTTGCCAAGGAATATAAACTTTGAGGAATTAGTTCAGTAAAGTCACCAAACAGCAGCAACAACAACAAAAACAGCAAACCCTGGGGAGAAGGGAAAAACTGATTTTCAGAGTTGACACATTGTATTACTTAACATGTCCAGTTTTCAACAAAAAGTTATGAGACAAGAAAAGAAACAGAAAAGTATGGCTCATACTGAAGGGGAAAAAGGAATCAATACAAACTGCCCTCGAAGAAGCCCAGTCACTAGACTTAATAAAGACTTTAAATTAGCTATTAAAAAATATGTTCAAAGAACTAAAGGAAACCATGTCTAAAGAACTAAAGGAAGGGGTCCCTGGGTGGCTCAGTCAGTTAAGTGGCTGCCTTTGGCTCAGGTCATGATCCCAGGGTCCTGGGATCGAGCCCTGCATCGGGCTCCCTGCTCAGCGGGAAGCCTGCTTCTCCCTCTCCCACTCCCCATGCTTGTGTTCTCTAGTTCTCTCTCTCTCTCAGTTAAATAAATAAATATTTAAAAAAAACTAAAGGAAAACGTGAGAACAAAATCCCTTTAAATAGAGAATATCAATAAAAAGAAATTATAAAAAAGAGCCAAGTAGAAATTCTGTAGTTGAGAAGTACAATATTCCCAAGTGGGGTACAACTGAAGATTTTAACTAGCAGAATAAAGAAGCCACAAACTCGAAGGTAGGTCAACTGAGATTATCCAGTCTGGGGAGGAGAAAAAAAAAGGTGAAGAAAAATGAACATAACCTCAGAGACCTGTGGGACCCCATCAAGCATACCAGCATATGCATAATGCTGATGGGCTTATACCATATAAAAATGTAATTCATATAACTATATTAGCACAAAGGACGGGGATGGATAAAGAATTATATAAGAGTAAACTTTTTGTATACTTTTGAAATTAAAAACTAGATTTTTATAAATTAAAACTAGATTTTTATAAATCTAAACTGATCTTTAAAAATTAAGTTGTTGAGGGGCGCCTGGGTGGCTCAGTCGGTTGGGTGTCCAACTCTTGATTTCAGCTTGGGTCATGATCTCAGGGTTGTCAGATTGAGCCCTGTGTCAGGCTCCATGCTCAGCATGGAGTCTGCTTGTCCCTCTCCTTCAGCTCTTCCCCTGGCTCACTCATGTTCTCTCTCTCTTAAATAAATAAATAAACAAATAAATAAAATCTTAAAAAATTGTTAATAGTAATCCCCAGGACAACAACTAAGAAACTGACTAAAAATATATAGTATAAGAAATGATAAAGGAATACAAAGATACACTAGAAAACATCTATTTAACACAAAAGAGGCAATAATGGAGGAAGATAAATAAAGAGGACATAAGTCATATAGAAAAAAAATGACGATCGGGTGCCTGGGTGGCTCAGTTGGTTAAGTGTCTGCCTTCGGCTCAGGTCATGATCCCAGGGTCCTGGGATCGAGCCCCACATCGGGCTCCCTGCTCTGTGGGGAGCCTGCTTGTGTTCCCTCTCTGGCTGTGTCTCTGTCAAATAATAAAATATTTTTTAAAAAACAAAATGATGGATACAAATGATACTTTATTAGCATTACATTAAATAAAAGTGGATTAAACACTCCAATTATAAGGCAAAAATTGGCAAAATGGGTTAAGAACACATCCAACTAGATGCTGTTTACAAGAAACATACTTTAGATTCAACAGCACAAAAAACTTGAAAGTAAAAGGATGGAAAAAGATAGTGACCCAACGTCAGTCCCTTTGGGATATTATTATTTTAATCATTGAAATGAAATTTAATGGAAAAATCTCAAACAAAAATGTAGACAGTGATATAGTGAACCTCTATGTCTTTGATGACTTCCTTGCTTTCTGGTATGACAGGAGTTCTTAGATTTATTTTGTACATTTTCTGCCCCATGCCTGGAATCAACCATTTCTCCAAGAAGCCCTGGTTCCTTTTATTTGTTGGTTGGTAAATTTGCAAATTAGCACTCACTGTCTATCAGGCTTTCATATATTATTTGGCAAAAGTATACTAGAAGGAACAAAGTTTACAAGTCAGTGTACTTTACTGCATGTTCTTAAAATTTCCTTGTGCTCTGCACAGGGAGTCCCTCTGAGCTATTCAGGAGAGGGGAAATAGTGAGGTCATAGGTTAACAAACACCCAAAGGCTGATTTATTCATCAAAATATAACCCTGTCCAGTTAGTGTTCTTTCTCTTGGTTAGGCACAAAATCTGGGTGATTCTATGAGATTTGAGTCTGTTCTCTGGAATGTCTATCATGAATCAGTTCATATGCAAAATTAGTTTTGATTTTCAAAACTGTCTGTTTCAAGAAGAACCACATTTGAGTGAGGGAAAAAACTGCCTCTCAGCTGGTTTTGATCCAGAGCCCAAGTTGAGAATTTTATGTGTCTCCTAGTCATATCCATGATTATTATTCCAGGCACCATCTTTATGCTGACAACTCCCAGACTTCTGTCTTTCATACAGTCTCTTGCCTAACATTGGAACCTACTGGATATCTCCACTTGGGTGTCCTATAAGCATCTCAAGTGCAACATGTCCAAAATTGAACTCATCAGTTTCCCTTACCATACTTGTTCTTTTTCTTCCCGCATTTCAGTGAATGAGACCTCACATATGCCAGGCACTGTTTTAAATCATGGTGATTCAGTAATTTATAGGACAGACAAGGTGCCTGCTCTTTTGGAATTTGGGGAGACAGTTAATAAATAGAAACATGTATAAATAAGGAAACTATTAGAGTTATTATGTGGAGAACTAAAGGTGGTGCAATACATGGTTACCAGATTGGAATAATCAGGCATTTCTAAGGAGGTGACATTTAAACTGGTATCTGAAGGATAGTAAGTAGCCAATAAAGCACAATTGTTGTGAAAGTGTCCTTCCAGATAGAAGAAATAGCAAGTGCAAAGCCCTTGAGGTAGAAAAGAATCTGGTCTCTTCCAGACATAGGAATATGTCTTTGTGGGAAAAGTGTAGTGAGCTGGGGGGTGGGGGGTGTGGTCAGTGGGGTTGGAGAGACAGGGACCAGATCATGCAGACCTTTGTAGGCTCTGGTAAGGATTTTGTATTTTATTCTAAATGCAGTGGTAAATCAACACAGCATATTAGGCAGGGGAGAGTGATACAACTGGTTTATCACTTAAAAAGAAAATTCACTCTGGCTGCTGTGTGACCAGAGGTGAATGAATTTACCATAAAACTAATGGGTCCCTTCTAAGGGCCTATGGGAAGCCCTAACAATGTGTGTCCATGGCCATATGTTTTTATAATATATGCAGAAGTAAGGTATTTTAACAGCAACTGGTTATAACTGCCATCTCTTTCCATTTGAGCCTTCCCTTCCATCATATTTCCCCTGTTGGTGGTTGGCCTTGGACTGGCAATGGGAATTTCTGGGATCTGGTTACTGGGCAGTTGAAGGAAATGCATTGTGTATAGTTAGGTTATTGATAATGCAGTCTGCTCGAAGTGTGAGAGCACGGGTTGTGCTGCAGTGACAAATGTGCCTCTGGTACCTGGTACAGAGAGTTTGTGCTTAGTGGAGAAGAAACAAAATTTGAAATGTACGGAAACAGAAGCTAGTCTATAGAAGGTTCTTCCAATTGCCAGACTTGTAGCATTTTATGTGGAGGTTGGTTCTTATCAATACTTAATCAAGACATAACTTCTGGCCTGATAAGAATAAAATCAGTAATGCAGCATAAATGATTATAAATATACCATAAACATTTTTCTTTCTTTTTGATGGAAGTCTAATTAAAGAGAATTTATCAGAATTTCTGTGTTTGTAAGCCCAAACCTATAGCAGTACTATAAGCAAAGAGTATGTGTATGAAGTCTCGTGTTTTATACATCCCAACATATTGGACTGTGTTCTTATATATGATCCATGCTTTCCAGACAAACTCTGGCAGTTTTGCATGGAACAGCATGTAAAATTGCCACTAATACAATGAAATGGCTTGAAGAAACAAATGCTTCAGTGGCGAAATGCCTACACATAGTGTCCAGTATGTCAGTGTATGGAGCATAAGTGTAATGTGATATATAATGGACAATATGTATCTGATATGTACCCCATTTTTCTTCAGAAATGTTGACCGACCCAAATTCAAATATGACATGAAGAAAAGTATTATAGTGGAAACCAAAAACAAAAACTGAATGAAGGAAGACTGGCAGAAGCTTCAACATGTTAAAAGCTTTTATATCACAATACAAACTAAACATTCTAAAAATAAAAAAATTGGGGGCGCCTGGGTGGCTCAGTCATTGGGCGTCTGCCTTCGGCTCGAGTCATGGTCCCGGGGTCCTGGGATCGAGCCCCACATCGGGCTCCCTGCTCTGTAGGAAGCTCGCTTCTCCCTCTCCCACTCCCCCTGCTGTGTTCCTGCTCTCGCTGTGTCTCTCTCTCTGTCAAATAAATAAGTAAAATCTTTTAAAAAATAAAAATAAAGGGGCGCCTGGGTGGCTCAGATGGTTAAGCGTCTGCCTTCGGCTCAGGTCATGATCCCAGGGTCCTGGGATCGAGTCCCGCATCGGGCTCCCTGCTCAGCAGGGAGTCTGCTTCTCCCTCTGCCTCTCTCTCTTTCTCTCTCTCTCTCTGTCTCTGTCTCTCATGAATAAATAAAAAAAATATTTAAAAAAATAAAAAATAAAAATAAAAATTAAAAAATTGTAGAATTAAGGAAAAGAGCCACTATAGTCAAGAAAATATTAATAATGAAGATGATAACAGAAGAAAAGAAAGAAGATTGTAAGCATCAGACAGACCTCAAGAGGAACTGAAAAAGTGGAAGATGACGTAAAACACAACTCACAATTTGTAGGGTCAACAGAGCATATATGAAGGTTGGGTTTCATTGACTTCAGTGAGAACTGTGAACTTTCCTTGTGCTCTTTACGATGAAGAATAATTCCCTTCAACATTGTTTAATGAAAGACATTTTCCCCAACTCATTATCCCAATAGTATTTACACAGAATCACACATATTATAAAATGGATCTTATAAATGCTTTAAATTAAGCTGTTATGAGATCCTCATTAGCCTATCCCAAGACTAAGGATTATTGTTTTGCTTATAAACTCTTTTCCACAAAACAGACTGGATGACTATATTAATTCATGAAGACTCCACAGAGCACCAGCAGGCTGTGGTTTACTTGGAATACCTGAAAGCCAAGTGAAAATGCACTAAACCAATGTCTCGAAAAACAGATAAGACATTCGGTGTAGTTGCTGCTATTAAATTTTTAAGTGAAAGAGGTGTTCTCTTTAGAGGTTACAAAGAAAAGTGGCATTCTTCAAAAACCAAATTTCAGAGGAATCTTTAAGCAAAATGATAAATTGGATCAATCATTGCATAAATACTTGGAAAAATATAAAAATTAAAATGTGACTGGGGCGCCCAGGTGGTTCAGTCGGTTAAGTGTCGGACTCTTGGTTTCAGCTCAAGTCGTGATCTCAGGGTCATGAGATCAAGCCCCACATTGGCTCCATCTTCAGCCCAGAGTCCACTTGGGATTCTCTCACCCTCTCCCTCTGTCCCTCCCCACCTCTCTCTCTCTCTCTCTAAAGTAAATAAATAAATCTTTTAAAAAATTAAAATATGACTTATTCAAACTAGTTTACAAGACTTAGTGGAATCAATGAGAAAATGAAGTGGGAAATTAAATTAGTAAACCAGACACCAAATACTACCCCATTATTGTAGATTCTATACTGGATATGACAAACGCCAATCATTTGGTCATTACTGGGCATGACTCTTGTGGATATTCCTTGATAATACACCAAAATTTGACAAGTGGAAGTTTCTTAGAAGTTAGTTCCAACGTGGAATCTGAAACAATATCAGTGAATTTTTTGTGTTTTTGTACATGAAAAATCCATTACAATATTCTCACTTTGAATGGATTTTTTAAGCCATGCATGATTTTGTAACATCATGCATTGATCATTTGAAAAATATTGCTTCACTGAGTTATGCAGATCTTCCAAATATTGACATATTTCATGATACAATATAAAAACATCACATTTGTTACTATAACCATTGATCTCATCAGGAAAGTATTTATGTTTTGGAAAGCTGTCAAGCTCATGGTGGCAGATGCAAGTTTTCTAAAAGTCTAATTTTTACTTGAAAACTTGAATTTTATAATTGGCAAAAAATGCTGTCAGTTGTTTTCCTTGAAGTGACAGGCTCACTTTGTTAATTTTAGAGAAAATGGCTGCCAAGAACCCAAGTCTGAATAACCAAAATTTTTCTGTCAGTAATTCTTCCAAGTAAAAATGGTGTTTTGTGAGAAAAAAAGTTGCTTTAAAATTGCACAAGTGTTTGTCTTTGAGGCAATTATTATCCTTCAGGATGCAGCAGAAATGCTTTATACATACTTCCCATTTTGTCATACAAAATATTGACCCTTTGTACTCAAGGGTCAATATTTATAACATTAATAATCTTTACTGCTCCATCAAAGACATTCTTGAGTGCAGCTGACTTTTGCTTTTTTAATAACACTGCATATGGTGGTGGTGAAGACAGTGACCACTAGTACCATCTGGAGCTACTCCCCAGTTTCTTAGGGCTGCTGTAACAAATTCCTATAGATTGGTGATTTAAAACAACACACTTTATTCTCTTGCAATTCCAGGGGTCAGAAGTCTGAACAATCAGTTTCACAGGGGCTGAAATGAAGGTGTTGATAGGGTTGTATTCCCTCCAGCAGCTCTAGGGGACAATTCATTAGCTTGCTATTCGTTTTCAGCATCATGAACCTCATTCCTTCATTCCTTGGCTCATGGACCCTTCCTTCATTTTCAAAACCAGCAGCCAAGCATCTTATTTTAGTCATTATGTTGCCTTCTGTTCAAATCTCCCTGTCTCTGTTGTGACTGTTGGAGGAGGTCATGGAGAAGACATGACCACTGGTTGATCTCTGAGCCAACCCGGGGCAATCAGAGACCCCTTGCCCCCTCCCCTGTCCTTGGAATGTACACTCTACCCACTGTTCCCACAGTAGGAGCTGTTTTCAAGGATACAGTCTTGAGAGAGCAAGGAGTTGTTGAGACCATCTGGACTGAATAGGTGACAGAACCCTACTAAAGCCTCTAAACTTTTATGATTCTGGTGGGCAGATCTACTCATCTTGCAGCCACCCAAGACAAACCTTGCAAGTTCCTTGCCTATTAAACCTGCCACCTACCAACCTGGAGTGGCTGGCCTCTGGTCTCTCCTTGCCCTCCTTGTATAAAGGCCAGTTTACAAACCAATAGTGACCATCCTAAAGAAACACGATGGCCCCCCTGCCCCCAAATTGGTCTGGATGTCAAGACTGGTGGAACTACACATACACAAAGGATATAAAAAGCTTCAGTACTTACACGGTTGAGGCTTTTCTGGGGAGAGCAGGGCAAACCTCAAGCAGGTCTGAAAATGACTTGAGAGAGCAAAGAAAGGAGACTAGTTCGAGTTTAAAAAAAAATGAATTTTTTATTGTGGTTAGGCGATGGGGGCCGGGGTGAGAGTTCCTGCACGTAGGCAGGGCCTTATGTGATTTGAATCTCCAACCAGTGGCAAAGGAGGGAGTGCCCAGCCTTTCTTATCAACTGGCATAAATGTAGGGCAGAAGGGGGAAGAAAAGGGGTCAAGCTTAAAAGGTGTTAGCAGTTGAACATCAGAAAATGGAGTCAGACTCCTCATGAGATAGCTTCCTTCTTACAAGGACACTTGTGATTACATTTAGGGCTCATGCAGATGATCCAGAGTAATCTCTCCATCTCAAGATCTTTAACTTCAAGTCAGCAAAGTCCTTCAAGCCATATAAGATAACATTCACGGGTTCCAAGGGATTAGGACCTGGGTATCTTTGGGGGCCATTATTCAGGCTACCACAACCCACCACTGATTTTGCACTGTTAGTGCAAATAGCAACATAGTGCAAAAGGCAAATAACTTCTTGATATTATGAGAACAGTTGCCATGGACCCCTTAAAAGGGCCTCAGGGTCCCCCACAGGTCCATGGGTCACACTTTGAGAACTGTAGCTCTGGGGTATATAGGTAGAAGTGGACTTAACTGAGTTTGTAGGGATGTACATCTTCAATTTTACTTGATATTGTTAAATATCTCCTTAAAGGTCGTAGCAATTTGCATCCCACCACCAAGGTGGCAGGGTTCCTGTTTCCCCACATCCTCACCAAACCTGGCGTTATCAGATTTAAATTTTTTGCCAACATGACAGATGTGACACAATCTTATTCTTTTTTTAGATTTATTTATTTAAGAAATCTTTGCACCCAATGTGGGGCTTGAACTCATGACTCTGAGATCAAGAGTCGAATGCTTTTCCAACTGAGCCAGCCAGACACCCCAATACAAATCTTATTCTTGTTTTACTTTGTATTTCTCTGATTTTAAGTGAAGTTTTTTCATATATCTTTTGGCCTATTTTTCTATTGTGTTGTTTTCTTCTTAGTGTTTTAATGAACTCTTTATATATTCTAGATACTAATATAGTAATACAATAGATACTATCATATAAATATATATTAAAATACAAATATTTTTCCTAGTCTGTAGCTCATATTGTAACTTTTTTTAATATTGTAACTTTTTAATTGTGACTTTTCTCATGTGGAAGTTTTATTTTTTTTAATTTTTTGAGTATAGTTGACACATAAAGTTATATTAGTTTCAGGTGTACAACACAGTGATTCAACTTCTCTATAGGTTATGTTAATGCTCACCACAAGTATAGCTCTCATCTGTCATCATACAATACTATTACAATATCATTGACTATATTCACTATGCTGTGCCTTTTATTTCCTTGACTTATTCATATCATAACTGGAAGCCTGTATCTCCCACTCCCCTTCACCCATTTTGCCAATCCTCCCATCCCCTTCCCTCTAGCAATCACCAGTTCTCTGTATTACAAAGTCTGATTCTGCTTTTTGTTTATTCATTTGTTTTTTAGATTCCACATATGAGTGAACTCATATGGTATTTGTCTTTCTCAGTCTGACTTATTTCACTTAACATAATACCCTCTAGGTCCATCCGTGTTGCCACAAGTGGGAAGATCTCATCCTTTTTATGGCTGCATAATATTCCATTGTTCATATGGAAGTTTTATATTCAAATATAATCAAATATCTATGTTTCTCTTTACGGTTTGTGCCTTAAGTGTTGAATTTAAGAAATCCTTTCCTGTGTCTCCTAGAGTCTGTTGTCTTTGTTTCTAAAAAGTTTTACAACTCTTCCCTTTACATTTTTAAACCATTGTATGTCTTATATGTGTGA
This sequence comes from Callorhinus ursinus, assembly GCF_003265705.2. Taxonomy (NCBI): domain Eukaryota; kingdom Metazoa; phylum Chordata; class Mammalia; order Carnivora; family Otariidae; genus Callorhinus; species Callorhinus ursinus. The sequence goes on from NW_027397095.1 coordinate 10,954,195, forward strand.
TGTGAGATGTAGTTTTCTAATTTTTAACCTGGAAAGACATTTATCCTAGCACAACTTTTTGAATAATCTTTTTATTTCTCACCACTGAATTGTAATTCCATCTCTTTTATATGCCAAGTTTCTATATATACGTGAGGCAGCTTCTTGACTTTCTAATCTGTTTTGGTTGTCTGCTTGTATATTGCTATACCAATACCCTACTTAAGATATATTATTCCTGGGGTGCCTGGGGGGCTCAGTCATTAAGCATCTGCCTTCGGCTCAGGTCATGATCCCAGAGTCCTGGGATTGAGCCCGCATTGGGCTCCCTGCTCAGCAGGAAGACTGCTTCTCCCTCTCCCACTCCCCCTGCTGTGTTCCCTCTCTCGCTGTCTCTCTCTCTGTCAAGTAAATAAATGAAATCTTTTAAAAATAAAATAAAATATATTATTCCTTTTAAGTCTTAAAATCTGGTAGTGTAAGATTCCTTCTTCTTATACAAGATCATTTAGTTTATTCTTGACTCTTCATTCTTAATTCCAGTTGGAATTTTGATTGGAATTGCAATGAATTAGCAAGTCAATTTGAGGAGAATTGACATCTATATATAATTTCCATCCATGAATATGATGTATTCATTTATCCAAGTCTTCCCTTATGTCCCTCAATAGAATTTATTGTCATCATAAAGATCTTACATAACTTTTATTATATTTACTCCTAGCCACCACAGAGTTTTGAAATTTATACTGAATTACTTCTTAAAAAAATCTAAAAATTAATTTTGCATTTTTAAATTGGTTGCTATTACTGAATAAAAGCATGATATTGTATCCAACAGTCTTGCTAAACTTTCTTAGTTTTAGTAGTTTTTAACTTTTTGTGGATTTTTAAAAAATTTTTTATTGTTATGTTAATCACTGTATATTACATAATTTGTTTTGGTGTAGTGTTCCATGATTCATTGTTTGTTCATAACACCCAGTGCTCCATGCAGAATGTGCTCTCCTCAATACCCATCACCAGGCTAACCCATCCCCCCACCCTCCTCCCCTCCAGAAACCTCAGTTTGTTTTTCAGAGTCCATCATCTCTCCTGGTTCGTCTCCCCCTCTGACTTACTCCCCTTCATTCTTCCTCTCCTGCTATCTTCTTTTTGTGGATTTTTTAATGGGTTTTGTCTGAAAACAATGATTATATTGCCTCTTCCTTTCTAATTCTAACAGATATTAGTTATTTCCCTATCTTATTGCTTTGTCTATGACCTCTAGTACAGTAACACATAACAGTGGTGATAGAATATCCTTGGTAAAATTATCTTTGCCTTCATCCTTTGATGAGAATGCTTCTAAAATTTCACAATGATCTTTGATATAGGTGTTTGGGAGAGACCCCTTTTTGTGTTTAAGTTCCCTTCTATTCCTGTTCCAAACGGTACCTCATGCTCTAAGTCTCTTCAGTTCCAGTCGCTATTAAAACATACCCATCATATATTGTATTTGTAGGGCCTTTGAAAGTCACTGGTTTGCAGTTATAATAATAGACAAGACTTTAAAATGTGAGTTATTGTCGTTATAGCTAATGGTTGAGGGAGGTTTCTGACTTACATTATCTGGATTTGAATCCAACTCTGTCATTTACTAGCTGGGTAAGTCAATTAACTAACCTTTTTAAGCCTCAGATTCCTTATCTGCATATAAGCTATAATAATAATAATATCCACTTTATATTCATTCATTGAACAAATATTGAATGAGTCATTCATGTTTTAAGCATTGGGGACATACCAGTGAATAAAAAAGTAAAAATTCATGCTCTCATGGAATTTATAAAGTTGTAATGAAGATTAAGGGAGATAATGGTCCCCAGTGTTTGGCACAGTACCTGGCACATAATAAATCCTCAATAATTATTACTACTTGCTGTTATCATGATTCTTAGTATTCTCCTGAAGGATCTTGTAGCATAAAGCATCTAGGATTTTTATCCACTCAACAAATATTTATTTTGCCCTTATGTCATGCTAGACACTTTACTAAGGACTAGGGGTAAAGAATTTTGGGGAACTGTTTCCTCTTGGCCCAAGTTCTAAGAAATCAAAATATTAAAAGTGCTGCTTCAGAAGAAAATTGAGGGCTTTTCCTATCTGCTTAGAAGCATTTGTGGCTTCATCTGACACTTGAAGCAGATTTTGTTTTTATTGTTTTTTTCTTAAACCATGCTTTCTGCTGTTCAGGAGTTATTAAAAGTCATCAGCTCTGCATGGCATGCAATAGTCTTGTATTTTCACAGTATATATTTACCTGCTTCAGGCTGATCATATAGTTTTTGGTTTTTATCTTATGAGAGGATTTAGATGTATCTATAAGATACAAAGCTTTAATTCAAGGAAGTATTAGAAAGACCTTCCTCTTGGGGTGCCTGGGTGGCTCAGTCGTTAAGTGTCTGCCTTTGGCTCAGGTCATGATCCCAGGGTCCTGGGATCGAGCACCACATCGGGTTCCCTGCTCTGCAGGAGGCCTGCTTCTCCCTCTCCCACTCCCCCTGCTTGTGTTCCCTCTCTTGCTGTGTGTGTCTCTGTCAAATAAATGAATAAAGTCTTAAAAAAAAGACCTTCCTCTTGTAATTTATTATTCTCATTTTTCTTATATTTAGTCATTCAATAAATATATATTGAACACCTAAAAATTTTTTAAAAAATTGTTATTGAAATTCTCAAAAATTTTCCATATTTATATCTATTTTGAAATTCTCAAATATAGAGAGAATAATGTAATGAACACCCACATGCCTATTGTTTGTTTAGCTTCAATAATTATCAGCTCAGTGTCACTCGTGTTTCATATATATCTTCACACTCCCCCATTATTTTGGGTTTGTTTTTAAGGTTGAGTATTTATTTATTTATTTGTTTATTTACCTGAGAGAGAAAGAGCATGCACAGGGAGAAGGAAAGGGAGAGAATCCCAAAAAGACTCTGTGCTGGGTGCTGAGGCTGATGTGGGGCTCAGTCCCTGGGCCCTGAGATCATGAAATGGGCTGAAACCAAGAATCAGATGCTTAACTGACTGAGCCACCCAGGCACCCCTGTTTTTTTTTTTTAAGATTTTATTTTTAAGAAATCTCCACACCCAACATGGGGCTCGAACTCACAATCCCAATATCAAGAGTTGCAGGCTCCACCAACTGAGCCAGCCAGGCACACCTCCCCCATTATTTAGAAGTAACTCCCAAACATCATTTCATCTGTAACTAGTTCAGTGCATAGAAGCAGTTGTCTTAATCAGCCCTGCACAGCCTTACTATGATGTTCATTATTCCCAGCCTATATTCCCATGTAGAAGGGACTGTCTCCAGATCAGGAAAATTGAGATAGGCTTAGGAAAATTGGCTATGTAGAGTCTCTTTTTCCAGTTCTGTAGTAGCTAAGATAGAGGAGGGGAAGCTCAGAGCTTTTGATAACCTCTTGGAAAACAGAATTCCAGCAAACATGAACAAATGTGAAGCATTTTAATTTCCAAGACAAGGGGTCAAAAAGGTCTTGCCAACAAAATGGGCATAGAATTTTTTTTTTTCCAAAGAGAACTTTAATTTAGAGGAAGAAATTGTGTTTTGTCTTTCAGTGGATGGTGATGTCTTTAAGTTATCTCAACTTCATTTATGTGGTTTAAAGCAAGGAACACAAGTTCACAGTCTCACTTTTGCCTTTCCTCCCTTCTTTCAGTCTCTATCAGAACTAGAGTAAATGGCTAATTCAGTTAGGGCAGGGGTCCTCAAACTTCTTCTGTAAAGGGCCAAAGAGTAAATGTTTTAGGCTTTGTGGGCTATAAGGTCTCTGTCATAACTGCTCAACTTAGTATGCAAAAGCAGCCATAGACTGTAAGTTCCAATAAAATTCTATTAATAAATACTGAAGTCTGAATTTCATATAATTTTCATGGGTCACAAATTAGTCTTCTTTTTCTGATTTCTATTCAACCATAAAAAAAATGTACAAACCACTCAGCTCACAGATCATACAAAAACAGATGATGAGCTGGATTGTCCTGCAGGCTACAATTTGATGACCCTTGGATTCGTGTTTCAGAAGAGATGGGGGAAATACCACATTTATTTAACAATTCACAAAAAATTTTCACACATATTATTTCATTTGATTTTTAGAACTCTATGCAGTAGATATTTTCATCTTCTCATTTTACAGATAAGAAGACCGAGGCTCAAAGATCAGTCTAAAGCAGTCGCTCTCAACCCTGGCTGCACGTAGGAATTATCTGGGGGGCTTTTAAAGAATATCAGGCTCCACCCCTAGACATTCTGATTTATTTGGTCTAGGGCCATGGTTCTCAAGTGGGGACAATCTTGCTCCCCCTCTGCCAAAGGGCATTTGCCAATGTCTAGAGATAATATTGGTTGTAATGACTGAGGGGGAGGTGAACTGGCATGTAGTTGGTAGAGTCCAGTAATGTTTTGAAACATCATACAATGCACAGAACAGCCCTTCACTGTAAAGAATTATCTGACTAAAATGTCAGTAGTGCCAAAGTTGAGAAACCCTGGTCTTGGGCATGGCCCAGCCACCGATCTGTATGAAAAGCTCCCCAAGTAAGTTTCCAGGTGGTAGCTTGTTATCTATTCTCTATCTGTGGTATGAAGGCTCCATGAGAACTTGGATAATTCATATCAACAGACAATTGTGAATTTTCAAGAAAATATGATTCTAGCTCTGCACTGACAACTTTTTTTCTTGAGCTGCTAATAAGATGCTAAATGGGTGGGTTTAAAGCCCCCCTCCTTTGTTTTATCTTGCCCACTCTGTGGACAGGAAAGGCTTAGATAAGCCTTTCTTTGGGTAACAGGGAGGTTTGCAAGAAACAGAGCTTATGTATTTACTTGAAAAGCTCCTGCTCTGAAACATGTGGGAATCTGACTGGCTTAGGGAAGACTGCATGTCTTCCAGAAGGGTGCCACTAATTGGAACTTTCAAAGGGGAATGCACATGTGTGAAGGCCGGAGAGGTATGAGTCTGGAGAAGGAAAATGTAGAAAATGTGACTTTTTCCAGTTCAGGCTAATGAGGTGAGATGGAGCCCAGGGAATATTAGTGAAAGTTGATTAGGGCATACAGAAGGCTCTCAAGAGAGATACTGGAAAGATTTATAATGCAAGGATTCAAAACAACTTAATGCAAAGGGATAAAGAAAACATTGTGTGGGTCAGTGTTTCTCACAATGTCATCCTTGAATCATTTATAAAACTACTGTCTGGGTTATTTGTTTAAAATACAGAGTTTTCAGGCCCCACCAAGATCTTTCAAATCAAGACCAGTGTTGGGGCCCCAGAATCTGCATGTTTAGCAGGTTTTCCAAGTGTTTCTGATGTATACTGAAGTTTGAGATGCTCTGGTATAAGCAGAACTCTGGTTCTAAATGGAGGATGGTTAAGATGACAGTGTTGTTTGAAATAAAGATTTTCCTTGCCTTAGGAAAGAATGTCTTCCTGAGAAGTTATGTGTTAATAGAGGTTTTCTACATTTGCATTTATTGTAATTGCACCAGTGGGACTCATCATTACTCAAAGGAGGCCAAAGGTTTAGACTTTCATAGTGAATGTTCACATTCAACTGATATTTTAAAACATTTGGGGGATCTTGAATCACTGTATTGTACACCAGAAACTGATATAACACTGTATGTTAACTAACTGGAATTAAAATAAAAACTTAAATGGGGGGATCTAATCTGTTATTATCAATATTAGCTAGCTAGCTAAAACAAGATGCAGGCATCTAAAATATCTACTCTATACCTATTTCTGTGATCCTTTAGCACTTTGCCTTTCACAAAAATGTTTTGTGTCAATTTTAAGCTTAGAAAATAGAGCAAATTAGGTTTAATTAAATTTGACAACCATGATAACATGCTTGTTATGATTATATAAATGAGATTTTTGTGGCTTCCATATCTGTTGCATCTCGTGTTCAAACAAAGATCTCACACTGGAGCAGAAATATGCTGATTAGATGAATGACATTAAGTACAAAATTGTATTGTGCTGGGTGCATTTGAATTTTACATAAAGAACAGACTCGGAGTCTGATTATCCCAGTCTCTGATTGCTTTGTCATTCACAGTTTTGATAAATGGTTTAATCATTTAATGAATTGATAATTTGCTATTGAGTCAACAAAATATCAAATTACAAACCTTACTTATGAAAATCTGAAGTCTAGTTGGATGTTCATCCGTTGCATTATTTAATAGTGTATATATAATTGTTCTAATTTTTTCTACTGTCCTTAATCACTTCCACTTGATTTGATAAGGCCCTCGCAGGCTCTCTGTAAGATTTTCATTTTGACAGGATGATGATAATACATGGCACATTGAAAATTACAGCAACTCAAATAGAGGAGAATAATGGCTTTATAGTGTGGAAATGTAGAGTCCCTATTTAGAAAATCAAATCGGTGGATAAATGAAATGCATTCCCAGCTTGTTTCCAAATTATCTGTTCAATGAGGCCCATGTCAATCCACAGTGTTTTCAGTGTAAAGGAATCCAGAAGAGTATGGGATTTCAGAATTAAAGACTGTTGGAGCTGGAAGGAACTTAGGATTTCTCAAAGTCAGATATCTAAAAGGGCCAGGCAATTAACATAAATGAGTGATGTGCAGCAAACTGCAATATAAAGGCCACCCCCCCTTGTTGATTGCGGAAATGTGGGCTCAGTGTATCTAAATATTCTGATTTTTCAAGAGATGCCCGAATCTGGTTTTCCCTTTTCATCCTCCTGCTGTGTTGCTCCCTGGACATGAGACCCCTCCTCTTAGTCACAGCTGATTGGACCAGGGACAGATGCCTGTCTTTGAGGGATGCTACTCACCCATAGGCTGGCAGCCAAGTCTTATGGCCCAGGCTTAAGATGAACAGGAGCAGAGTATTACCTCAGGAAGTTTGATTCATGACACAAAGGAAATTCACCAGTTGTTAGCAGAGCAGAAAGAAGTAGACACAGAACCTGGAGCCAAATCATATTAATTGCAGAGCTCTTGACACAAGGTCATGCAATTCTGCAGCTCAGGTCTTTAGAGTGACTTAGAATCTAAACCCACCCACCATCTAGATCCCCATGCTAGGTAAGGTGTTTTATTTTAACAGTGATCTAAGCCAAAGGGAAATGGACATACTGTATTTGGAAATGTGTATGTGCAACACTGGGTTAACTGGGGATAAGAGTAATTCTATGAATTAAATGAGAACATGTGAAAGGGTCTGTGTTAGTACCCAACACATAGTAGGTACTTAGTCTACCTTCCTGGCTCCCTTCTTCTCTCCTCCCCCACCATCTATGTATTGATACGTTGCTGGTCTCAGTCAAGGGCAGGATACCAGTATCTGTGACTCAGGCCAATGATGGATAAAGAGTGTTTTCCTATTAGCCAGCTGTTACCTGAAAGGCCCCTGTCTAGAACTTATATTTTTCCAGACTCAGGTCTTGAGGGGAATTGGTAAAAGACCCTGACCCTGGCTGCCTGTATTTGTCAGAAGCCACTGTAGGTATTTTCAGTTGAAATTGATTTAAGAAAATTAAGATTTAAAAAAAAGATCATTGGAAGGATTGGAAGAGTGGTCTCTAGGTTAGGCCTGAAGGAATGGCTCTCAGAATCTTACAGAACTGATCCACCAGTTGGCTACTACCTCTGATACCATCTCTGGAATGCTCAGTTCAAGAACATAGCACTATGGATATGGCCCAGGGGACAGAAGCTGGAATTAGGAGATGCCTCTGTCATTGATGGGAACTGCCTCTTGACACCAAAAAGCTGGAGACTAGATGTTGGTACACTGCTGTAGAACATTCTCATGATTATCAGGTAAAGGGGCCCAAAAGGGCAAGGAAGGTGATCTTGGCTTGACTTCTGCTTTCTAAATCTCACATAAGTGCACATAATTGGTAGAAGCTATCGCACACCCAGAACTCTAGCTAGAAAAGAGTCTGTGTAATATTTAATGCAATCTCTATCAAAATACCAACAGCATTTTTTTCACAGAGTTAGAACAAACAATCCTAAAATTTGTATGGAAGCACAAAAGACCCCAAATAGCCAAAGCAATCTTGAAAAAGAAAAACAAACCTGGAGGCATCACAATTCTGGACTTCAGGTTATATAACAAACCTGTAGTAATCAAAACAGTATGGTACTGGGACAAAAATAGACACATGGATCAATGGAACAGAATGGAAAACAGAAACAAACCCACATTTATATGGTCGATTAATCTTTGACAAAGGAGGCAAGAATATGCAATGGGAAAAAGACAGTCTCTTCAACATATGGGGTTGGGAAAACTGGACCACTTTCTCCATACACAAAAATAAATTCAAAATGGATCAAGGACATAAATGTGAGATCTGGAACCATAAAAATCCTAGAAGAGAGCAAAGGCAGTAATTTCTCTGACATCAGTCATAACATCTTTCTAGATATGTCTCCTGAGGCAAGGGAAACAAAAGCAAAAATAAACTATGGGGACTACATCAAAATTAAAACCTTCTGCACAACAAAGGAAACAACCAACAAAACTAAAAGACAACCTATTGGGAGAAGATAGTTGCAAATGACATATCCAGTAAAGGGCTAGTACATTTGTCGTTTTGTGCCTGTCCTTTACCTGTCCCCAGCTCACTGAGGTTCTGTATTTTCTGCAGGGATGGCAGTGAGTCAGGGAGGGATGTAGGAATGACTCTCTCGTGATCACTGGGGTCTTTCTCAGTTCGGTGTAAGGACTCCTGGGTACAGTAAGTTTCACATGTCTTTACTTTTGTGCTTCTTGAGACAGTGGAGACCAACTGAAAAATACGTCTCTTTGTTAGCTTTGCAATGTTATGTCCCTGCATTTTATGTGATTAAAGTTTTGGACTCCACTTATAGCTTTTAAAAAACTGTTCTATACTTGCTTCTTGGTTTTATTTTCTTCGTAGAAATCTTTAGTATACTCTGGGGTTTGAGATAATGCTTTCAGTGCATTGAAACGGGGGAAGGGGCAGGAATTATTAGATCATTATCTCTGGGAGGACCATAGTGCTAGCACACGTCCTTAAGGATATAGTGCCCATCTATAGGGGTATGTATCAGTCAAGGTCCCAGCTAGGAACAGTTGGCACAATTTGAGTAATTTGATAAGAATTTAATTAAAGATACAGGAAGATTTAAGGAATTTGCAAAAGAGAGTACAGGAATTCAGGGCTAGCGATAGTGGAGAGGAATGATTACATCTGCTGCATAAAGGGGTGAGTAGAGGAAGCTATGAGTGGTCACCAGACTGTGTGGAGGGTAGCTACGTGGAAAGATCCTCTTGATAGCAGCTTGTTGCCTTCATTAGGTCCCAAAGGGAGAGAGCTGGGGGAATAACACTCTTTCACCATCCTCCAAACTCCTACTGGTGCTCCCCATTGGCCAAACCCAAGCAGAAGCCAGAAGGCAAGGGAGCCCATTGACTAGGTCCATACAGGTCAGTTTCCTGGGGAACAGAGCATGGTAAACAAGGTTAGAGATGGAATTGATGGGCAAATGGGAGACATCCAGCACAGGTAGGTTGGAAGCCACTGGAGGTCCACATTCTTTCCCTTAGCTCTAAATTTGCACCTTTGCATCTTTGAGAAGGCTCACTTTTCTCACTCCTATGCCTACCGATGTGAGTTTGTAAGCATGTGAGTGTATACATGGGCTGCGTCAGATAGCATGGGTCTCCTCTTTTGTGAACTGTCCAGCTGCTACAAGTGAGGGAAGAGGTGGATCAGTGGAACAGAATAAGAAGCCTAGAAACTGACACTATCATAAATCAATGCTTAATGACCACTTAATAAGAAGCAAAAAAGTGAAGGAGAAATTGTTATTTCTTCTAGTTAATGATTATAGCACCATTGTTCAATAAAGCTATAGTCTGACCTCACACTTCAAAATAAATTCCATATGGATTGAATAGTTAAATGTAAATAATAAAACCAGAGATCTAGAGGAAAAAATATAAATATAATTTAGGAGAAGGAAAGGCCTTTTAAAACGTGGCACCAAAGTCAGAAACCATAAAGGATAGACTTGAATGTGTAAAAATCAAACTTCTACATGCCAAAGAAATAGAAAGACAATGACATGTTGAGAACACTTGTGACATATGACAAAGGGTTAACCCATAAAGTGTTTACAAATCAATAAAGAAGATAAATATTCCAACAGGAGAAAAGAACAGGCAAAAGACAAGGACAGGCAATTTACAAAGGAAGACATACAAAAAACCAATGAAAAAATGAAAGCAATTCCAATTCACTGATAATAAAAAATGAAAATGAAAAAAAACACCATGCCATTTCACAGCTTTCCCCATTTTTTGCCTTTGAGTGGCAAAGAATAAAAGTAACAATAATACCCAGTGTTGACTGGGGCGTGAGGAAACAAACACTTTCAAATATAGCTGTTGGGAAAATAAATTTGTATAATCTTTCTGGAGGGTAATTTGGCAATATGTTTCAAAAGTATTACATGTGCCTGCTCTTTAACTGAGTTGTCACAATCTCAGGAATTGGTCCTAAGGAAATAATCAGATATGTTATTTGTAAGGAAACTCCTACGACATAATTTTACAATGTTGAAAATTTAGAAGCCGTCTGAATGCTTTAACAATATGGAATTGGTTAACGAATTATGATATATCCATAAGTGAATCACAGTACATCCATATGTTGGAATACTATTCGGCCATTAAAAATAATGTTCTACAAGAATGACATGGAAAATGCCCATGATATGCCACTAAGTGGAAAAAGCAGGCACCGAATCTATGTGTATAGAGTGACATTTTATTATTCATAGAAAGACAGGAGGGAAATAAAATATTAATAAAGGTTATTTCTGGGTGGTAAGGTTGTGGATGATTTTAATGTTTGTGTCTTTCAGATCTTTATTCCCAATTTTTTTTTTTTGCATTAAGGAAGCATTTTTTAGGAAAAAAAATTAGAAATCACGATTCCAGTGTAAACTCTTTTGGTTTGTTGTCTATAAAGGCAACTGACTGAGGATAAATTGTTTTTGTTACTAGTGGTCTTGGGCCAAGTCCAGCCCGTTAAGCCTATGCTAAGTTTCCACAAGCAATAACAAGGGTGGGTCAGATTGTGGGGTAGTTTAAATGAGAAAGTTGCTGGGAAACTCACCTTACTCCATCCTGCAGCACAAAGACAAGTGCTTTCTCTGACACTTGCTTTTCAACCTTCAGTGGCCACTGAATGTCAGTGTGGTTCCAAGGAAAAGCAGTGAAGATAAGACTTTTTGGTTCTGGTAATGACTATGGAGATTGGGGTTGGAAAAATAAATAGACAAAGCAGCCCCAGAATTCTCTAGAGGCCTGCACAATGCCTACAGCCTCCTATTTCTACTAACGATACATTGGGGCTGATAAATGAGCACTGAGAACTAAGTGTTTGAGTCAACACTTCCCAGGCTTTAAGATTTTCTAAGTCCCATGTAGTAAGAACCAAAAATCCCAGGTTGTGATCCTGGTTCTACCAAACCCTGTCCAGAATCCTTCAAAAAGGATGCTGGAACGGCATCCCTGACTACTACCCCTTTAGTCTGGATTAGGTACCTCTCCTTAGTGGTGTCGTGGTACTTGTGCTTACTTCTATCATAACACTTATGGCACTGAGTTACAATGATCCATTTACATGTTGGTAGGTTGCTTGAAGCTAGGGACTGTGTCTTTTGATACAACCCTCTGCACTTAGTGCAAAAGAAAAAAGAAGTTTTTATAATCTCTCCCTGCCCTCCCCCATCCCCCATCCACCCAAGGTGGTGGATCATGGTAACTAGAAAATCCTTCCTCCTGCCCCTCAAATGGGCTGAGTTACAAGTTTGGAGAAACTGGAGTTGGTTTAGGGGTAGGAATAAGAGGTCCAGGATTCGAGAAGTTAGTGAGGCTAGGCAGATCTAAGTGGATGATGGAAAAAATATCCCATTGGTGAGATGGTTGGAGAGAGAGACTGAGACTGGGACACAGGTCAAAAGGGGGCTGATGAAATATATGATGTAAATGTTTCCTCTATGGCCCTGGGAAATCTTCAGTATAATCTTCAATGCTTTGTCAATAGATTTTTTTGGGGTGTGTGTGTATTAAGAAGTGTCAACATTGGGCAAAAACAGATGCTGCCCCCCTGGGAATAACTAATCTATGTGTTACAGTAGACCAACACACATGCCTCTCACTTCCATGCTCTTTCCAGGAGAGCTGATTTGTCTTATTCACATAGGCCTGCTATAATCAGCTGTCCTGATATCCGAGAGCCTCAGAGACCAAATGTGACTGTGTAAAGTCAACCCCAAGTGTACATGGAGTGGCTACCTCTGTGGTACTGACCCCTTTCTCTCTTTTTTATTTTTGTTCTTTTACTGAGGTAGAATTGATGTAACATTATATTAGTTTCAGGTATACAGTGTAATAATTTGATATTTGTGTATAGTAAAAAATGATCACCACCGTAAGTCCAGTTAATAATTATCACCATACATAGTCACAAAAATGTTTTTCTATTAACTGTGGTCACCATGCTGTACATTACATCCTTATGACTTACTCACTTTATTTTAAATTTGTTATTATAATTTTTTAAAAGTTAAAATACAGTTGGCTTATATTAGTTTCAGGTGTAAACATAGTGATTCTACATTTATATGCATTATGCAATGCTCACCACGTTAAGTCTAGTTACCATCTGTCACCACACAAAGTTATTACGATATTATTGACTATATTCCCTATGCTGTACATGACATCCCCATGACTTACTTATTTTGTAACTGGAAGCTTGTACCTCTTAATCCCCTTCACCCATTTCACTCCCTCTACCCTCTGGCAACCACTAGTTCTCTGTATTTTTGAGTCTGTTTCTGTTTTGTTTTCTTCCTTTGTTTCATTTTTTAAATTCTATATGTAAGTGAGATCATTCAATATTTATTTTTTTTCTGACTTCTTTCACTGACCATAATACCCTCTAGGTCCATCCATGTTGTCACAAATGGCAAGATTTCATTCTTCCGAATGGCTAATATTCCATTGTGTGTGTGTATATACCACATCTTTTTTGTCCATTCATCTGTTGATGGACAGTTATGTTTCTTCCTTATCTTGGTTATTGTACATAATGATACAAAGCCAGGCAAAGACATCACAAAAAAAATTATAGGCCAATATCCTTGTTGAACATAGATGCAAAATCCCCAACAAAATATTAGCAAACCAAATTCGACTTATTCATTCTGGAAATTTGTACTTTTTGATACCTTTCCACCCATTTCACCTACCCCTCCCATCCCCAACCTCAGGCAACCACCAATCTGTTCTCTATATTGATGACTTGGCTTTTTGACAGAGGCACAGCGAGAGAGGGAACACAAGCAGGGAGAGAGGGAGAGGGAGAAGCAGGCTTCCCACAGAGCAGGGAGCCCGATGGGGGGCTTGATCCCAAGATCCTGGGATCATGACCTGAGCTGAAGGCAGACGCCTAACGACTGAGCCACTGAGGTGCCCCGATGACTTGGCTTTTTGTTTGTGGTGGTGTTGTTTTAGATTCCACATATGAGATAATATAATATTTATTTTTTTCTGTCTGACTTAGCATAATGCCCTCCATCCATGTTGTCACAAATGGCAAGATGTCATTCTTTTTTATGGTTAAATAATATTCCATTGCATACACACACACACACACACACACACACACACACACACACACCATATTTTTGTTATCCATTCATCCATTGATGGGCACTTGGGCTGTTTTCATGTTTTGGCTATTGTGAACAATGCTGCAATAAACATAGGGGTGCGTGTATCTTTTTGAATTAGTGTTTTTGTTTTCTTTGGATAAATACCCAGCAGTGAAATTGCTGGATTGTATGGTAGTTCTATTTCTAACTTTTTGAGGACCCTCTATAATCTTTTCCAGAGTGGCTGCACCAGTTTGCATTCTCATCAACAGTGCAATAGGCTTCCCTTTTCTCTACATCCTTGCCAACACTTGTTATTTCTTGTCTTTTTTTTTTTTTTAAAGATTTTATTTATTTATTTATTTATTAGAGAGAGAGCATGTACGAGCAGGGGGAGGGGCAGAGGGAGAAGCAGACTCCCCACCTAGCAGGGAGCCCGATGTGGAGCTCCATCCCAGGACCCCAGGATCACAACCTGAGCTGAAGGTAGATACTTAACCGGCTGAGCCACCCAGGCCAGAGGCCCCTCTTGTCTTTTTTTTTTTTTTTTAAGATTTTATTTATTTATTTGACAGGAAGAGTGAGAGAGCACAAGCAGGGGGAACAGTTGGAGAGGGAGAAGCAGGTTCCCTGCCAAGCAGGGAGCCTAATGCGGGGCTCGATCCCAGGACACTGGGATCATGTCCTGAGCCGAAGGCAGATGCTTAACCATCTGAGCCACCCAGGCTTCCCTCCCTCTTGTTTTTTTGATAATAACCATTCTAACAGGTGTGAGGTGATGTCTCATTGTGGTTTTGAATTGCATTTCCTTGATGACTAGTAATGTTGAGCGTCTTTTCATGTACCTGTTGGCTATTTGTATATCTTCTTTGGAAAACTGTTCAGGTCTTTTGCCCATTTTTAAATTGGGTTATCTATTTTTTGCTATTGAGTGTATGAGTTTTTTATATATTTTAAATATTAACCCCTTGTCAGATATGTGATTTGCATATAGCCAGTTACCTTACTCATTAGTCATTGCTTTTTGGGCAAAGAAAAGGGGGGAAATAGAGATTTACCCTGAACTGTGGATCCCATTGTCTCCTTCCCTGGACACTCCCTTGCCTATTCTTCAGATCATCCTGTTTCCTATCTGAACCACCCCTCTTGCATCCACTCTCCCATTCCCTCGGAGACCTATTCTCTGTTAAGTTTCCAGGCCACATCTCTTTCTGAGGCTGAGGACCTTGTAGACATCCTTGACTCCTCTCTTTCTTTTTGCCTTCATCCAATTCATCAGCAAATCCTTTGGCTCTACTTTGAAATACATCCAGAATCTGACCTCTTCTCACCCTCTCTACGGCTACCACCCTGGTCCAAGGCATCATCTTCTGTCTCCCTGGGACTCTTGCAATCGTCTTGTAAACATTCTCCCTGCTCTTACCCTTGTCTCGTACAGTCTATTCTTAACATAGCAGCTGGCCGACTCTTTCAAAACTGAAGTCAAATCATATAATTTCTGTGATCATGTGATCACATGATCATGTGATGCCTCAACAGCTTCTCATTTCTCCTGGTAAAAACCAAAGTCCTTGTGGGGATACATGACCTCACTGACTTCATTTCCTATTACTCTTGCCTATGAGTGCTCACTGCACTCTAGCTACAGTGACTTCTTTGCTGCTTCTCAAACACACCAGGCATGCTCCCACCTTAGGGTCTTTGCTTACTATTATTCCCACTGCCTGCAATGATCTTCCTCTAGATATCTACAGAGATCATTCATCACCTAAAGGTCTCTTCCTAAATGCTGACCACAATAGCTTTTGGGAAAGTTGTTTCTTTGGGAATGTGACCTAAGGAAGCAGGAGTGAGGGGCAGGGAAATTGAAACAGGGACAGAGGGAGGGCCAATATAAAGATTAGTTATGGAGCTGGTCACAGCTGTGGGTGAGTGTTTTCTCAGTTCTGCTGGATATCTGAGAGATTGTACACCATGTGTATCAGCACCATTTTCTGGGGGTTAAAAAGGGAAAAACATCCACCAGCTCCCCATCCCCCATGCAGGACCAACTACATAATTTGTAGGACCCAGTGCAAAGTGAAAATGCAGGGCCCCTCATTTTGGGAGGATCTCAAAGAAAGAACTCTTGATAACATTACTAATTCTCTCTTTGTTCTTCCACGGCTCCTCTTTTTCCCTTTTCCAAAGGAGCAAGGGAATGGTGCAAGCACTCCTTAGCACAATCTGTACCCTCTCCTGGGGTCATGGCATCAATACATTGGGGGATGAACAATGGAGTTTCTCATTCTTATTCTTTCTCATGTTTGTGAATTTGCCTGGACTGCTACCTTCCTTCCTCTAGCGTGTGGCTGAGGTTGGGTGAAGGGTGCTGACTTGAACAGTAACATGCTATCATATACCTTGTGCTGGGGACAGCTCTTCCTCACAGTGCTGTTTTTGAGTATGCAAACAGCAAAATAGGCACAGTCTTGACTTTCCATCTGCCGGTTGATTACCAAAATATGTTCTTCCCTTCTTCCTAGGAACATGGTACGTGGTTATACCTTCTCCAGTCCCTTGTGCAGTAGGTTTAGCCATTTGACTAAGTTCTCCCCCAGCAAAGTGTGAATGAAAGTGATAGGTGCCACTTCCAGGGCTTAAGAAAGTGAATATGCCTCCTCTGTACTGCAACTCACAACAACCTAACTTGAACCAAACAGATGACATCCGTGAATGAAGGGATGAAGGGGCAGCCCCACAAAAGGAAACCAGATCCTTAAATGATCACAGGTCAGACAGAGCTGCCTTGCTTACCATGACTTATATACTTGCATCACAAATAGTATGAGAGAGATATATCAACTTCTTTTTTAAAAATCCTTGTATTGTTAGTACTGTTTGTTAAAGCAGCTCACCATTTTGCCCTAAAACACTGTAAATAGGCTATGGACAGAGCCCCAAATTCAAGTAGGACATTTTTGCTGCAGTAAAATCTTGTGCAGGAGAAGGCAAGCCTTATTACACCTGGAAACAGAGATTGAGTTGCTCCCCTGGTGGGAATGTTTGCACAGACATAGCCATAAAGTCACTTGTCCTCCCAGGGTGGAAGGTGACCTGGCCAAGACCAGAGGTCACACTGAAGTTGGAGGCAAGGGTGCAGTCTGGCTATGGAAAGCCGAACCGGTCCATGTAGGGACTGAATCCATTAAGACCTTAGCTTCATTAACAATAAGCACGACTCAATTGAGTTAATGATCCCAGGAGAAAAAAAGCCTGAGCATATGAGAAGTTGTCTTATTGAAAAATAATAGTGAAAGAAAACCTTTATAATTCTAATAAAGGATCCTAGACATGGAAGAGAAAAGTCACATTTTTGTCATTCTAACTTGATTCTACAGTTACTAAAGATTGTATTCTGTGGGAAATTTCACTTGAATAGTTTATTAGAACTTCAGATTTTCTGGAGCAAAGAAAAGTAAGATTGTCAAAGAGTTGCCAGACCTCAAAGACACTTGATACAAGGTATTCTGAATCTTTATGGTCCAGATAAGCTGTCCTTTCTTTAGGTGGCTAGAAATGGGATCCTTTGTCTTCCTAGAAAGCCATGGAAGTCCTTTGTTGATTTCATGAAAGCAGAATTGTGGGTTTAAGAAACATTAGCTGTGTCACCTCCTCAAAGACACTGAGAAATGTGCACCCTTTAAACATGAAAGGAGAGTGTGAATTATTTTAGCTGCAAGTTTAAAGTGTGATCTTAGAAACGTAATTCTTTGGCAAGTAAGATTTACTCTTTATAATTGAGGGGATAGGAGGTTGAATCTGCACAGAGAATTAAGCCCATGCAAGAATGAAATATTTATTTGCCTTCTAAAAAAGATTGAAGCAATAAATCATAAACATTTCTTTGACAAAAGTCTTTGAAAATAACTTTTCGTGTCTTTTGGGGGGAAAAAAATTCTATCACCTGGTTAGCACCAGGTGGTATTAGTAGTTGATTGATGTTTTTCAAGTAAGGAGAATGTATTTTGAATGAGTTGGGGGATGTTTGTGATATTTTTCTTGAGGGTGAGTGCTATTCTCTCAGGTATGGAGTAATCAGCATTTGCATGCTGTTAACTTTTTGTTATTTCATATCTTTGGAGCCTGGGGGAGCCATGTTGTCCGTTCATAGCTAAGTGATGGCTCAGTTAGCTTGACTTCACAACCAGTCATCCCCGAACTTAGGGGCTTCAGGCCATAATCAGTTTATTTGGTCACAGTTCTGTTGGTCAGTTATTTGGGTTGAACAGTTATTGTGCTGGTCCTACCTGGAGTCGCTGATGCACTGACCTGGGATCACTTAATGCAGTGAAGCAGGAGGGAAGGGTAGAGCCAAATGCAGAATGACTTCACCCTTCCCTCCTACTTTGTTATCTCATGGAAGGGTCTTCTGCTGGCAAAAGCTAACCAGAGACTTGCTGGCGAAGAGAGTCTTGGAAATGTAGGTTTTCTGGCTTTCAGCAGCACAGGGAAGATTATAGAAGGTCAGGTGTGGACCCTAAGTACCCACAGACAATATCTGATGTAATTAAAGGAAGGAAGGAAGTTAGAAGGATTAATGAGATAAAATATACAAACTGTATAAAATGGTGCCTTGGCACATAGCAAACACTCACAAAGTGTGTAATTATGGGTACAAATACACATCCGGAATAGTTGTACATCTATTTACCTTGCTTCTGCTAAATAGTTCTTGACAAACTAAAATGTTTTTCTCTTTTTTTTTCCCTTCCCTATGGTCTCTTAGACTACATTAAAAGCACCATATAAAATATTTTCTGATTTATCTCAAAATATTTAGCTGCTAGAAGTAGATTTAAAATTTTTTTTTTCTATTAAGTGTTCTAGAAATATAAATGTAGCATGTTAGCAGCTTCTAACATATTTCATTTTGCTTCAGTGGCTACGAGGTGTGGGTTACCACTTGTCTGTAAGTTAGTTGTGGAACTCTATCAAGTAGGAGTTTCTCTGTGACTAATTTTCCTTTTATTTCTGTGGTTTCTTTGCATTTTGTCGCTCAAATTTCAGAGCTTTTTTTTTTTTTTAAAGATTTTATTTATTTATTCGAGAGAGAGAGGATGAGAGATAGCACGAGAGGGAAGAGGGTCAGAGGGAGAGGCAGACTCCCCGCTGAGCAGGGAGCCCGATGCGGGACTCGATCCCGGGACTCCAGGATCATGACCTGAGCCGAAGGCAGTCGCTTAACCAACTGAGCCACCCAGGCGCCCCTCAAATTTCAGAGCTTTAAAGTGTGATGAATTTTGCATTAACACAAATCTTAGAGATAACAGTAGAATTGACATTTCTTCATTAAAGCAACTGCAGATCTGGGCTTTTCATCCTGCCAACCTTGGCCAACTCCTTAGACTTCTGCAGCCATCACCAAATGGTCTCCCATTTCCTGGAACTCAGACAGTTTTTTTTCCTAAGGCCAAATTTTGAGGTCCATCCACTAAAGCAGTTTCTGGCTAGTAGAGGCTTCTCTGAACTTGGTGTTCTTCTGGGCATGCTCAACAGTTGAATAGTTCCACCGACTGGTGGGAAATGAATGGGAAAAGCAGATGAAATGAAAAAATGGGGGAAAGGTCCTGTATGAGAAACCAGGAAGCATTCCACCTCACCTTCATCTAGATAGTTGTCAAGTAGCTATGAGTTATGACAGCACAGTCTGTGTTAGACAACCCACTTCTCTGCTCTTGTGCTCTGTCAAATATATACATCACATTAGCTGGTCGGCTCCCCTTGGTCTTACTCTACCACATGATTGTCCCACTTATACCTGCCCGTATACATGATACCTTTATACTTGTCTATGTATTGAGCAGATATCTTTAAAATAATTAAGTGGTTCCCATCGTCTTTATGATAAAATTCACACCTCTTGCCATGGTGGCCAAGGTCTTTCCTGTTTTGATGTTGCCTTATTTTCCCATCTGGCCTAAACTCCCTCTACTCCCCACTTCATAGGTTATACTCCAGCCACACTGAAATTCATCACCCACACCCACCAGCCACCAGCCACGGCTCACCACCAATAATCAACAACCACCAACCTCTCACCAACCCTGCCCACTCCCAGTAAGTCCTGCTTACTAGGTCAGTCCATTAGGCCTCTCCATCTCCAGCCATACCCAATAGCCCTGGCCACCACCACCATTTCTGCCCCCCAGATATGTCTACCAACAGTAGTCCAATTTACTCCCCCTACTTCCCAACCCTGTGGCTTAGTCCTGTTGATTCTCCTCAATATCTCATTAAATGTCCTATGCATCGGTTCTCTTCTCCCTAATTCTTCCTTGTTCTAGATCAAACCACCACCATCTCTCCCCTGGAATACTGCATCAGCCTCCTGACTAGGCTCCCTGCCTCCAGGTTAGCCTCTCTCCAGTCCATCCAATGCATGCTCCTAGAGTGATCTTTCTGACATCTAAATATGACCATATCCTCCCCCTTATAAAAGACGGTGATGGTCATTAGTGCTGTCTACTAAATATATCTGGCTCTCCATTCTTCTAGGCACAGGGTAGGATCACACTTCTTTAGCCCCTTGAAGTTAGGTATGATTGTATGACCCACTTTAGTCAATGAAATGTGAGCAGAAGTGCTGAATGACGTCTTGTGACAGAAACTTCAAGAGCCAGTGTACAATTTGCCCTATTCTCTGTCTCTTTGGTTCCCGGTGGTGGCTATTCTGTTAGTCTGCATCCACAAGTGAGAGGCCCCCAGACTAGTCACAATAGATATGTGGCATGACTAAGAAACAAACCCTGTTGTTTGAAATCACTGATTTTGGGGTTTTTACTGCAGCATAATCTGGCATACTTTGAGTAATACAAAGACTAAGGTAAAGCTCAAACTCTTCAGCAAAATATTGATATCTTTTATAACCTGACCTCCACCTTTCAGTCTCATTTTATACTATTTCTCTTCTCACATCCTACGCTCTAGACAAACTACCGTTCCTGGTATGTGCTCTTGGGCTTTCCTGCTTTGGTTATTTGCTGTTTCACCTGTGCTTCTAACTAAGCGTGCCCAAAAACCATCTCTCCCTCTTTAAACTCTGATAGCATTTTTATCTGGTTCATTTTTCTATTTGCATCAGAATTTCTTATATGTGTATTTTATCTAGTCTGTTTACCCGGAATCTCCTTCATGCCAGGGTTTCGGTCTAAATCATCTTTGTATTCATTTACATATTTAGGCCAATGCTCTTGATCGTGTTAGCACTTAAAGATTTGTCAAATGAGTGTACTCTGTTCCTGAAATACAGTATAATTATAATAATCATCTTAATTTTTACAGTAGGGTTTTTTAAATGTAAAAAATAGCTTTATTGAGGTATAATTGATATACAAAAAACCCTGCACATGTTTAAGGTATACAATTGATAGGTTTGGACATATGCATACACCTGTGATACTATCACTACAATGAAGGTGATAAAACATTATCCATCACCTCTATAAGTTTCCTTGCAACCCTCCCCTTTTTTGTTGTGGTAAGAACACTTAATATGAGATCTACCCTCTTCACACAATTTTAAGTGCACAATACCATGTTGTTAACTATAGGAACTGTGTTGTACAGCAGATTTCTAGAACTCTTTCACCTTACATAATCGAGACTTGATACCCATTGAACAATCATGCCCCATTTCCCTCTCCTCCCCGCCGTTGGTAACCACCATTCTGTTCTCTGCTTCTATGAGTTTGACCTCACATAAATGGAGTCATACAGTATATGTCCTCCTGAGACTGGCTTATTTCACTTAGCAGAATGTCCTCAAGGTTCATCCATGTTGCCACAAATGATTGGATTTGCTTCTTTATAGGCTGAGTAATATTCCATGATACGTATATACCACATTTTCTTTATCCATTCATCTGTTGATGGACATTTGTATTGATTCCATATTTTGGCTCTTGTGAATAATGGGAGAGTTTGTTTTGTGTCACTGGGTGGGGTAGGAAGTGTAGGGAACTGATTAGGGGGATGGGATGGAAAAGGAAAAAGGGGAGGGAAAAGTGACGTTCATGCATCGTTACCTGGCATCTGCCCAAACCCTAACACTGTGCTAGGCACTATGAAGAATTTCCAGGAAGAGGACACTACTCTTGACCCCATGAACTTATTGTCTGGTGTGGTGACAGAACATTATATGCACGAAGCCATATAAAACAGATGGAGATTATAGTACAGACCTGAATTACTGAAATCCTGTCCCAGACAGTGAATTTTCAACTATTTCTGCAATATGCTATTGTATCTCTAAGGCTATTACAAAAATTTTCAAGCAAGGTTAGCAACAGTGTACCTCAATTAAAAAAATTGCCATGCATTTAAATTAAGGGGGAGGGGGCAAAGAACAAAATCGTGATTGTTGCAAATCCAAACCATGACCAACAGCAGGCTGTTGTGGATGTGAAAAAACTGGCTGAGTTGGAACTTGCTCCCACTCGGATTTCTGTGGTTGATTCTATTCTGTGTGACTGGATAGCATTTTTAATCTCCGAAGCTCTTTGAGGCAATCTGACATGTTTTAAATGTCGTGTGTGTGTGTGTGTCTGTGTGGTGGTGGTGGTGGTGATAAATGTTTCACGTTTATCCTGGGGGTAGGGGGGCTGGGAGGCTGGAAGGCCCTGATCTGCCACATTTGCCTATTTCTGTGGTGTCAATACTCCTACCATGGCTAATTGGAAAACTGCCAATTGAACATTGACTGTGGAGTTGGGAAGGGGGGCGTACAGTTAGCTCTCAAAAGCCCCTGCATGCAGGCTCCAATGCACCACTTAGTGAAGGGGTGGGTGGGAGGAGGGAGGCAGAATGAGGGGTGAGGGTAGGCCCGGATATAAATAAGCAAAGGAACTGCCTTAAAGACCCTAAAGTAAGAAGCAAGGCCAGAAGTTTGGATAATTTTGAACTACAGTAGTCCCTGGAACAATATGTGTTTGACTGCGCTGGTCCATTTCTATGTGAATGTTTTCCAATAAATACAGCACAGGCCTGTAAATGTATTTTCTCTTCCTTGTGATTTTCTTAAAGATATATATTTTTTAATTTATTTGTCAGAATGAGAGAGAGAGAGAGAGCACAAGCAGGGGGAGCGGCAGGCAGAGGGAGAAGCAGACTCTCCGCTGGGCAAGGAGCCCAGTGCAGATATGGGGCTCAATCCCAGGACCCTGGGATCATGACCTGAGCTGAAAGCAGACACTTAACCGACTGAGCCACCCAGGAGCCCCCTGCCCTTTTTTAAAAGACTGATTCTGCATTTTTAAGAAGTTACTCACTTTGAAACTCATCTATAGTGATACAAATCAGAATAGTGGTTGCCTTCTGGGTATAGATGGGGAGGAGGCATGGAGAAGCATTCTGGGGTGCTGAAAACTTTCCGTATCTTGATCTGGGTAGTGATTATGCGTGTTCATTTTATATCTCAATAATAAATAAATAATCATAAACAGTTTGCTCACTTTGAACATCCTGTCCCTTCCCTGCCAAATGTTTCTTCTAGGTATATGTTAGATCAGAAATAGTGGGAAGGGAGTGAGTGGGAGGCAGGGAAGAAATACAAATTATCTTATTAGGCAATGCGCATCCCAATACCTACTATATGTGATGTGTTTTGCACAGTGTATATTTCACACTGTACATTATTCATTACACACTCGGTGGTATTAGCTAGGAAATTGGGATCAGGTAAATAATACCAGGAAGTAATGACTGTTGACATTACATGTAGTAATCTGTTTTCCTGGAACAAACTGCAAATGTTTTCTGTTTGGAATTAATACAGTATTTTAAATTTTATCCATAAAAATGACTAATGAGATTGAATCCATTAGTTTAATGGAATATCACAATCATTATTCCAAACTTATTTATATTGCAATCAGTAGAATGGGATGTCTCTTCCAAATAAGAAAATGAATGTGAATGCCAAAGATTTTCTCTTATTTAATTTTAATAATTGTAAATCATCATATGTGTTATGTATTTTTCATATTTATGCCTGTAAATAAATCCCACCAGAGAAAATAAAATAGGGGAAAGCCACATTAAACTTGCGAACTTTTTCTCTCAGATGGTTTTAGGGCTCTGTTTCCACAATGAAATGATCAGCATTAAGGCATGGTCCCTACTGAGGGTCAGGTATAGGCCAGGAGTAATGGACAAGGGAAGACTCATGGCATGACACTCATGATGTGAAGCATTTCAGAGGAGCCTTGCATCTCACCAGAATATTTGTCAAGGCGAGAGTTTCTAATCAAGACTTTGGAAAATCCTGGAATGGCAATTCCTTTTGGAAAAAATGTTAAAAAAATTATGAGTGGGATGTTTTTGACTCCACTGCCTCTAGAAATTAGCCAATCAGCAGGCTTGAAATTTTACTATTAGACACTCATTCCTTTGGTTTGAATATTGCCTCTGCAGGATGGCCCAATTAAAATATCATTCCATTTACAATTTGGGGTTAGCAAGTTTCTTAACCTGTCTGTGCCTCAGTTTCCTCATTTGTAAAGTGGAGAAAGTAAGAGAACCTGCATCACAGGCTTGTGATGATGTAATAGTAAATATGACTCTCACACCAAGGCATGGTTGATTTATCATATTGTCAAGTCTCTTTCCCAAAGGTACAATTTCAGAGATGGCACTCAGAAAGAACGAATTAAATCGGAGACTTCTATATGGTGCTGTGTCCCTTATAGGAAAAATAGAGGGTTCAGGAACCAAGGAGTAGAAACAGGAATGGCCCCACTAGCCGTCACTCCCAGTGACCTGCTGGAGGATTTTGTGTTTCCTGTCTCTACAACTCTCTGCTTCACAGTGTAAAGGGGATACATTCTCCCCAGGGGACACAATAAAGATCCCATTGACCTATAAGTTACAACTGGCACTTGGACCCTTTGTGCTCCTTGTGTCCAATGACCAGCAGCCAAGAACAGGACTCACCAGCCTATCAGGTATAATTTGCCCTCTTTGGCAAGAGATAGGAATAATGTTCCACAATGAGAATAGAGAGGAATATGTGTGGAACTTGGATGACTCATCTGGGTGCCCCCTGATAGTCCCCTAGGCTGTTGTAAAACTGAGTGAGCAGCATGTGCAGCAACCCCACTCTGAGAAGGGTATGGTTTACTGGGGGCTCTGATCTTTCAGGAATGAGGGTTTGGCTCAGACTATCAGATGAACCACCAAAACCTGCCAAGGTGATAGCTGAGGGGAATTTAGAATGGATAGTGGAAGAGAAAGGCAATGAGTACAGTTACAGCCCAAGACCAAGTTGAACTGCAGTTGGGAGGCTGCACTTTATACTACCAGTGTCCCTGTTGTAAGGGCCACAGGAGCCCTGGAGGGGCTTTTCCCTGAACATGTGTGGAGAAGCAGATCAACACAATACAAGGACAGACTGTGGCAGACCCAGCAGATGTGTCGCTCAGATCCCTCTTCAAGAAAGTGTTTGCTGCCCAGCTGCAAGGAGAGTAATTACTTGGCAGCCACCAGCTGTTAGCACCTTCAAGGTTGGCCTCAGCTTTTGAGCCAAGGTCATGCTCTGCTTGGAGCAACCTCTGGCCAATGACTGACTGAGGCAGTGGTACCAGAACCCCACCACTTCTGTCTAGCATGAGACGCCTCCAATGAGACTCTTTCCTCCAGAAATCCCCCATTGGGCTGCCAGAATCTTTTTCATGTCTGCACCAAGTCTGATTGCCTCTCCTACCCCAGACCTGCTTCCTTCCTTCTCCTGCATAGGTGTCACTCCCCAATAAATCTCAATGTCTGCTTCCTGGACAACCTTTCTTTCCTGCATTCTAGTGTTCTGAGAGGCCAGTTGCTTCTGGATGTTGTGCTATGTGACATGACCGATGGATCCCCCGGTCACGGGCCTACTCCCGTATCTCCTTTGTCGTAAAGGTGGTCTCCCTTGTTGAATTTCACACTTGGGGGTCATGCATTCCGTAAGTACCTGGATAGTGGTTCTGCTTGAGGTTCTGCAGGTAGGAAAAACAAACCCATACCCAAAATAGATATCTATCCCTGTGCAAATGAACTGCTGGCCCTTCCAGGATAGATGCGGTGACTGCAGTAAACTTACTACCAAGTGACTGATTGGTCTCCTTGGGGGATGCTACCATACCAGGGCTTCAGCTTTGGTTACTGTTACTGGCCATTTACACATTTATAGGCGTAACAGCCAAATAAATCACCCTAAGTGAGTGAGAGTGCATCCGTACTTTTGGGCCCGTACATTGCCCTAGTTCCTCCCACTATGCTGTGCCTTTCAGGAGCACATTTTGCCAGTGTTTGGGTAGTTGATGAAGAAGGGTGGTTAGCATCATTTTGTTTACTTGATGTCTAGTAGCTCTTCCATGGTAGATCCCTTCTGATGGATGTTAACATTTGATACAAAAATCTTCACCATTCATGCCTGCTCCCATATGCCAATCTACGTACCTCTATTCCAGAATCTGTTTTTATTTTCTTCCTGATTTTCCCATTTTCCTCCTTCCAAGGCCCTGACCCAGCCATTCACCACTGCCTATCAGGATTCATTCTATCCTGGAGCGTGACTCCTCCCACACAATGTAGATGATTAGGTACACATCCTGTAGTTTTGTCCATTGGGTATTTTTCCCCTCTAGGCTTTCTTTCAAGGTTACCCCTGAGTGAAGCTGTAATGTAGTCACTTTCTGTTTTTGGCTTGCATTGTATATCAAGATAACCCATCTGTAAACCAAATTCAGAGTTTTTCTTTTTCCTTCAGTTTGTTGTAGGTGAACCCTTCAGGATGGTCATCAGTGTGAGATGAAGGAAGGGTGCTGGTATAGCTGTGGTAGGTAACATGAGAGTTGGGGCTACCTTCTCATGAAGCTTGCCAGGGTCTACTGGTTCAGCTTGTGCTAGGCCCTGGATGTGCCATTTCCATGTTACCGTGGATTGCTTCTAGGCCTCCTTGATGTTAAGACTTGGTGGGGACCCAGCACATAATGGGCATTTCTAGATGCATGGTCACTCTTCCATGGTCAAGCATTCTATTTCTCTCATGGCCTATAGCTTGCCAGGAGCTATTTTCCAAAAGGTGTGTACGTCCTCTGGCATTGCTTTGTCCTAGAACTCTAGAGGCCTGCATTGTGATTGTCTCACATCTCTTTAATAAATTCAACACTGCATTTTTTTTTTTCAACACCAAAACCTCCAACAACACAAGGTCTGCCAGGTGGTATGGCCCAGGTAGCCTGGTTGCTTGCTCCATGGCTTAAATCTACTGTGGGGTCCTTTCTTGCTGTAGACCCTGCTCAAAATGGGTAAGGCTTTTGTTTCACCCATTACATGGGCCAGAGCAGTATTCCTGTGTATGGAATGCATTGCCTCCAGAACCCAAACAGACCTATCAGGCATTGTGTTTACTTCTTTAGAGTAGAGTTTACAAGATTCAACAATTTGTCTCTTGGGAGAGGATATTCCCGCGTGCCCCTGATATTAGACCTCCTAATCACTGTACTGAATTATTAGGTCCCTAAATCTTTAAAGCACTTTTTTCCTCACCCTCTGGAGCATGTATCTTACCAAAGCCATCCTCATGCTGGACACCTGAGGCTTATTCTTCTGGATCAACGTGATGATGTCGATCGATGTAAGAGATCAATGTGATCATGTCCTGCGGAATGTCCAAATGGCCCATATCTCTCTGGACTCCATTATTACAGAGGGTATGAGGATTAACATAGCCCTGAGGCAAAATTGCACATGTGTTTGTTTTCTTTTTCATATGAATGCTCCCTGTTTTCTGTCCTCTTTCCTGATCGATATAGGAAGGAAGGCATTGACCAGATCGATAGCTAGTTGCATGTCATGTACCTGAAGCCAGGGGGCTATGTCTTGGTTGAGTCTGTGGTAGTCTACAGTCATTCTCCAGGATCCATCTAGTTAATTAAGGGATTCAATTTTGTAATTAAGCAGGATATTATAGGAAGTGCCACCCTTGTGTTGTTTAAATTTTTACAAGTGACAGTGATTTCCACCATCCCCCTCAGGATGTGATATAACTTTTGATGTACCATCTTATTTAGTTACGGGGGGGGGGGAGGGAGGCAGCTTCAGAAACTTCTATTTGGCTTTCTCCACTATAGCCAAGGACTCAATAGAGGGATTACTCCAACGGCCAAATACGTCAATCCCAACTACATATTCAGGTATCATGAAAATAACCATCAGGTGAGTTGGCAGACCCAGGGGATCCACAGAGAGGCTTTGGCCAGAACTCCATTTATTACCTGACGCCCATGTGACCCCACTCTAACAAGGGGACATGATGATGTTTCATGTCTCCAAGTGTCAATGTCAACTCAGACCCTCGGTCTAACAGTCCTTGAAATGTCTGGGTATTTCTCTTTCCACAGCATACAGTAAATGTACAGCATATACAGTAAACTTACCCAAGTAAATGACTGTGGGTCCCTTTGGTGAGGACTGGAGGAAGTAATGGTGTTGCAGGATTCTGTCCCTGGGTGCCATATCTCCCGTCAGTGGGTTCTGGAACTGAAAATTAGCTTAGATCTGGAAACTTGACTAGAAATCATGATTTTTTTTTAATTGGGAAGACTAACCTCAAATTTTGGATTATGTATTCTTACTCTCTTTAGTTTATCATATATGTTAAGCAATACCCTGTTTGCCTATCTACTTGCATCTAGGGATGCTTTGTTTTATTAATCATCTCTTTAACTCCCTATAGATTAGGCCCGCTTGGTTGCCACTCTAGTCTTGTCTGCTGTTCCAATAATTACAAACCCCTGGCTGCTGGTGGCTCAACTCTATCACCTGGACTCTATTGCTGGCAGGTAGAGAGGATTGCTTATCATTTCCATTTCTTTCAACAAATTCAGGGACAACCTCCATTATCATCTGCCCTGGCCTGCAGGGAGAGCTATCACTGAACTTCTTGGTGATGCTGCTGTCCCGCTCGCCAGCATTCCTCATGGCCTTGGTGAATGCTGTGTTCCCTTAGCCCTCACGTGAGGACTATGTTCCTCCAGTGGGTCCTCTGGCTTCATATGATATATCCACTCCAGTACGTCCATGTCCCTCAGCCTTTTAAGTCCTTCCTCTGCTATCTGCCACAATAACTCAGGAATTTCAGTACCACTCACTGTGGGTCATTGCTTTTCTCTAGTCTTGCAGAGGAGCCACTGCTAAACAGCGAGTTTACACCAACTTCTGGGAGCCCTGCTAGGGTGTTAAGTCCTGTATCCCAAGAAAGTGCCTCCAAACCCACAAACTCTCCCTTATCCAGTCTTAACTTAAAACACTTCTCAATTAATCACCTGCAGAATCTAGTCCCGCCGGTATTCCCTTAACTCCTGCCAGCGCATGCTGGCTAGATCTTCTAGTTCCTTCGGGGTATAGTCCTTTTCCTCCCCTGTCACGTTTAGCTTGTTTTGGGGAGGGTTGTGCTGCTCACAGTCCTGTTGTTTTGTGCGGGAAAGACCTCTGTATTGTCTCCTTATACAGAAGAAGTACTAGCTCTTATTTGGGAGGCGTGGGCTCAGAAGTTTCAGAGAAGACTGGGGAGTCAAAACCGTCAGGAGCATTCACTTAGATGTCCCCACCCCGTGTGTCAGGGTGCTGGGTTTTCCCAACCAAGGACCCTGACTTTGGCATAACATACTTGCCTCAGTTGAGCATTCAACTATCCTTGCAATTCAGCTACTCTAATGGTCAAATCCTGGGTTTGATCTTCACCTTTTTATGCTCACCATTGCATGAAATGAGAGTATGTGTAAGCTAAAGAGATTGTACTATACAGTGGCTAATTGAACATAATAAAAAAAATAAAGAGACTGTTGGGTTCTCACATTTAGTGTTTACAAAAGATTTATTTGAGAGCGAGAAAGAGAGAGAGAGAAGGGGGGGCAGAGGGAGAGAGTCCTCAAGCAGACTCCCCACTTAGTGTGGAGCCTGATATGGGCTTGATCCCAGGACCCCAAGATCATGACCTGAGTCGAAATCAACTGACTGAACCACCCATGTGCCCCTCACATTTAGTTTTTGTTATTTGCACTCAGCTTTTTCTTATCTGTTTTTAGTGCATCAATGTAACTATTCAGAAAGCATCAGATCCCATTTTCTTTATATTTATAATTCTCCCATACATTTCAAATGCTTGAGTCATTCCACCAGCTAGTGCCTCTTTTCCACTGGCCCCTTCTTCCAAAACACCACAGGTGAAAGCTTTAACAATTGGACTGACCTCTCCTGCCAGGGGTTGTCTGTGCACAACTTCCCACTGGGAATAGGGTCCTCATTACTACCGTAGTGGTGAGGGATCCAGTCCCCAAACCCCATCTACGGCCTGCTTTCTTGGGACCACTTCTGGTACCAAATCTCATGGGTCAGACTCTCAGAGAAGCAGGTGTTGATGGGTTAGGAATGCAAAAGTAAATTAGGGAGTAACACCTGTGAAGGAATAAGGACAAAGGAGCAAAAATTGAGCAGGGGGGGCATCAGACTGTGGTGTGGACCTGATAAAGTCTCTGCCAGCCCAAGGGGGCTTTCTGGAGCCAAGATTGCTCATTATAGAAGTCCTGTACTGCGTGGACATGGTTAGGTTCCATTGCTTTGCTTAGTCATTAGCTGGGGGTTACCCCGAGAGAATGTGATTTTATAACCATCTTGCTCAGTCACTGGCTGCAGGCTGCCCCAACAAGAGTGTGATCTCTGTTCAAAACCTGAGGTGGAGTCTGGAGAGCCTAACAGCTGGAGGCTATCAGGTGCCTACACAGCTTGCAGCTGGGCAGTAAGTTATTTCTTAAAGGGGAGTATGAGAGGTGCATAACTATGTCTCCCACATGGACTGAGCCTAATACCACTGTATATGAACTAAATTTATCTGTTCCGACTAAAATTTATGTGGCCCTCCCACCATCCATCCAGTGGGTAAGTCTCACAAAGGAGATTACATTTGCACATCTGAGTGTCCCATGACTGAATGCATGACCTTGATAGAGTGTAGCAGCTTGGGGCATTGGCCAGGGAGGCCACCCATAGGGGTGGTGATGGTGCCTAGTGCAGGAGATACTCCGCATCCAGAGGAAGTTGAGGGCTTGGCTGCCTGGATAGTTGGTGATGAGGTGGGCCTTCTTTTGGGAGAAGAGAGACATTGAGAAGATGGCGGGCTGTGGAAAACTGCCTTTTATGACTAATTATGTGGAAGGTAGACTTCTTTGGACACAAAGTTTGTGAGTTTTTTCATTTTCATTTTGTACAGTATGAGGTGGCACCTCTTCTCTGTCCTCAACACTGCTTCCTAAGTTATGCCTCTGGGTTATTTTTCCACTCCCCCATTTCATTCATTTGTTCATCAGACATGTACAATTCTGTTTCATTTGTGGAAATGACTAAGAGAGACTCTGCCCATGGTCTCGGCCAATGATCTAGTAGGGAAGATGATATAACGTTATAGTGCTATGAAAAAGGCAAGCACTACCAGGATGGAATAGAGAGAAAGTCTCTAACTCCATCCTGGGGGGAGAGGACAGTCAGGAAGTTTTCCCAGAAGAAATGATGCCAATTTGGTCTTACAAACTATGAGTTAGTCAGGCATAAAGGTGAGGGGAAGGGAATTCCAGGTAGGTGGAGAAGCATATGCAAAACCACGGAAGCATGAAAAGACATGGCAGGAAGACATGGCAGAGCCAGGAATTTTCTGTAGTTGAATATGACAAGGTCTTAGTGCAGTAGAGAATGGAGGTGAAGAGGTGGTGAACAACGAAGCTGAAGAAATGGGCAAGAGGCAGGTTATGAAATGTCTTTTATGGTAAACTAAGGGATTTACTCTTTTTTTATTTTTTTTAAAGATTTTGTTTATTTGACAGAGACACAGCGAGAGAGGGAACACAAGCAGGGGGAGTGGGAGAGGGAGAAGCAGGCTTCCTGCAGAGCAGGGAGCCCTATGCGGGGCTTGATCCCAGGACCCTGGGATCATGACCTGAGCCGAAGGCAGCCGCCTAACTGACTGAGCCACCCAGGTGCCCTGGGATTTACTCTTTTTTTAAAAGAGATTTTGTTTATTCATTTGAGAGAGAGAGAGAGAGTGCACAGCAGGAGGGGAAGAGGGAGAAGGAGAGAGAGAATCTCAGGCAGACTGCACACCCAGTGTGGAGCCCGACATGGGGCTCTATCTCACAACACTAAGGGATTTACCCTTATGCCACAGGGCAATGAAGAGTGACAAGATCCAAAGAATCATTCTGGCTGTAGTGTGGAGGGTGAATTGGGGGAACAAAAACTGCAAACAAGAGGAACAGTTGAGGCTATTGAATTAGGTCATATGGAAAGTGTTACAAGCTCAAACTAAGATAGGGATTCACAGAAGGAGTTTTCAGATTTCAGAGTTAAGACTTGACTGAGGGTAAAAATGGGGTAGGTAGCTCACAAGGTTGATAACCGGGATTCAGTTTCTGGATTGGGTGCTTGGGTTTATGGTGGTGATTAACACCCTGTCCTACTGTCCTCTCTGCATGGCCCAACCCTCTGCGGCAGTGGCAAGAGTAAGGAAGGAGAGCTAAAGAGTGGGCTGCTTAGATTACTCAGAACGCTTACACAAATACACATGCTTGGCTTTATAGAGACTGGATGCAACCCCCCTATCCATTCTTTCCTTGTTCTTTGTTTGGTTCCATGCAGGCTCCTCCTCATATCTCCCCGAGCGTTATGAGAACCATCTTTTTATATTATGCTTCCAAATGTGATTTGTGTAGCTTGTCTGGAATCTGCACATTCCTTCACTGGTGACAACTCTAGTTGATTTTCTTCCATGTGAGTGCAAATCATATTATAATTCTGAGATCCAAAAGATGAGAAGAATCATACACTTACTTTCCACTGCATCTTATAGCTCTACAGGTTGATGTTAAACTGACCTATTTGTTTTTTTATTGTCATTGTACTGTGAATTCTGCTTCTGAGTGCAAGCCCATTTTTCTCAGATCGTCACATCTACCAGTTCTAAAGTTTATTAGATTTATTCCTATATTTTTCTTTACTCTTTATCAATGGGGTTTTAAGTCAGGATGGAGACTCTTTTTTTTTGAGATGGAAATGGGGACTTGAGAGACAGCATAATACGGGTGGAAATGGAAACTATGGGATAGTTTCCCAGATAGATACCCAGAGAGAGTGTGCAAGGGGAGAAGAGAGGAAGAAACATGGTGGAACTCAGGAGAACACTGACATTAAGAGATAGAAAAGGAGACCAGGAAGCAGGAGAGAAATTAGCAGCAACAGGGTAGGAGGAAGACCGGGAGAGAGTGCTGTTACAGAAGTCAAAGGAATAGAAATTTTCAAGGTGGGACAGGTTAATAGCATCAAATTCTGGAAAGAGGCCAAATAAGATAATGACTATCAAGTAGGGCAAAGTAGGGGTTAGCAAGCTTTTTATGTAAAGAGCAAGTTAGTAAATATGTTAGACTTTGTGGGCAATACTGTTGCAAGTACTCAATTCTGCAATTGTAGGGTGAAAGCAGCCACAGATAATATGTAAATGAATGGGATGGCTGTGTTTCAATAAAACTTTATTAACAAAAACAGGCAGTGGGCCACATTTAGCCTGTGGGCCAAAGTTTGCCATCCATTGCTATAAAGTGGGATTTGCAGTTTACTGATGACCTTGTCAAGAGCAGTTCTTCTGGAGTGGTGGGGTAGAAGCCATAGTACAATTGCTGAGGAATAAGAGATGGGGAGTAACAAGCTTTTCCAAAGCTCTATTGTAAGTGGGGAAAATGTAGGCCTTAAAAGTCATTACCAGGTTGAGAGTGGGTTTCCAGTCTTTCAAGAAAATTAGCACTCTCATGGGGGAAGATGGCAATGTTGTCTGGAAATATTTGTAAAACTGTTTCCTCCATCAGCCTACATTCAAGGTTCTTGCGAGCTGTTGCCAGAGCTTTGACTTGTGTAGGCTTCGTGACTATTTATTAGGAAGAATTTAAATCAGCCATTTTGCTACAGAATTGAAACTCAGTGAAACCACTGAAAGGCCAATTTTGCCAAATCTGCTGGCACGGGGAGAGGATTATTTCTTAGGCTGACATTGCAGCTTCTTTTATACTTGTATTTACTTTTTATTTATTATTTATTTTTTTGAGAGTGAGCGAGCAAGAGAGAGTGTGTGTGTGAGTGGGGAGAGGGGCCGAGGGAGAGGGAGAGAATCTTAAGTAGACTCTGTGCTGAGTGTGGACTCCAAGGCGGGCCTCGGATTTCAAGACCCTGAGATGACCTGAGCCAAAATCAAGAGTCGGATTCTTAACTGACTGAGCCACCCAGGCACCTTGGTTCTTTTATACTTGTATAGCAAGGGCATTGTGAGTCAATAAATAAGCAAATATCTCCTGCTTCGAGGGTGGCAGGAAAGTGATCATTCTGAGGTTCTCAGCAGCTAGGGGCCTACAAGGGCCAGGTGTGACCCTTCAGTTGAAGAGGCTCACAGCTTTGGAGGCACAAAAGTTCCACCTGACTGTATTAGGAAGCACACATCTGAAGGAAGAGGCAGGAGGAAAGTCTTCATGTTAGGCTCCTTATAGTTCTTTTTCTGAGCTAAGTGCTGGGCATGAATGCATGTAGATTCATTGTCTACCTTGCCACCAAGCCTGCAGGCCCCCTGAGGGCAGGAGCCAAGTTTGCTCCTGCATCATCTGTGACGTTACAAGGACAATGCCTGTCAAAGAGCTTGGGCAGCTTGCCTGTTCAAATGAGTTTGTGAACCCTCGGTTTTGAGGATGCTAAGGAAGTGGCGGTAGTTTTGGGACAATGACAGACCCTCCATAATACCTCCCTCCATCCTCTCCTGACAACAGTGACAAAAGGCCTCCCAGGAAGCCTTTTGAGAAAGCCCAAAAGTGTGCCCTGCGTCTTCACTGAATATGAATGTCTTGTCTATGACTCCTAGTCTTAGATGTGCGGGACATCTCCTAGCACCTCATTCTTTGGCTTTCAGTTCTAGAGGCAAGTTTCATTAATTCTCCATGCCGCTTTTCACTCTCTTCTAAGTCCAGAGTGATGGGGGTGAAACCGTCAGTCTCTCCAGTGGCCCCAGACTCAAAAGAGCCTTCCTGTTGGGATGCCACGTTCTGTGTGTGCCCACAACTGAATGCAGATATATTGCTGCTGAGTGTCCTCTCTGCCAAATGATCTGGTAATAAACTGGTGCCCCAAAGCCCAGTCCAACGGGGTGAGGATAAGAGGGGAGGGGTAGGGCCTGGAGCAGCTGACTAGCTGGCTCTGATTGATAGGAGGTTTTGGTGATATAACTGGCTCGTGGCCCTTCTTGAGACAGCATGTAACTCTATCTTCTGCTTCCCGGAGTCTGCATTTTTTTTAATGATTTTATTTATTTATTTACATATTATCTGTGGTTGCTTCCACCCTATAATGGCAGAGAGAGCATGAGAGCATGAGTGGGGTGAGGGACAGAGGGAGAAACAGACTCCCCACTGAGCAGGGAGCCCGACAAGGGACTCGATCCCAGGACCCTGAGATCATGACCTGAGCCGAAGGCAGACACTTCACCAACTGAGCCACCCAGGCGTCCCGCAGGACTCTACATTCTGAGGAATAATGGTTCTGCTTCTTGCTTCTCAATGTGTTCTCCTCCTCTAGGTTCATCTCCCCAAGTCACAGTCAACCCTCTCTCCCCACCCAATATCAGGCAGATGATTTACAGTTCTTGCCTGAGCCTACCAAGGTTTCCTTGAGTATATTTGCCTTTCCCATTGGAAGATTTTATGATGCGATTGGATATGAATCTTGACAGGCAAGGAAACCAATGCAGGGACCAAGGGGCATTTTCCTTTGGTGCGTGGGCAGGGGGCATGTAGGATTTGAAGCTCAGGACCGTTTTGCAGACCTGGTTGGCAAGTCTGACCTGATGTGTAAGCAAGAGATATAGCTACCTGCAGTGTGATCTGAGAAAGACTACTCGTATTCCTTTCACTTCTCCCTCCCACCAAGGGGGAGAAAAACAAAAAACAAAAACCTAAACCCCACCTGAACCCAAATTGCACTCTATCATCCTCTGCCATAGCACCTAAGAGTGGCTTTTCCTTCGGCGTAAGCAATTGAAAGTTCCCGTTAAAATAGAAATCTATTATTTCAAAAGATCTGGGGGGCATCATTTGGTACTTGAACTGATTTTTATCAGCCACCCCCCCCCAGGGAACCACTACTCCAATCTGGTCACTGAATCTGCTCCCTAGGGACTCAATTCTCTGCCGGTGAGACTGCTGTGGGTGTCCCAACCGAAGACGAGGAAAGCAACTGAAGGGTCATAAAGCATGATGGTTGGCCAGCCCGTTGCCATTTCCGAGGACAGTGAAGATGGGAGGCCTCCCGACCAAATTAACCTCAGTGTGTTTACATCAGCCTACACTTGAGAATCTTCTGAGAGCTTTCCTTTCCCACTCTGAGTTTTCTGTCTCCAAGGCCTCGTGCTCCCTGTTCCAAACTCCACAACCCCCGATAGCTTCCTTCCGTTGTCACTCTAGCATCTCAGCTGCCCTTTTCTTCTTTCCTGGCTCAGCAGCAAATGATCCCTTCCTTCCCTCCTATCATTATCCCCTGTTTCCTATGGGGATCAGAATATAAAACTGGCCTCTACATAAACACTTGCCATATGTATTGGATAAAACCGTATTCCATATTCAGAATCTACAAATCAGACTAGATCTGCGGCCTTTCATTTCTCTTGCAGAACCGTCGTAAAATCAGTACAGTCCTGAGTTCATTACTTCTCTCTGCACTCTAGATCAGTGACCCTGGGTGGAATGAAGTTTCTTTTCCAATGGAACGTGAAGTTACTCTCAGGAATTTAGACCGCAGTATAAACCGTAGCCAATTACCTAAGAGCACCAGGACACATACTTTGTAATGATGTGGGCAAGCAATTGGAAGTGTTATTGAAGAACATCAATGCTTAGTTTGGGCACTTTGCTGGGAGGTCAGATCTGGAGAAGGGAGGATGGGAGACCAAGGTTAGGGTCAAAGCCTCTGAGGAGAGGGTCCCCAAAGGTGGAGGAGACAAAGAATGGGAACGGAAGGCCCTGAGGTCAAACTTTCCCTATCAATGAAGTCCTGCTTCTTGCTGCTTGTAGACACCAACTCGCTGTTGGTGATCCCCACAATCCTAACCTAAGGTCTGGGTGGCACACTGCTATTTAGGTCAAGGGCTCTGAGCCTGACTGTGTGTGGTTGCAGTTGAGTGTCGGGCGGGGGTGGCGTCATCCTTTATGAGAATCACCAGCAAGGTGACTGTGACATCGTTGGCAAAGCTTCTGGTGGGAAGCAAATTAGTGAACAATAACGTCTTGGCACCTGCATCCAAGTAAATTTTAAACAGTCAAAGCATAGACACGGAATGCTTTCTTTACAATTTTATTTACAAAATGTATTAAAACTTTGTACAATACCTCATGGCAATGAGGCTCCGTAATTTATGCCCACACATGCAATTTACGCTTTTTCGGCCATTAGTTTGCTTGGCAATTTTTCTGTTCACTGAAGTACAGCTTTAACAACGAAAAGAAAAGAATCGGAAAAAAAAAAATCCTCAAGTGACTACCGCCAAACTCCCATAGCTTGAAGTTAGTAGCAGAGATTTGAAGCAATCAATGTTTTTTTTAAACATGCAAGTTTTTAAAAAATAACAAACCAATTTACCTGCCTCTTCATTCCCAGTGAAGTTTCCTCTGAAAAACTGATTTGAGTCAATAAACATACATTTCTCTTTATACAGTGCCTCTGAAAACATTTGTGTGTAGGTCGGTTGATTTGTTTTATACAATTTCACATTTGCACGGCGTCAGCTTCCTGCTCTGGACATCATAGCATTCAGAAGTTGAAAGTCACAGGTTCATGAAAACAAAACAGAACAAAAACACAACAGCTTTCTTTTGTTTGTTCAATACCATTTAAAATTTGACAGGTGAGTTATTCGCTGATGACACAATTTTTGGAATCAAAGTTTATATTACACTTTTCTGGAAACGTTTCATTGGAACGAGACTTCTTCCTTCCTTTTCTGAAGACAAGAGCAAATGGGCAGCGAGTCGGCTAAGCATCTAAAGGTCACACTTGGGAAATGAATTCGAGCTCCTAGTTTTTACAGTCTGGAAACTTCCCAATGCACGTCACTGATGAGAGCGAACTACTGAACTACAGAAAGCATACGTCATTATATAGGAGGTAATTAGTGAGCGGAGACTATTTCCTCTGACTGTTCTGATAATGCCAACGGCAGGTGCGCAATTAGTTACTTGATAGCCCATGGAGCAGTGGAGCGTTCTTCTGAGAGAGCCAGTGGAGAGACGGCTCCGAGCAAGGACCTAGGAATGATGCTGAGGCCCTGGGTTTAGCAGTAGGTTTGGGAATGCGTTTTAGTCTTTGCAAACTAGAAAAGGACACATGCAGTCTGACGGAGAGCCACGGGCAGTAACAGGCAACAGCTGGGAAGACAGACCTAGCAAGAGTAAAAGTCGGACTGAGAACTGTGGTCTGAACCCACTGGCCCGCCTGGCGACGCGGTCCTGTCTCCGAGGTGTACACTTGAAAGGCATATACTTAGCGGAGAAAGCAGAGCTAGACACAGTGTTGTTTCTGAGAAAGATACTCTAAACACATTTGGGAGTGTAGGCAGCATTTCCCTCACCTCAATGCTAAATACTCAGCTGTATTGACTCAAAATGCACACTGAAGCAAGAAAAACAGATCTGTGAGCTGCAATTCCAGGCTTCTTGGAGAGCCCCGGGATCCGTTTTAGGAAAGCACCGAGAGGTTTGCCTGATAGTGCCCCGTCCCTTGCTACACACAAAAGTCAATTTCGAAAGCTCTGTTAATCCCTTCACCGAGTGGGAAGTTATCAAAGCATTTTCATGAAACCATTTCAAGAACACAGAGAAGTCAAGGCTTAGTCCCTTTTCCAAAGTGTTTGAATTTTCTTATGTGTCGCATTTACATTCTAAAGATACACACATTTCAGCAATGTTGAAAGGAAAGAGGGTGCACACAACATCACTACCAACAGGAACTACCAAAAACATCTGGTCAGCAGATCCTAGAAGAAATGCCAGTCTGTCTTCCCAAACACAGGGAGTCAGAGATTTTTTTTTTTTAATCAGGAGGAATTAATTATTTTAGCTGAGATGGGCCTATTTGCTGAACTGGAATTAAAAATTTTTTTGTGCGTGTGTGTGTGTGCTGTGTGCATGTGCATGTGTGTGTGCGTGTGTATATTAAAGAACGTGGTGTTTGTATATTGAGCAGTGGTATCAAAGAATGGCTTTTGTTGAATTGACTTTGTTTTAATAAGATTTTTTTTTCGCATACTGGAATCTTGCATGTCCATTTTTTTTGTTGGTTTTATTTTAATTTTTTTTCAAGCAAAGCAAAAAGATTTCAATGATGGTTTGCATTGTCGCGAGTCTCAGAGTGTTCCGTAAGGCACTGAAGGAAAAAAACATCAGTTTTTCCTATTGAAAGGTCATTGCACCATCAGCAATATTCGTGTCACGCCCGACACCAAGGAGAGTGAAATCTGGCTCAGGATCCTTGAAGCAGCCACGTTTTCGGTGATTCCTCTCATCACATGCCGCCAGTGGGACGGGACCTGCAAAGGCAAGGGGGTAACTTCCATGTGAACAGGCTTTCTCTTAGGGATTTCGACGTTTCTTATGGCTCAGTCTATCTTGGACGAGAACCATGAGTGTTTTCTCAAACTGGCATCACTGGGGCTGCACCCAGTTTGACTGGCTTTAGGCAACAAGTCTATTTAAATTCTCTTTCCCGATGCAAATGCTTTGCCATCGGTTAAATTAGGTTCCTTCTCTACTGTGCCTTGTACTAAGGAATATACGGATGTCACATGAAGTCTAACTCCAGGCATTGATCACTTAGGATGCAGGTAGACTAGGAAGTCTTGGTAGCATTTATATAGAGATGTGCAGAACAACTAACCTGCAGGCTGTATTCTGATTGCAGAACCTGTGGCAGGGAACTGTTTACCTAAGACAGAGGATAAACAGTGTTCTGTGTGGCTTGCTCAATTGAAATCCATTTGACTGCGAGAAGAAAATGTGCCGTTCATTGCTGGAAAGGTGACAGCTTGTCTCTCTTAATACCTACAGCTTTGGTTATTCCAATATGAAAATAGCACATGGACTTTAAAGGGGCAGCACATACCAGAAAGAGGTCAGAACGGTGGTACCCAGGCTTGGCATCCATGGGGTCTTTGCTTGGATGTTAGAGGCCTGATTGGGATGCTGATGCTGCCCCCACCGTAGGAGGGATTAACCTGGGCAGGGCATTCATTTGCCCCTGACGCTGAAGCCCGCAGGGCACTCTCCTGCTTCCTCTTCAAGCTCATACCCCTCTCCTCCATCCTTTCCCTCTATACCAAGGGAACCCTTGTTTTTCTCCTGAGCCGACAATTTCCCCAGCAAGAATGTTTATGCATGGGCTGCAGAAGGAAAATTGATCATTTTGAAAATGGGCCACATGGACAAAGTTAACATTTTCTGGGAAGACAAAACGGAACTGTCTTAGGGGAAAAATGGAAATCGTTTCCCTTAACTTCAGGCATCTTGAGGTCTTGAAAATGAGAAGCATTTCAAAAATATTGTTGAAGAAACCAAAGAAGCTAGAAGTAGCTCTTGACAGCAATGGGGAATTTGGGAAGAGTCTCTTAAGACAATTAGCAGAGCCAACTCTAGGGTGCAGGGAATCTGGAACACTCGGCGGCCAGTCACCTGCCGAGGCATGCTTGGGGGCCACCCTTCCAGGAGTTGGTCTTTATTAACCAGGTTTCACCTGGATCATATTTTTGCAGGTGATTTGCCCTGGAGTCAGTTTTCCTGAAGAATTAATGGTACCACAAACTCCTAAGGCGGGCTCTGATAATTAGCAATAAAAGTAAAATCTCAGGGTGCCTCTTGATCTCTGTGCCCCTGCACAGGCCGTGACAGATTGAGGCCAATTCGGAGAACTGGAAGCCTAATAACTAGGTAACAAATAAGTCCTTAGGAGGTCTTCCAGAACTTCATGGGAATTAAAAGATGGTTGGATATAGGGCTCACCCTTCACTTAACCAACATTACGTGACCAAACTGGCTGAGAGCAGCAGAGAGGTTTCTGTTTCCTGCTCAGCTTGCTGTGTGCCTCTTGGACTGACACATGGAAGGATTTTTCTGGCATCCTCTGAGGCTTTTCCTTCTTGTGTGGAGACTTCACATAGACTCAGAGGACAGATTTGTTTGCTGAGGCTTTCCCCAGCTTTTCTTTTCATCCTAGGATGGTTGCCAAGGTGCTAGCTAACTGGGCCCTAACCACATTGGCATTGATGTCTATTAAATGTGATTTTTGCCTCTTTTAGCCTGAATTTTGCCTCACAAAGTGGATCAACCAAGATGACTAAAGGGAAGCCAAGGAGACAGATGTTGTGGCAATCTTGTTTCTGGGTTTCCATTTGGGGACTGCAACATTCTGCCCAGAGGCTTGCCGATCCCCAGCTTTCTCTTTCTTTCTCTTCCTCTCTTTGTCTCTCTCTTCCTCTTTCTGTCCTTCCCCCTCTGCCCTTCCCTCCCTCTTTCCTTTCCTTCCTTAAGTTACATGCCCTGAGATCATTTTCTCTAGAATCTTACTACTCCCTGGACCAGCAGCAGCAACATGGCCTGGGAGATTGTGAGAAATGGAGACTCTCAGGTAGCATCGCAGACCTGTTCAACCTAAACCTGCATTTTCATAAGTTCCCCACGTGATTCATGACATACACTGATGTTTAAGAAGCACTGCTCTGGGGCTTTAACAAGAGACTGAGGCTGTAGTAGTCGAGAAGTAGAGACTATAGCTTCCTGGATGGAATGGCTGGTAATAAAGAGGGTCTGGGGCCTGTGTGACCCCGAGTCCTGATACTTGTCTCAGAAAGATTCTTTTTGGGGAAAGCAGGAGATATTGACTATACAACCTCACATGCAATGTGTAAGAAGTGAGGCACATGCCTTTTTTGGTAAAAAAGTGGGACACAGACTTAGGATCTGCTTTCCATTTGATGGGATCCCGTTGGGATTTCAAGGTTCCTGGAGGCCACCAGGCCATGGGTGGTTAGAAGCAGAATGGTTTAGCAAAGGGAATCCAGCTATGGGAGGAAGGAGGACTGGGTCCTAGTCCTAGAATGGCCACTACCTAGTTGTGTTGCCTTGAGCAAGTCACTCGGCGTGACTGGGTCTTAGTTACCTGAAAGGG
Source organism: Callorhinus ursinus (assembly GCF_003265705.2). NCBI lineage: Eukaryota > Metazoa > Chordata > Mammalia > Carnivora > Otariidae > Callorhinus > Callorhinus ursinus. The sequence continues at coordinate 10,996,233 of NW_027397095.1, forward strand.
AAAACACTTCGTGACTCATTGCCTCAAATGAGGCAATAGATGTGAGAGCACTTGGAAAACTGTTATGCCGATTTCAGATGTATTCTTTCTTTGGATGCCAGTATTTCAGAATTTGGGATATAATTAAGGTAAGCTGAAATCACCCATGTTCTACTCTCTGAAAAAGCAAATCACGTGCCCCGAATTGTAATGGACGTATATAACATACTCAAGAGTAAAATATTGTAAGCACACTGGAACATGAAACACTTGCATGCAAACAATGCTAATTACAGATGGATCTATGTATTGTCCATTCAGCAATGCAATGGGAACACTTGGTGGGTTAGTTCATGTTGTGGCAGAGGGTTGCGGTCTGCAGTAGGAGAGAATAACCAGCAACTTCACCAAACAAGATAATGCTTTCCATGGTGAAGACACATGATTTATGTATGATTTATGTGCATGAAATATTATTTAAAAGGAGGCTGAATTTCGTTCCACAATATGAAATACAAGGAGATCAAAATGCAAATACTGCATTTGTAGAAACTCGAGAGCATTCAAGGAATTCGTGTTGATGTTGACTCATGAGGTAAAACACCTCCCACCTAGAATGAGGGCTGTGAAGTTGCTAATTGTTCTGTTCCCCTTCAGATAGGTGTGTTAGTGATGACAGATGCACTTGGAGGTAACAAGACTATATTCTCTTAAACACTTCGAGAATGGACAGATTAGCCCACTTCAAGCTTGCCTTTGAACACATCTGAGCTACTGGTTGGGGTAGGGATGGGGGTTTGGCTGTAGCTGCCGGAGTCAAGGTGGCATCAGTCAGGTTCATCTAAGTATAGATTTGGGGCAGCCAACAGCAGGGAGCCTAGACTGTTCTTTGGGAGACACTTACCTGAATATCAATTCCAAGAAAGGGACAACAAAGGAACTCAAAGATTAAAGAAATGGTCTCAGGCTTAGGCTTAAGAGAACCACTGTGCCCTTACAGAAGCACTGCATTTGTCAAGACGTCAGTGCCCCACTCCCATTCCTCACTCTACCATAGGTTCCAGGGCCGCTGCTTTCTCTAGAACTGCACTGTCCAATACGGCAGCCACATGAGACCACTGAACACTCGACAGGTGGCTAGTACGAGTTGAGATGTAGCAGAAGTATAAAATACACCCCAGATTTCTAAGATGTAGCATGAAGAAAATAACATAAACTATCTCATTCACTTTTGATATTGAGAACATGTTGAGATGAGATCTTGGATATGTTAAGGTAAAGAAAATGTAGCATTAAATTAATTTCACTTGTGTTACTTTTAAAAAGTGTGGTGAGTAGAGCACTTCAGATGATACATGGGGTTCACATATGTGGTTCACAAACATTCCCATTGAACAGCGCTGCTCTAGAGAATATCTTCTCCTTTTGGATCACACACCACAGTACGATTACGACGGCGCTATTAGAAAAGCAGCACCGCCTGACAAGAAAGTGCAACCATTGTTCTCAAAGAATCAAATGGTTGCAAAGAACAGACCATACTTGAAACAACAAACTGAAGTAAAAAAACAAAGAGAGAGAAAGAGAGAGAGATTAACATATAGTAAGGTAAGGCTGATTAGTTTACTAGACCTTGACCGTACCCCTAGATCTTAACACTCTCTGTTCCATACACGTTGTAGCCTTCTCTGTATGTAGCGTAATTTTGAGTGTTGGTGGCAGGAGCAGGCTTAAAGTTTTGGGTGTTCTTTGTGAGTTTCATGCGTTTGGACTCTGCCCGTGATTTGTAACAGAATTCTATCAAGGCCACCATCATGGCCAGCCCCAGACCTCCGACAAGTATATAGAAAACGCCTGCCACATTGCTCAGGCTCAGAGCGCTGGTCTTGTCCTAAGAGAAATGAACAACGCGATTAGTTCTTGGGGAAAACACAAGCAATGGGACATTACAATACATGACAACTATATAGGATAGTTCTAAGTTGCAAAATAACTAAACATTGATGTAAATAAGTGTTATGAGTCGACTCTGGCAACTGGCTGATGTTTCACAATGGCCTGCAAGATGGTAGATTGTGCTTCTGTTGACAGTTGTGGTCCTCACCTAGCTGTTCATTTACTTTGACTCCTTAATTCCTTTGGTACCTCAACATGGTGTCAAGGACTAAATAAAACAGCACTTGGCCACGGGAGCAAAAGTGTAAACACAAGCCCAATTCATTCCTCCGCTGGCCGCAAAGTGCCATTTGCCAGAGTTGAGATGTGCCATAATCTCTAGAAATGTAACACTCTTTTCATTTGGGAACTTGAAGCACTCTTTCCCCTCTCTGGCCCGCAACGCCCCTTTCTCCCTCATTCTCCCTGTGACAAACTTGTCAACAACTTGTCTTTAAGATACCAGGTGAGAATATTAGAGGTTCCTGATATTCTTCTCTGAGGAGTTACTTAGCGAGGGTTTGTTTAAAAGGGATTAACTCTCCCCTTTCCCCTGGTGGCTGAGAGATTGCTCCCTTTGGGGACTGGTTGCTGAGCTCGCATCCTCAGGGCAGCAAGTCTTCACGCTGCTGGAACAAGGGCCCAGCACAAAGAATTGGCTCCCTTCCATCTTCCTGAGAATTTAAGGAAAACTGTCAGGAGGACCCACTGGGTCCTGAATTGGCTCCATACAAATCAGAAAGCTTTTCTAAAAGGCTGATGATTAAAAAAAAAAAAAAAATCCAGCTCATTTTTAGCTTTACTCCAGGGAATGTAGTGAATTATTAAAAAAAAAAAATACTATGCTTCTCTGTTTTCTATTTAAAATGGGAGAAAAAAATTGAGGAAGCCGGTCAGTGACTTTCAGGTCGAACTGTGCAAGTCTGACTATCTGCCTGTATGAAAAAGCAAAAACTGAACTGCCGAACAATGGAAAGAAAAAAGTTGGTGCCTTGAGCCCTACCTTGAGGTAGGACACACCAAGGGCCCGGAGCCTTTCTTTGAAAAAAATAAAATAAAATAGCATTTTGTAGTCTTTTTAGAGGGAATGTAACCATTTTGCTGCTGAATGCCATTGAATGGAATACCCAGATTGTCACATCAGTAAATTGGATATCGTATTGACATGGTAACACAGTGAACAGATAATGGCCACGTCCTAATTCTATTGCTATAGGAGCCAGCACTATACTTGTTTACTTTAATAAGAAGGCCAATTGGAATTGAATTGCATGGTCGGGGAGGGGGTATGTGTGAGCCTCACGTCTACAACAACCTCTCAAATAGTCACTCTTCTAGGGTGAATGACAGGTAACTATAGAGAAGTGGGAATTTCTGTCACTTATGAAACAATGGATCATTTCCTTAAGGAGGCTGGCCAGGCTCTCTGCAAGGAATGCCCCACGGTCCACTAGGAAATGGACCAGTTCTGGCAACCCTCCCTCTGCCCTGAGATTGCTCCACGTATGTGGTATTTGACGGGGGAAAAGGACATAGCCTTGGACATAAGCCGCGTTAGGTCATAGCAACAAGAACAGTTTCCATTTCTACGTATTTAAGTTTCACAGAATTCCCTGTCATGGGATGTGGAAAACCAGTAGCAAAATGGTTCACTGCACAGGGAAATGAGTGGCATTTCATGAAATGAATTAACTGATACCACAATATTAGTTCAAAAAAAGGCAAGGCAAAAATTGAAACTAAAAAGAACTTTCTTAGGGGAGCAAAGGGGGCAGGAAGGAGGCGGGGAAGAGTGTTTCATGCTTATCAATGTGATGTTATCCTGACAATGTATACCCTTAAGGAGCATGCGACTAAATTTGAAAAGTATTACGTACAGAGATTCAAATGACACCTTTGGAAGAGAGAAGTGTGACAGACTTAATGATATTCGAGATCCATATAGATGCTGAACTCAATATGACAGCAGCTGGGAGGGGGCTAATCACTCTGCTTACAGAGACCAGTCTTTATTATTTCTTTCTTTGACTGTTTTCACATGGGATCGACATAATGTACAAATAACCAAAGGTATTTACAACTACAAAGTCTCTGACACTGTAAGAGGTTAAGAGAAAGTACTGTCACAACTGGATCTTTTTTTTTTTTTTGGTTGTGGTTGTTGTTAGGTTTTCTCTTTGAACTTTCGAAATGTGAAATACAGTAAAACCCCCTTATAACACAGCTCCGTCTTTTCACAGCTTTGGAAGTGCGGTGGGCCTGATTGCGTTCCAATGTCAACACTAGCTCGGTCCGCTCAAGGTCAATGGTTGATGCTCTGCAGCAGGTCTCTGCCAGCGGGGCGCCCACCTCGTGCCTTTAGCGCTGGTGTTATAAAGGGGTCCCACTGTGTCGGGGGGGGTGTGTTGGGAAGGAAAGCCGTTTTGGGGTAGAAAATAAACAGTGGTTCAAAATGTGATTGCTAATCAGTACAAAAAGACCTTCAGCGACTGACCTTACTCCCGGAGTCCTTGGCTCCACATTCCCCCTTATCGTACCACCATTTGTTTTTCAGCTTGTCTAAGATGCCTTGTTCACTGAGTTTCAATACTGCAAGGTTTACAGGCGTTCTTCACGTGGGAAATAACATAAATAACATTATATTATGTTATTTTATGTTATTCAAGCTTCAAACTACTTTAAAACTATAGAAAGCGATAAAGCAGGGGGCCCTGGCCACAGAGTAATTTTAGAACACTGCAGGCAACCTGAGCATTACCTTATAAAAAGTTAACACTACAGCAACGCTATATTTACCAGGGCCTGCCCATATCGCTTTGAGTAATCGGCACACACTGTTAAATAATGAGGATAGAAAAACAGGCACTCCTCAGATAGGCTGTGTGTGGTGGGGAGGGGGTCTCCCCCCAAGTGACAATCGTCCGGCGGCAGCTTGTGGTAGCTTTGTGGCGGAGGTGTGTTAGGTTTGATCTAACCGGGTGTCTTGTTGTACTTCCAGACAGAAAGCAAGCTCTATGGAGGAGCGGGGGGGGGGGGGGGGGGGGGGACAAGACAAAAGGATGAATCGGAACAGAAGAGAAAGTAGATTCTATGTACACAACGTGCCTTCTGATTAGTTGTCCTTTATTATACAGATCTGTTGCCCAGATGAAACTGATCTCAGAAAGAACTGTCCTGCAGACATGTCTTCAGTCCACAAACTGAATTCTTACGCACATCCTGGCCTTAGGATTGAAAGTGGAACGTGGACCTCTGAGTTGTGGCTGAGAGGGGTTTCAACCACGAGAGAACTGGACTCTGGCTTGTTTCTGTTACTGACTGGCTGTCTCTCTGGTGTGGCCGTAGGTCGGTGGTCAACTCAGATAACGAGAGGGTGAACCAGACTGTTTAAAAATGGATTATTAATATGGCATGATCTAAGATGGCAAACTGATTCTGCCACTGTGGGTAGTACTGTAGAGAAGCAGTTTAGGTAAGCTGTTCTCCTAAAAGAAGACTTCCTCAACTGAGAGGCTCCTAAAGCTCCAGGAGGCCAGGCCATTGCTCTGTAGCCCTTCGCCTCTTAAAGCATTGGGCCTGCTGTCCGAGCCACTGGGCAGATGCAGGAAACCCTACTGGTCCCAGGTTAAGATTTCTTTTCTTAGAAATTTCTTCAGCTGTAAAATAGGAATAGTGACCTTTACCCCGTCGTCTTTCTAGAGCTAATGGATTTTAAGTAAAGTATCTCTTGTAACTTCAGATAAAAAATGCATTATATTTAGAGGGTGGCATAATTCTATTACAATGCAATAAGCTACTGTGGGTTCAGAGTCACATGAACAATATTGCGAATACTAGTGCATGTTATGCTGAACGCCACCAGTTCACAAGGGGGAAAGCAGACACATTTCTGTGACTATGAACATGCCATAGAATTTCTTAGCTTATTTGGGATATGTTGGAGCCACCAACATATCCGGTCATTGAGAAGACTTCCTGTAGTCCCAGAGATGTGGCCTCTATCGGACCAAGTCCCCGAAGCCTATTTCCTTTCTCTCCCCCTTTGCTGTTGAGAGCAGAGGGACCATCTCATCCTGAGATATTCCGAGAAATGTATCATCATTTAAAAATAATATGCAATTTCAGAGTACTTGAGATTTGAAAAGCTATAAACCTTGAGTGTCAGGGAGGTGACACTTTCTCGGTTGGTGCTGGGCTTGGCAGCCAGAATATCTGCATTTTGTATCTCACCAGGAAATTGAGGTCCTTTTATATTTTAAACAAGTTCCTTCAATCAGTGCTCAGAACCTTAGCCTTCTCAAATGCCAACAGGTTTGGCTTGGGATGCAAAGCAACAAAAGATACTCAAAACTTGGAGCCTCTTTAAGATATTTTTGACAGTGAGAGTTAAGTCTTAGACTTTTAATTTCACTTATTTATTTATGTTTAAAGATTTCCTTTTTGAGTAATCTCTGTGCCCAACGTGGGGCTTGAACTTACAACCCTGAGAGGGAGGGTTGCACACCCCACCGACTGAGGCAGTCAGGTGCCCCAAGTCTAAGACTTTTATTTTATTTTATTATTTATTTATTTATTTATTTATTTATTTATTTATTTATTTATTTTAAGATTTTATTTATTTGACAGAGAGAGACAGCGAGAGAGGGAACACAAGCAGGGGGGCGTGGGAGAGGGAGAAGCAGGCTTCCCGTCGAGCAGGGAGCCTGATGCGGGGCTCGATCCCAGGACCCTGGGATCATGACCTGAGCCGAAGGCAGACGTCTAACGACTGAGCCACCCAGGCGCCCCAAGTCAAAGATTTTTAAAGGACAGACAGGCCATCTATGGCCCTGAGATCAGTGTTGGAACTGCCTTCTCTCCTACTTCCCACTGTCTGGCCCCCTTCTGTTTCTCCTTTCCCCTTATTAGTTTTTGTTTTATCACCAGCTCACCCCCAGTGCTATGCCTTAAGCCAGGCACTGGCACCCAGGTTCCGATGGTAGGGGGATGCTTCCCAATGGCACCTGGGTGCCTGATTCCATCAGGAGCCCAGCACAAAGTACTAAGCATTTTCTTTCTCCTTTCTGTGCTTCCCCCTTTCTTATTGTACAGGGCGCAGCGCCCTCCCGCTGCACTCTGATGAAGCCCTTACTGGTCCCTGTCCTCCCTCAAGTTACTATGTTCTTCAGATGACTTCATTCAATTTCCTTAGGACAGTGGCTCTTACTGGATCTCCGGAACAGAGCAGTGTGATTAAAGGCACTCACGCTATGGTCCAAATAGAGATATCTCCCTAGAGAGCCTGGGTTTTAAAGAAGGTTGTCAACCATTAAGTGAGCTAGGTTGATAAGAGTGTTACATGTTAGTTTAGGGGATAGTTCTCAAAGTGTGGCCCAAGAACCCCCAGAGGATCCCTGAAACCTTTTCATCAGAGGGTCCCCATGATCAAAACTATTTTTCTAATGATACTAAGACCTTCCTTGCCCTTCTCACTCTCATTGCCTCCTGCTGCACAGTGGAGTTTCCTGGAGGCTTCACGACATGTGATCTTGCAACAGATTGAAGGAAAAAGCAGAAATGAGAATCCTATTCTCTTCTATGAAGCCAGATATTAAAGCAATTTGCAAACTCATAGGACAGTGCCGCTCCTTACTAATTTTGTTTTGGAAAACTAAGTCAGTTTTCATAAAAAGTATGTTATTTATGTTAACATATATTGGGTTTATTATTTTAAAATAAATTAATGAATACATGCTTTTAAAATGCCATTTTAATTTCTGGTATGGTAAATATTAGTAGGTATAACACACATAAACAAAATCTTTTGGGAGTTCCCTATAATTTTTAAGGGGTCCTGGGACAAAGCAAAATTTGTGAAGCACCGGTTTGGGAGGAGGGAAGGCTTTTCCTGTGCCAGGGCTTATCCTAGGTTGCCACCATCCACTCTTGCCCAAACCCAGGCTCAGTATGTCAGCAGTTTAGAATGCCACTTCTGACAAATGGCCTGGCCCTCCCCAAGGCCATCCAGTGGCCTCCACAGAAAGGCTGGTAACTGCTCTCCACGTCTGTGGCCTCCGTGGTTACCATGGAGGTTACCTTAGGGCAAAGGTTCTCAATCAGGGGTCCTTTTGTCTTCCAGGGGCTATTCGGCAATGTCTAGAGTCACTTCTCATTGTCACAACTGAGTGGGGCGACACCACGGGCATCTAGTGGATAGAGGCTGGGGATGCTGCTGGACACCCTACCGTGCACATGACAGCCCCCTACCCCAGAGCCCCCAGGGTCAGCTGGGCTGAGGTTGAGAAACCCTGCCTTAGAGCATCCAGACCTCATCCGGTGCCCCGGGACTTTAGAGAAACCTGACAAATGATATACTTTTAGAAGTTTAGTCTTTGGGGGAAAAAAAATCCCAGGGCTTATGAAATCTGGCAGGGAACCAATGTGCGTTTGGGAATTTCTAAATAAAAATGAAGGAGAAAAACAAACATTTCAAGCAGGAGCACAGCCAAGGAGCATAAAAGCTGTAATCAGAAATCACTGCCAGGATTTTCTTTCTTACTGTACCTTACGGGATGTATTGCCCAGCTCAATCCGAACCAACCGCATGTGCTGACACCCTCCCCCAACACACACATGCACGCACGCACAATTTGAGATTTTAAAGGAAGAGGATTTAGGTGGGCATTTGGTCATTTTAAATGTCACTTTCTCCATGAAGCCATTTTCGCTCCCCACCCCAGTATTTTCTCCCCTCCTTATTATTTGCACCCATGTCTCATAACTCCCCCTAAACTGTGTGCTTCTCAAGAGCAGGGACCGTGGCTTACATATTGGTATCCCCGCTTAGAATTGTTCTCTCAACAAATGCTTGTTGAATAGATAACTCTCTTTTAGCGTTTTGCTTTTCAGCCTGGGAATCTCACAAAATTATCATACTTCTACTTATTGTTCGAATTTAATGATCACCCTAAGAAGGGAGATTTATGGCCTCTACTTGGTAAGTAAAGAAACCCAAGCACAGATAGGTTAAGCAACCTGCTCAAGCCTGCACAGCAAATGATGGGGCAGGCCAGAGGGCAAATGAATATCTGTTCAACTCTGTACAGTGCATTTTCCAATGGAACACACGAAAGGGTGGCAGTCCTCTTTATTTTTGTTCTTCGTGCTTGGATGTTCCTAATGAAGTTTGTCTTTGGGGACCACCATACTCCACATAGCTATCAACCTAGCAAGGGCATATCTGGTGGCTGGGGCCTTTCACTGCTGCCATAGGTCTCCAAGGGAAGGCTTCAGAGCAGTTACTGCAGGCCCTTAACTGATACCTCAGAGAATTATAAGTCAGAAATATTTATTGTACTCACCTCAACAGAGAACAGAAAGAATTAAACAAACTAGGTCAGATTCCTATCATGGAAATTAGTCAGGCATTCTCCCCTTTGGCGGGCTTGCTATGAACGTTTTGCTGAGTACAGCGCTCCCAAGATGAAGGCAAGGGTCCAGGAGAGCTTTGTGGTGTAATTTCAGGAGGTCTGGGAAGTGTCCCCAGCTCCAAAAATATTTTCCTCATGGGGACCTGAAATTCGCATACCTTTAAATGTGCGCAACATTCCTTGTTAAAATACAAAGCTTCTTTGGGAAATGGGACATGGACCAGAGTAACTATTTACAAACTCCAACACTCTATTCCGTTTTGTTTAAAAACTGTTCAGGGAGGAAGAGTGTAAAGCTCCCCCTAAGAAGAGAACGATCCGCAGCACCTGAAGTCATAGGAATGTGTACGGACTGGTGAGCAGATGGAGAGCATAAGAACAGAGGTGAATTAGCGTCATTTGAAAACACATGAAGCTTTCCTGAGCGTGGAGAATAGTCATGGAGTGACATCTATTTTTTCTATACCGTGGGATAGGTCACCTCTCCATACACTAGCTGTATGTAATGTAATTCATAATGTTTTGAAAATGAGTCCTACTTTGGAAAAAAAAAAAACCCGTAACTGGCTGATACAGATTTTTGCTTATCTCTGCCATCCACACCTGGCAGGACCTCAGCTACAAAGGACGGTGCTCATGAATCCAAGGCATCCAGGCCTGGGTGGTGGGTGTCCAGGTTTCCAGCTCATTCCTGGCATGTGCCAGCTGGGTCAGTGTTAACTTAGTGATGGCCAGTGTTACATACGGAGACAGTTTTAGGATAAGAAGACCATTTCCTTTACTGTGAACATGGAAACTGTTTACTTAAAAAAAAAGTAACTAAAATTTTTGATATATTTCAAAAGAAGTGTCCTATTTCTTTTTCAATTTTGAGTTCAGGAAATACCCCAAAATAGGTAGTTTGGAGCCATGAACAAAGAACAGAGAAGTGTGGGGAGAGCGATGCAAGGGTGCTGAGTTTTCCCAGAGTGGGAAAGAAGGAAAAAATGGCCTAGTGAATTAATGACCAAGTTGCTTCCTCCCAATGGTGATCCTGGAAGTGTTGATATAAAAATCTGTACTGTGGCTATGTCTCTGAGCCTGAAAAATACAGGATCCCAGGGGCAGTACGATATATCTGCCCAAGAGACTATGGGATGGATTCTGCTCTGAATGGCTTCACTTCTCCTTTCTGAGCAGGGACACCTAAAGAGCAAATGCCTGTTTAATTAATGATGCCAGAAGATCTTCAATGGTGCCCTTAGGAGGGGTGGATATATGTATAAATACATAGCTTACAGAGACAGACAAGGAGATCACAGAGAAGTAAAAGAAATATATGAGTAAGCATGATGTATTTGCATAGTTAGTGAAGAACCTGCTCTAACAACCCAACATCTGGATGATGACAATGGAAGCTTATCACAACCTAAGCTGGAAGCCCTCCCCTCACCCCATGCCTCATCTAAACCTCACTCCAACTTACTGACCCTTGCTTCTTGGTACCTAGTGATTTTTTTCCTGTTGAGTGACTTCTTAGAATTGTCTTCAGCCCAGTGGAGGGAGGATTGCCAGCCATCCTCTCTTTCACTGGTTTTTCTACTGAAGATATTTCAGGTTCTCACGGGGACAAGTCACTTTTCCCAATTGCTCACTTGCTTCCCTCACCTTTTCTGAAAAACTCCTAGCATCATTCAGGAAATCACAGGCATGTGCAGACAGGCAGCTAGAGACATCTCTGCCCAGGTAGGTCTTGATTTATTAAGTTGAAGCCAATTGATGACCAAGCAAGAGAAGATTCTTTGCTAGATAAAAGGATTTAGTCTAAGGTCCTTTATATTCTTTTCTGTTGGTTATCGTGGGATAGGTCACCTCTCCATACACTAGCTGTTGGAGGTCATCGTAGTTCAGTATATGCCCTAGGCTACACTAGAATCTGGAGCCCTTAAAAAAAAATCTCTATCCAATTCTTTCACAGGGCTTTTTGGATGCAGGACTCTAGGAGAATGAGGATTTAAGTCATTTCAATCCTTCTACCCTTGGATCAGCCTGAGCTTTCTCCACAACCTGGGAGCATGTTCCATACGACTGCTGGCATTACTGGGCTCTGGCCACCCCGGCAACCCTCAGCCCCCAGGGGCAGCTACAATGATTTGCAGAGTTATGCAGAGCTTAGCTGCTAGAAGCTCCCTCTGAGTGAGAATTTATATCTATGTAGTTCACAAATGTAGCTGAGACCTATTTAACTCCTTGCTAATTAGACCATAATTTAATGCAAGTGCAAAGAGCAAATTCAATAATGCATGCATATAACATGAGGAGTTGAAAGCTGTGAGTCATTTTACTAAGGGCCTAAAAATGCTAGTGACTGAAACCTATTGATGAGCATCTATGCTAGAGAAGCAGCTCCAGAAGTCACCTGTGGATATGTGAGTAAAGCCAATGCATTTGTAGATGATAATCTCTTAGATCAAAGTGATAGACCCCTTGAGTCCACAAGTTGTGAATTTCACTGATGGACTTCTGCCAAACCGGGACTTTGTCCAACCTCTCCCTTTAGAACAGGAATCCAAAACCATTATTGGTTGTGGACTAACTCACACAACCCAATTTGTTTGGGAGGACTTCTTACTCCATTTGTCCCTGATAGAGAGAAGGAGCTCAGGGAAGATGCTCAGCATCTGGAGAAGCCAGTTTTGGTTAAAACGTGGCCACAGATACTTCCCCAAGTCATAATTGATATGATGCACTTGAAAACTCTGTTTTAAGAGCCATTAAAAACTCAAACTATCAAATTTGGTTGGGCTTTACGACTTATAAATGTGTTTCCTTTAGTTCATCCCAATGGCACCAAGAAAGAAAAACCTAGCCAGACAAGACAGAAACCGATCTCACGTTAGATCAGAAACTCACATGACACGTGTTTCTGAAGACGTCGAGTTCATGCCCCGACTCTAGGCAAAATGTTCATTGAGAGTTTAATCTGATGGGTGTCGGCATCTTCTTTTCTCCCCAAAAGCCCTCTCTTGAGCATGACCCATAGAAAAATAATCAGTCTTAGCTTACGCTCCATTAGATTGCAACAAATGGGCTCTATCTGTCAGATCCGAAAGCTGACTACCGGTTGTCAGGCCAGGACCCATTCCATCCTTTCCTAGCACGCAGTCCAGCATCCACTTCTCTGCCCTTTCCAGCAGTGAGGCTACGTAAGACACACCAGCAGACTCAGTCTCTCCCTCTCATTCTCTCTTGCTCGCTCTCTCGCTCTTTTTTAGATGTAAAGTATGCCATTGCCTTCAGTTTGTATTTTGAGAAATATTTGCTTCAAGGCCAGTTGAAATTAAGCTTTATGGGGAATTTAGTGCTTGCAACACACTTTTGCCACCTGCGACCAATGGGGATTTGCCTCACGTGCCAAGGGCCAAATGCTGTACCGCTCTCTAGAAAGTCAAAAGAGAATGGATTTCCATTGTTCTCCATAAATTTGCCCCCACCCTTCTCCACCAACTTCAGCTCCCACCCTCATTGCATATATTTCAATCATTTCAAATCTTTCACGTCTCGGTTCCATGGCTGTCTTGCCTTTCGGAGAGTGTAGTTCTATAACCTTCTCTCCAGATGAAAGGAAACCAAATGATCTGGTCTTAGTGGGGCAGAAAGGGTAGAGACACACACCATTTCACTCTGCCTCTGTGGCCGTGTCTCTCCTGTCGGCAATTGTATAATAGCATTCTTACCTGCAGGCTTTTCTCTCCTGCTGTTCTTTCAGTGGCTCAGGTGTTGAACATTTTAGTCATTATTTGTCAATAAGAAACACATTCAAGTTATCAGGATAACACCAAAGGCAAATCATCATGTCTTAATCATAGAAATCATGTTAAGGCCACGCAATTTCCAAAAAAAAAAAAAATCGCTAGAATGGATTAATTAAAACAATTTTTTTTTTCTGGACTACAACTTTTTCCTGGTGGTAGAATTGATTCTTTAACACCATCTGGCAAAAATCAGTGGTTTTGGCAGTCACTGGACTGGTTCAGTTCCTAAGGCAAAAAAGGTCCCTTGCTTGAAGCAGCCACTTGAGAGAAAGTGAGGGTTTGCTCTTGGGAAGAAGACCTGGGTAAAGTTCAAGGAGCAAATTTAGTCACTACCAGCAAAGAAAACTGTCAGGTTCTTCATACTTCCAGGAGGCAGCACCAGCACAGAGACATGCAAACCAACGAAGAGCATAATATACTCACCCTACTCCTTGATCCCAAACCAGTCTCGGTGATTCACAGGAACTTCTTCTAAGACCCAGGAAGTGCCATCGATCTGTAATGATTCTTGCCTACACACATAACAGTGTCAATAAAGAGTCATTGGGATCCATCTTAACCCTGGGCATCCAAAATGTCTACCTTTAGGGATGGCTTCTGCCAATAAAAGGTCCATCTTGTTGCAGGTAAAAGGCAGATGCAGATTCACATCCATGACCCAAGGCCCAAGAATGTCAAAGAATTCTGGGTGTGGAAGAGAAGTGGTTAGGAGATGGTGGCATGGGAGAGGAGGATTGTAGACATACATGGAAGAAGAAATACACACAAAACTGAGGCTCTCACTTATACATATGGGAAACATAGTATCATCTCATTCAGCTAAGGGCCACCAAATAGGAAGCTGAGGGCATTTGAAAGTGGGCTGTTCTAAAGTATAACTTTTTACCGTCTTTGAATATGAGACTTGCTAAGCAAATGCAGGAGATCAAAAACATGATTGCTGGTGATAGGAAGGAAGGACGCGTTTGAATTTCTTAAGAGAACAAACTCTTTTTAGGTCCTTTGAAAGCACCCACATGAAAAGAAACATAACTAATTTTAATTGCAAGCCACTTTTTGAATTTAGGAAAACAAGTTCCCTAAATGCTTTCCTAGCGTCACAGTGGTTATTCTAGTCCCTATATAGTTTTGAAGATAACAAAGCTGCATTTCTCTAATGAGGTTCTTCTATAAATCATAATGATCATTCAACCATTTCTTTACTTAATCAAAGTTTAACTGCATCTCTCCCATTGTCATCCCTTACTTCCTGATATGCCTTGCAAGGTAAGGTACTGGTCATGCAACTCTCCTTCCAGTCAAGGGGTTCAGGGTGGTTCCATTGAAATATTCTGTTCCAGTGTTCCCCAAAGCACACAAAGCATGCTGACTGTCAGCTTGGAAAATACGGACACTAGAAGTCTAAATTCCTGGATAGAACTAAAGCCGGGACAATTTTAGGGTGAGGTGGGGGGAGGGCTTACAAAGCCTTGTCCCCCCAGGCACAGGTAGCTTGTTTCATAGAGCAGACCCCCTCTAGGAAGGTACAGCTACACAGGAAAGCTAAGCTGGTGCACTTTCCCCAAGATTAAGGGAGTGAAGCAGGGTAAGCGGGGGCGGAATCAGAAGAATTTGAAAGTTTGAGGCGACTGGCAGCTGTGGAGGGAGGCTAATGTGCTTATTTGGTAATTCAGCAGCTAAATCCCTATTCTGCTGTGATTTACAGAGACAGACTTTCACTGGCTATGTCACAAGCCCCCTGTGATCTGGGTTTATCGCTGGAACAACCTACTGGCTCTTAATTACCGCATTTACACAACACATTGTAATAACGCACTAACACAAAAGGGTGACTTGCAGGTTAAAAAATTCCCAAACCACGGCTCTAATTTTCATGATCCTTGGCTGTACATTTACAGTCCATCAAGGAAGGGTCAGGTCTGATTTGTTTGGGTCCTATTAGCCCAGGTTCAGGAAATGGCTAAAACAGAGCAGGATTTCGGTGCAGGGGCCACCTCAGTGGCTGACCTTGTCTTAATTCCTTGCATTCTGAAAATGAGATAAAATCAGGGAAATGAAAGAAAATAAATATCTGTTGTATTAGTTTAAGCATGTGCACATTTAAAACAGCCTCAAAAATTGCCGGTTCCGGTTCCTTCCATAGAAGGGTAACTTTTTGAGAATAGGCTGAAAATTCATGATGTCTCATGCCGGGGGGGAAAAGTCAACAATTTAACATAATTGCCCACTTATCGTTATTTTAAGGTTGCGGGAGAGAAACAGAGAGATAAGTATTGTAGGTTTTTTTCCCTCTCCTGGTTTCAGAGATAATAGGTGTGGAAGTGTTTTTGAAAAAGTAAAAGCACTCATAAATGTCAGGCTTTGTGATTATTGTCATTTTTAGTAATCAGCACTGAGGGCTGAAATGGCTTAAATATGCCATTTGCCTTGTAACCAAGGTAGTTGAGAATGAACCTGGTTTTCGTGGAAATATCTCACATGCAATCAGCTTCGCATTGCTCATTGGATGGGTCTATGTGATCAATTGCTGTCTGCAATATTATCACAAGAGGTGACCCTGAAAGTCAGCAGAGATTTAGCTGTGTGACAGCATTAGCTGTGTGACCTTCTCAAAGTCACCACCATCTCTGGGTCTCACTCTCCGTGAAATGATGGTACATTCAACAGTCAATTGTCAGGTCACCTGGGGATGGGATACAATGCGGAAGTGTAATTCTCAAGCCACTTTACTAATACAGTCAAACCTCGCTGATTTGGACTAACATAGGGGAAGGACTGTCTGAATGAGAAAGTCCTGAATTACCAAACAGGCTTGGGGAATGACAGCTTTATTACTTTAGGTCTGTTTTGTAATTCAAACTCACTATAATACAATGCTGTAGTAGAGGTCCTTGTGAGAACTACTTTAGCAGATAGATTTTTAATAAATATGTTTCTATCTAACGAATGCTTGCAACGTTTGCGAAAAAAATTTGTTCTCTTAAGGAAAAAATTCAGCTGACAATCTAAACTCTTCATTTGCTTAACAAACCTCTCCTGGCCCCTTTCTTGATGCTATGCGGGTAGACACTCCACTGGTCCCTGTCAGGTTTGTCACAAATTGTAAATCTGAGGGCTCCAGATTAATGGGGCTTCACTGCCTTTTCTACCTTCTCCACTGATTTGCTTTAGGCATCACCACCAAATAGTGGTAAAAACAAATTCAAGTTCATCTCTTGCCCCTTCTCTTGCTCACTCTCAGCAAACAGCAGGTAGCGAGAAGGGAGAGGACAAAGGCAAACTCCTTGGTAATCCGGAAACAGAATAAGCAATCGTTGGAGATGCGGCACTCATCATACTATTATCCATAGCTGAGAAAGGGGTTGACTTATTTCAAAAGGCTGGCTGGAGGGATGACCGAAACAAATGATTTTGAAAGATGCCTGGCAGGTAGCACTAGTGTCAAAGAAGTTGGAAACATTTAGGCTCTAGTGAACTGTTTTTCCTACTTGCATATCGAAAATCAGATCATCTGGAAATCGTGGGCTGGCAATAAGGTTACTTGATAACTTTGCAGCAGTATCAGCTGAGGAAAAAGAGAAAAGCTTGATTGCTGGTTGTAATTAGCAAAGAGCCGGTCTAAAGTTTTGGGGGTCTTCAGGATACCAAACCTCGGGGTGAAAAGTAAAAATTCGGCCAACTACATGCAGATTTGTTTTTGGTTTGTGCAACAGCAAACATCTGGTTATTTGAAAACTTCTGGGCACTTGGCATCATGTGGATGTTTTAGACGCTTCTTGACACAGTCCATGGCTCCTCTGTAACCATGCTGAGGGTGAAGGATGAAGTTACGAGAGCAATGTATCCAATCCAACTCACTTTTCATTCTGCAACTCACTTGAGTGAGAAAATTAGGTTCTCCGTGGCTTGCTAAGAACACGAGAAAAAGACCAGGATGAAGGTGCTAAACGCTCTAGGCATCAGGTTAGCCCCTGCAAACTCAACTGAGCCGAAAACTTGGCTAAGCTGTCAATGTTATCAGTTCACACTGGTGGGAAAGGAAGTTACTGCTTTCTGACACACAGTAAAACCTTGATTAATTGGAATCCATAAGGGAGGAATGGAATTTTCACTAAGAGTACTCATTTTGTTTCATTCTTGGCTAGCAACATGCCCCCCCCCCCCCCCGCAAAATGCTTGTATCCACTTTCTCGCCTCCGGGAAGCAGCCTCTAATGTTTGAGGGTCAATCCAGATGGAAAGAAGATATGGGAGACAAAGTTGAATGGGACCTAACCATAGGTCATCTCTTGGCAAGTGATTTTAAAGAAAAAAATCAATTCCTTGCAGAATTCTTCTTTTTTGGTACTATTGCTGCTTTCTCATCAATGTGGAGTACTGAGGAGGGGAAATTCAGTTAGTTGGGGTACTGGTTAGATGAGCTCTGGTTAATCAAGGTTTTACAATGAAAGACCTCGCCAATGCCTGGTAAGATTATGGGCTGAAGAAAGTTGTATTTTAATTTATCTCTTTGAAAGTGCTCTGTGTCAGTGTTTCCAAACCCATAATATACTGCAGACTGGCCAACTAACTTTTCCATCAGGATCCTGAGGAATGGAGAGAGAAAGAGAAGAGCAGAGGTGTAACCATTGTCTCTGAAGGAGAAAAGGGTTGGCTTGCCTGTCTGTTGGCCTGTGTGTGGGAAACACTGTTCTTCACCTTAAGATGCCCATGGGTATCTTGGTTGTACAAGAGTTGATCTTACATGCTTCAATATAATTCGCATACCCTTTGGGTCATGGAGGATTTTGTTTTCAGGTCCTCTCTTGTACTTACCCAACGTGTCCTTCCATTACTTGGTATCATGGCTTCTGAGCTTGCCCCTATTTCTTGTTGCTTGGATGAAGGCTATTCGTTTCATTCTTTCTAGCCCTGAAGAGCATTGTGGAGCCAAAGGAATGCCAAGTAAGATGGATTTTCTCATGGAGGCAGCCTGGATAACAATTAGACCTACCTGAACCAAGAACATGGCTAAGGAGAAGCCAAATCAGGGATTTATACACATGGAGTATCACAGTTAGGCGACGCACTTATTTAAATATACAGAATGCCTTTGCCAAATCTGGATATGGGGTGGCCTGTTGAAGAAAGACCCCATTTAACTTGAAACCGAGCTGGTTCTTTGGCTTTCAAGTTAAGCGGGGCCAGCTTAAACAGGCCATCACATATCAAGAACACCATCCCGTCACTCATACACATAATTGAAGAAGCCAACTCTAATCAACCAACCAACCAACCTCTGTGAGCAACCGTCATGCCTTGGGGAAAAAAAAGGCTGTAACCTGATTTTTCAGTAGGTAGATTTGATTTCTCACACCACTGGTGTGAGGCAGGCAGGGATAGTCTTAAGGCAAGCCTGGGGCTCTTGAAAGCCTAGGCCGTTGAAAACCACACTGTGGCCTTCATAAGGCAACCAGTCTGGCATGTGAGGGGAAGGGAGGGTGTGGAGGGGGAGCCTCTGTCTGGGAGTTTAAGAAGGGACCCAAGTTAGATCAAAAATGCGGGCGGTGCCCTGGAGTCTTTCTGGTTCCCAAAGCTGCCAGGCAGGGGAATAACCTGGTCATTCCACCTTATGTGTGAGTCTTGTGCTCTCTCCTCAATAATAAGATAACAGTCTTGCCGATTACTCGTCACTAAGGGTACCCGGTTGTGGTGACATTGAGGCTGACCTTGGAGTCACCGCCCCCGCTGCCGCACTCTCCTTTGTCGTACCACCATTTGTTTTTCAATTTGTCCAAGAGGCCTTGCTCATTCAGTTTTAATACTGCCAGGTTAACAGCATTTCTTGAAACGATAAAACATAACTTGTAAGAAAATGCACAAATGCTTAGGAAATCGTTAACGTATAAAAAGGAGCACAAGAGGACAAATTGGCTAAATTTCACAGAACGTGGAGCTATAAAAATGTCTGTACAGCAAATACAGGGTTAAATATTGGAAGGTGGCATGGAGGATAACATTTGCTCAAAACTGAAGTGTGCGGGATGGGGAAATTGTCTTTGAGAAAAAAAGTAACAAGAACACCACATCCATGCAATTAACATTCGTCACATATGGCACCATAACTTGGCTTTTACCATTTAAATTGAAAAAGCCGTTGAACTGTAAAATTAAAACAGCAACAAACAGTCAGAGAGGACAACACAGAGAGAGAACATTAAAAAAAAATGGATGCATTAAATCGATGAAACCATAATTTACCGTCTTATTTAACTCCATGGAATAGTGTAGGTTTTAAACTTTTAAAAGTTACCTCAAAATCCACAAGAAAGAAAATGACAACAAAATGCATCAGGGTAGGTGGAATACTATAACAACACGGATATTGTTATATTATTCCACCCACCTTAATGCTGAGCCTTTAGGGGTTGCCACACCATAGCCTTTGGAATCCAGATTTCCACCAACTTTCATGGTATCACACGGTTTTCTCTGCTCAATGTACTCATTCATGGTTGACTCCAGCAGGAAGGCGAACTTCCCCTTGGACTTCCGCACTCGGGCCACTCCGTCCGCTGTCGTTTTGGTAAACACAGATGGCTCTGCTGATTTCATGTAAGACCACATTTTCTCATAGACTGCAATTTTGGACCTCTGCAACAGAGAGAAGAGTTCTTAGAGCTACCAGATATTAGCACTGGAAAAGGCCTTGGCGCAGTGGTTTTCGAACGTGCTCGATTGCCGTCCACAGGAAGAAGAGTGGGCCGGTAGTTACACACATACATATGTAAGCGTGGTTCCACAGTCGGTTTCTCAAAACTGCCCTCATCTTTGCGATGTGTGATGCTCTCTGATATTTTCCACCCTATTCTAATTCACTGCAAACACACACACACACACACACACACACACACACACACACACAAGTCAGGACCCACTGAATTGATTTCGTGGCTCCACTAATGGGTTTGCAATCTAGTTTGAGAAACACTTTCTTGGTTCAATCTTCATCTCTATTCAGAAATCTCCCCTACGATATCCTGCTCTGTGGTTACCCTTTACCTGCCTGAAAAAAAAATGCCATTGGAGGGAAGCGTAAACCATTTCAGTGAGCCCACTCCTGCACAGGGCATCAATTATTGGAAGAAAGTCCTTTCTTATTCTGAGCTGAAATTTGTCTCTCTGTAACTCCCAACCTTTAACACTATCTGCAAGAGCTCTGCAAGGCAATCCCATCCCTGCTTCTGCATGATGGCCGTTGTTAAACCCCCTCTTCGTCTGGTCAAATTCCACTGATGTCTAAAGCTATTTCCAGAATGCTCACAATTTTGGTCTATCTCCCATAGGATTTGAGCTAGCAATGCCTCTCTTTAATTAGATTGCCTAGAGATAGACATGGTACCCCAGATATCTGACAAAGACAGAATGGAAAGACACGCGGTTTGCTTCTCGTCATTGGAGCATTATTTTCTAGCACAAAACTGCCTGAGTTTTGCATTAATGTATTTAGCCTTTCATCCATCCTTTTAACAAATATTTCTTGAGCATCTGCTATACCTAAAGCATTCTACTGGGGGTGTGAAGAATATAATAGAGAGTGAATAGGGTCCCTCTTTCAACTCAGGTGGAGACCAAACCCCAACTTTTAGTTCTTCCTGCCAAACCAAGTTTCCCTCATCTTTACCATTTTGGATTTTGAATTTAATGCCACTAAATTTCATCTCAATTCAGGTGGTCCTTAGAATGTGTACTAAATGCTTATAGCTCTGTATAAGGCATTCTGGAGAATATAAAGGGAGTGTGATCTCAATGACCCCAGAACTTCCAACTGAGTTCGGAGCTAGGTCCTTAGGAATGAAAACCCTACAGAAAAATTCTGAAGTGCTATTTGACCAGAGGTGAGGAAGCACAGTAGAAACTAGAAACCTATGCCATGATGTCAAGTGTCATTTTATGGGCTTTCCTGGCCCCGACCTCAGGTTTTTTGATTGTTAATTTAGCTGCTCTCCTCTGGAGTTTGGCTGACAACATTCTTGAGGCCGGCTTAAGTAATTCCAGCTCCCAGAGCTATGGCCATGGAAAATGTTTATGGCAATCAGATCCCCCACTGAGGCCCTCACTGAGCCACTGAAAGTCTTCACTGAGATTGGAAATATGGTTTCTACGTTTGGTTTGCAAAAAGAACAGAAAAAAGAAAAAGCCAATATGGCTGAAGCCAAATGAGCAAAAGGGAGAATGGTAGGAAAGGAGTTTAGAATGATAATCAGAGGTCAGGTCTCGTAGGGCCCTGTAGGTCATGGTAAAACATTTGGATTTATTCTGACTGGAAACGAAGGATTGTGAGGAGAGGTGTGATAAGATCTGATTTAAAGTTTTAAAGCATTACTCTGGCTGCTGTATGGAGAATCCACTCTAAGGTGGGCCAGAGTGGAAGCAAGGGGACTGGTTAGGGGGCTATTCTAGTAGTCCAGGGGAGAGATGGTTGTGGCTTCGACTAGGTTGGGAGCAATGGAGGTAGAAAGAAGAGATATGTTTTGGGGAGACAGGACACAAGCCTTGCCGATGGACATCTCCACCTGATGGTCCTATAGACACTGTGAGATTAAACATTTCCAAACCAAACTTACTATCTTAGAAAGCCTGGCTCTCCTAAATTCTATCAGTAAACCACCTAACATTCAAGCTAGAAAGTTTGGTTTTGGCCCCTTCCTCAGCCTCTCATTATGCCATGTTTATTCTGACACAGAAATGTAGGATCTGTCCTTTTGTCTTCTTTCTATCCTCATTACCATTGCCCTGGAGCAAGCTCCCATCATTTTTTGGTCTGGACTACATCGCTTCCTAATTGCTCTCCCAGCTTCATCTCTCTCTTCAATTTATCCTCCAGTGATCCTTCCAAAATGTAAATCTGATCATTCTTTAAAATCTCCTGATAGTTCCCTACAACCTACAGGACAAAATTCAGACTCTTACGTATGATATTTAGAGACTTTATGATCTTGAACTACACTCTCCTATGATCTAGTCAAAACAGACTACTCACTGTTCACCGAAATAGGCCACACAACTTCACGTCTTACGCCTTTGGTTATGCTTTTGCTTCTGCCTGAATTATCCCTATTCATCTTACAAGGTCCAGAGCAAATATCATGTCTTCTGTGAAATCTTTCCTGACTCTCTCCTGGTCCCACAGAAGTGCTTTCTTGGGTGCTCTGAAAGCACTTTTGCTTATACCTTTGCTACAGAGCTTATCGGAATGCATTTTGGTGAGTTGGCTATGTGACTGTCTTACTCACATTACTGGGTGTTCTTGAGGACAAAGTCCATGCCTGATTCCGTTTGGTAGCCCTCTTGGCAGCCAGCACAATCAACATAGTAGGCATTCAAGATATATTTGCTTAATAACTGAAGCTTAGCCTGATCAGGGTGACATCTAGATTGTTGGTCAAAGGTATTGGAAGGTTGGTGAAAAATGGCTACCAGCACTAGTTTTAGAGCACTGTAGAATTCTAGAGCTGAAGTCACTTTTAAGATCATTGGATCCAATTTCCAGCTGAACCAATCAGGATATATGCTTTGTAATCCGTTTTGTTTTGTTTTTGTTTTTGCCACGTGGTCTGTCTTTGTTGTCCACACCAGTAACTCTCCCCTAATAATCAGGTCTTCTAAGATTGAAATCTCACCCATCAACATTTATGCTCATTCCATATCACGTTATCCTCTGACACATAAAACAACTTCTAAACATCACAATGAAATGCATTCTCAATGACTGAATTTTATCTCAGTAGGAATTTCCTAGTCAGTGGCTCAAAGAATTTTTAAAAATAGTAAATAATTCAGATGCATTGAAAGATACAAAAAAATAATGTAAGAACACCTTGTATCTGCCACAAAACTCAACAAAACATTATGAAGTCAGTTGAAGTCTGACTATATTCCCCTTCCTAACTGCATACCCTTCCTCCAGACCAAAAGTAACCATTACACTGAATTTGGTCTTTATCATTCCCTTGCATCTCTATATTTTTATGAGAATAAACATATCTCCTTTGTGATAGCTGCAGAACATTTCAATCTATGGCTATACCATACTTTATCTACACAATCTTCTATTGAAGGACTTTTAGGTCAATTCCCATTTTTTTTTTTTTTTTGGTATTAGAGATAACACTGTAGTAGGTGCATATCTCTGTGCACTTGCAAAGAGGTATTTTGTGTTCATCTTGCCCGATCAAACCTGAGTGAAAGGGGGAAGGGGGTAGACCAATTTGTCTCTTATGCTATTTGCAAACAGGCTGTGGCTTCCAAAGATAAATTTATAAGGCAAGGGCAAAGGGGTCTGTGAATTCTGATCCGAATACACTGTAATTTGGATTCATTTACTTCATCATTTACTTGAGCTCATTTACTGATACAGGTTAAAAGGTTTATTCCTTTAAGTAATGATGAATGTCTAGGAGAATAAATGGCAGTGCTCGAAGTGGGCACTTTAAATGTGTGTGGTGTACATGCAGCAGATATTAATGAACGCAGTAAATGAAAAGTTAGTTAGTGGCAGAAATGACTGGGTCCTGGTTAATGACTGAATTCTGAACTAGGTTAAGAAGAGGAAAAAGCTATGGCTCATAAGTGAGAAAAATTAAGCTGAAACGTTTGTCTTCCTAACTAGTGTTTAAGTGACAGTCTAACATTTAGACCAAAAAGAAGAAAAAAAGTCACTAGCACTTTTGTTTTTTTTTGCAGTCTGTCTTATTTTGGCTGAAATACTGAAGGCAATAAAAGGAATTGAATCCTAGCTTAATCATCTGGGAGAAATTAAAAAAATTATGGGCAAGTTCATTTTTCTCAAACCCGCCATGATTCATCTATTTCGTCCCACAGAGTACCATGTTGTACCTAAGAAGGAATGAGCGAGGGGTATGCAGAGAGGCTGCACAGAATTCTCTTAGCACTGCTAGATAATTAGCATATGAGATCCAAAACGGAGAAATCCATGAATGGAGGAGGAGGAGATGAATCCAAACCAGCAGATAAAGCAGAGCTCTAGCATTCATGGACTCAACAGTCACTGTACCAACTATTTGTAATAAATCATGAAGGTCAACCATATGGAGGAATTTGCCTTTTTGTTGAGTGGAGATTTGAATCTTGGGCCCAGTGAGGTTGATGCATGGAAACATGATCAGTGACTGCACTTAGCCCGCCACTCAGACTTTGTATGTCTTTGCAGTACTGGTTGCTCTTCATCACTGTGCCTAAGTATTCCTCTGGAGACCCAGGTAATACAAGGTAACTGTATAGTGCAGTGGTTGAGAGTGTGGAGTTACAATGCTTGGGTTTGAATCCCACTTGCTGGGTGCATTAAGCTATCTAAGCCCCTGTGTGTCTCAATTTCCTCATCCATCAAATGGGATAATTTTTTTAAAAAAGTGCCTACCTCAAGGGATTCTTGGGAGAAACTGCATGAGTTAATGCATGTATCTCACTTAGAGCAGTGCCTGGCACACAGGGAGTGCTGAAAACATTACATGTTTTTATAGTACAGAAAGTGTAATTTGTTTTCATGGCAGAATTTAATAGACTTATCAATTACTTTAGTCCCATAGTCACAGAATCATTACTTCCATTTCATGGAGGGAATGATATGTTCAAGTGTTACGTATTTGGGTCTTCAGATATATTATTCCTGGTGAATGCCCATGGTCTGTCATCAATAAAAGTCATTCCCATTGATTTGGATTTAAAAAATTTGTTGAAAGAAAAATGGGTAAGATGGCAAATTTTCCTTTAAAATTTATGTTTGGTAGTTTAGTTGAGGTTCATACATTAAAATCCCCATTAACCAGAACACTGCTACTAGGGAGACCTGATGAATGAAGCTTTCTGCCTCCCTAAGAGTTAAATTAGAATATCCACTTGGTCAACAGAACATCCAATTGGAATCAGTAGAGTAACAGGCTTTAAGAAATAGAAGAGACCTTAAATACTATCTGGTCCCGCCTCTCACCCAATGCAGCAATGGCTTCGCTGCTCAAATGTCTGTGGTGGTGAGGCACTCCTGAGCTCAGAAGAGGCTCATAGTTTACGACAGTTCAAGTTGATGGAAAATTCTTTTGGTTGGACTGACATCCTTCATGAGAGTCTCTCTCCCCTCCAGTCCTAAGCCTTCTGCTTGAATGGGCAGTCTCTCCTTTCTGCTTCCATTTCTCCATTGTAGGTAGTACTCGTTTTATTGCTTTGTAATGGTCATCTCCAGTGCAATCTGAGCTCCTTGGGAGTAGCAATTATGTCTCTCTCTCTTTTTTTGTCTCTGCATTCCCAGTGACTAGCATAATGTCTGGCATGTAGGAAACTCTCACTATGTATCTGTGGAATGAATGAATATTACAATTGCAGTTCTACCTACTGGTCCGAATTCTGCGCTCTGTAGCAATACAGAATAAATATACTCTTTTCCACCTGGTGTGCAGCCTGAAGATGACCACCACCACGTTGCCTGTTAACTGTCCCTTTTGCAGGCTAAACATTGTAAGGGCCTTCGTTTATTACCCTTATGACATGAATTCCAGTGGTCCCCCTCCCCTTTCTGGGATCCCCCATCTTCTAGAGACTTTGTAATTTTTTAGAGTCCCTCCTAAATGTGGCTCCAGGAATTGATGATAATATGCTTGATACAGTGGCACTAGCACAAATGACAGTGACACAGTCTCTTCTCATGATCTGGACATGAGCACAATTTTTCATTTTGACAGGATTCCACAGGCACTTTTTGATATGTTGATAGTCGAGAATTAACTACATTAACAAAACAGACCAATAAATTGGAAGCATGATTGTCAACAGAGGCATGCATAATCTGCTAATTCACTTATGGTATTAATTTGCTGTCAGCATGCAGTAAAAATATTACATAATTTGCTAAGAAAGTATTGGTGTTTGTGATATCTCTATGTCCCAAACATGTACTGTGTGTTCCGACTAACATAAATTTGAGAGGATAGAATGAAGGAAAGGTCAGGGGAAGATGGTTTTAGGTACTTTTTTAAAAGATTTTATTTTTAAGTAATCTCTATGCCCAATGTGGGGCTTGAACTCACAACCCTGAGATCAAGAGTCACATACTTCACCGGCCGAGCCAGCCAGGTGCCCCAGTTTTAGGTACTTTGTACCCCAGCATTCCTCAAATTGGAATAAGCTAGCTTTATGCATTTATTTTTTGGCCACATTTGCCATCATGCCTTTA
The DNA here is from genome assembly GCF_003265705.2 of Callorhinus ursinus. Taxonomy (NCBI): domain Eukaryota; kingdom Metazoa; phylum Chordata; class Mammalia; order Carnivora; family Otariidae; genus Callorhinus; species Callorhinus ursinus. The sequence goes on from NW_027397095.1 coordinate 11,022,574, forward strand.
TTGTCTATTTCCACCACTGGATGCATAAGACTAGCTTTGTGCATGTCACAGAGAGGCTGGGTTCTCTACCGCTCTCCCCCAATTTCACTGTCTTCTTTACTCAGAGATCCATTCTGTCCCCTTTCTCTGGCGTCAGTAGTCTTGGTCCTCATGGAGGTGCTCACTGATATTATAAGGGTTTCTGTTACCCTTGGGGCGCCTGGGTGGCTCAGTCGGTTAAGCGTCTGACTCTTGATTTTGGCTCAGGTTGTGATCTCAGGGTCGTGGGATTGAGCCCCATGTTGAGCTCTGCCCTCAGCATGGAGTCTGCTTGGGATTCTCCCTCTCCCTCTGCCCCTCCCTCTGCTCATGCTCTCTCTCAAATGCTCTCTCAAATTGTTTAAAATAAAATCTTTAAACAAACACCCCCAAGGGTTTCTGTTACCCTTGAGCAAGGGATCATTTTTATTTGACTAGGGGATTGGTGTCCTAAAGAAGGGAGTGGGTTTCTTGGCATTGTAAAAAGTGCTGTTCAGGGGCTGGAAAAAGCCAGCCCTGCAAACAGGCCACTAACAAAGGGGAAAGTGGCATGTTCCATACAAAAATACCTTACCCTCACTCAGTTTTGCCTTCTCTACTTTTATCATAGATTATTTATTGCTTAATAATTTCATCAATTTCTTCTCTAGATTGTGCCTTTAGTTAAGAGAACATCATTAAAAACTCTAGTCTGCTTTTTCTTCCAAATTATTTAGCCTCTCCTCTGAAATTTCACTTTTTTAAAAAAATTATTTATTTATTTGAGAGAGAGAGCGAGAGTGCGAGAGTGTGGGAAGGAGCAGAGGGAGAGGGAGAGAGAATCTCAAGCAGACTCCGCGCTGAGCGCAGAGCCCAATGCGGGGCTCAATCCACAACCCTAAGATTGTCATGAGCTGTGCCACAACCAAGAGTCAGACGCTTAACTCAGGCACCCTGAAATTTCTACTTGTAATAAAGGTTCGGGGCACGGGTGCTACTAGCTGATACAAATTCCAAAAGGTGGCTTTGGCCAGCTGTCTGCCTGAACTGAGCATTGCAGGACTGCCGTGTGCCTCCTGTGCCTTCCCTAACATTCAGGAGCAAATGTTGCATCATTGTGTTTTTCAAATGCCGGGATATGGACAGGTGATCCTTGTGAGGGAAGGCACTGGAAGAGAGGAAGCTGGTGACACGATTTCTCTGGAGAGCTCCTAACCTCCTCTTTCCTCCTTCTCTTCTCTGCCTTTCCTAATGCTTGCTGGCATCAGAAGAGGACAGGTGCTTTTGGGTCCTACTGGGAGGACGGGGGGGCGAGGGGGAGAGCAAGGCCTGGATGGAGGGGGCCCATTCTCAATGCTTTAATGTGGTTATAAGTCTCAGGTCTACAAAAGTTCTTTGCGTGGTGACTCTGACAGTGGAAGTTTCAAGCACTTGGGTTAGGCCTGTAAATGGGAGATTTTGGGGGTTGCCCATCACATAACCTTTCAAGTGTTTCCCTTTCTTATTTAGAGACCTTAGATTCATCATGACCAGAAGCAGGAGATGGTTGAATTTCTTTAAACTTTCTATTCGCATAGGGCTTTCAGGTTGCCAAGGAGATTTTATACACGCCATCCCATGTACTTCCACAGCAACTTGGTGTGGTAGAAGCAGCAGGAATTTTATGTTCATTGCTTCATCCCCAGCACCTAGAATAACGTCTGACACGCAGAGGTGCTCAATAAAGATCTGTGGAATGGAAGAATGAATCCCCATTTTATAGACGAGGGAATCGAGAGTGAGAGAGGGTAATTGCAGGGCTGAGGCCAAGCAGTGTCACAGTGGGCGTGTTCCATCAGTCTAGTCCAGAGTCACCACAAACAAACAAGTCTGGGTAATGTGGTGCTTGCTACGTGTAGCCTCCAAATGAGTCCTAACCAGAATGCCACCCTGCCGGGCTTCCGATACAGAAATTCGGGAGTTGCTGCTGGCCCCGTGACTTGCTCCAGGTGACACAACTAATGAGGACCAAGTCCACGATGCCCTCCAAGTCCGCAGAACTCATGGCTACAGATTGTTTTCCCATGACAAGTCCAGACTCGTCGGCTCTGACACTGACAATATCCTTTTTGGTGAAAGAGAGCAATTCGTCTCCAAAAACGTTTTAAATTTCTTGTTCAAGCCTTTTTTTTTTTTTTTTAAATCGGGATAAACTGTCAGTTAACCCCAACCGCTTCCCACTAAGGCACTGGAATCAGTGAATGTTCCTGTCACTCACTGTAACCCTGCTACGGGCCCCTAGTATTCACGCCTCACCACGTGATGGGATCCGAGCAATTTGGAGAAGAGGAAGAGCGGCACATCTGGCTTGCCAAATGCATCCAACACATGGTTTTCTTCCACATCTGCTTTGAAGAAGCCAGCCGCTCTGACGAGGTGCATTTGGAAAAAGGAATCATTGAATTTTACACTTTCTTTCCCTAAAGCAAAGGCAATGGTTTCCATTTTGACTTGGAGCAAGGTGCACAGGAAATTACTTCATTTCTAAAGCATGACCAAACCCCAATTCCATTGTCTTTCTTTCCTCCACTTCAAGGTCACACATTTCTAAGCATTCAGACAGGTTCTGCTTGTCAGTTTCCTCTTGCTCAGTCAGCGACTGCCGTGTGACTATGTATTATAGGTGCAAGCCAGGGGGGAAGCAGGGGAAAGAAATACTGGGTTCTATTCTTAGTTTTTCTATCGGTGCATTGGGATCCTGTCCGAATTATTTTGGGGGCTGGGCTTTTAGACAACTTCAGTGGAGTTGGAGGTCACCTTTTGCCCAGACATTGAGTTTTGCCCTCAAGTGTCAGGTGCTTGTTCCAAGTGCCTTTGCCTAACTAACATTTTCACACTGTGCTGTGAAGTCCAGGGACAGGTTTCCTTCCACCTCAAGGAGTTTCAGATGTCTCCTCTCCAAAGGTGCAGGTGACAATCCAGATCAGTTTCCAGTGACCTTTCTAGCGTCCCTCCCTAGCATGCAAAGTCAGATCACTATTCTGATTTGTCTTCTGCTTCTCTTGCCAAGTTAGACTAAGAATATTCCAATGGGTTGAAAGTAGCATCGGTGGCTGTATGACTTTGAAAGCCAGAGTCAACAAAGACTTGGAGAAAATGGTTCTAAGGTCCTATCACCCTATTCTGGGGGAACAGAGGAAGGGACCCAGTATCCTCCACCCCTGTGACTCTCAATCAGCAATGATTCTGCCTCCCAGAAGACATTGGGCAACGTATGGAGACTTTTTTTTATTATTACAACTTGGGGAGAAGAGTGTTACTGGATAGAAGCCAGAGATGCTGCTAAATATCCTACAATGCAAAAGACACCCTCATGACCAACAACAACCTGGCCGGAAATGTCCGTAGTACCACAGCTGAGAAACCCTGCTTTATGGGCTTTGATGGAGCCACAATTTAATGGGCAAAACAACAGTAATTAACATTTAATTGAGCCCATTCTCCCAGACTCTGTTTTAGGTGTTTTACGTGTGTTGACTCATGTAATACTCACAAGTTTGTGAAATACATTATATTATTATCCCATTTTAGAAGTGCACAGACAAGTTAAGTAACATGCCTAAGGCTGTATAGCCAGCAGGTGGTGGAGCTGGGCACTCACTCATGTAGCCTCCTGAGTCCATGCTCTCCAACAGTATACTGTGCCCAGGTAGGTTAAAGGATGTTTGCAAATTATACTCTAGGGCTGGACCAAGTTCACATAAAATCTGCTCAGAATGGTGCCTATGCTTTAGCATGACATCAAGGGGCATATTTCTATTATTTCCCCCCCTGAAATGTGAGGTTGAAGACTAAGATGTCTTACCCTTAACCCACATTAAGTCCTCACTTTTTAAACCAGAAGTCAACAAATTATTTTTTCCCCTTTATTCTGAGAATGAAAACATAGACATATGGACCACTAGGGCTGTGATCAAGCAAGAATGAATCAACTTTTATTGTTTCTGATATTCTCATGTTTCACTCCCCGACCTGGACAGTACCAACTCTTCCCATTTGTCTTACCAGATACAAGATGCCCTCCCCACTCCATCCTGCTCACAGAAAAGGATTGGAAACATTCCCAACTGAGCAAGAAATGACGGGGAAAAGCCTAAAGTGGGATCCCCTGGCAGGAGAACTTGCATTTCAGCAAAGATCAAAACACAGCTAAAGGAATGATAGGCCAATAGCGGACACATCAACTGGTTAAGGGAGAGGTGTGTGTGAATATTGAAAAGCTGACTTTTCTAACTATATACCTTCACCTTTAGATTGTAGGATCTATTTTCAGGATAGAGAATGGGCCACAGAGAAAGTGTGCCTGCCACACCCTTTAACTATCAGCTAAAGCAAAGCATCCAATTCCCTGACTCCCAAGCAATGGATTGCCTCTAGTCCTGCCATCACTGTTGAAACCTCTAGGGTTACTTCCCTCAGCCTGCTGGACTTCTATTTTTCAATGAAATCTCATCTTCAGCAATCCAGAGCCTTGGCCAATTGGATTTCACTTTCAAGCTGTATTTTTATTTTTTATAACTAAGGTATTTAAAAGAGAAGTTCAATACTCTTATTATTCTTGAATCAGTTATAATTGTAATGCAGAGGTCAAGCCTGACAATCCAGGGCCGAGGAAATGAGAAGAACAAATATTCTTCTACTGAGGAGAAAAAAATCTATCCTGGAATTGCAATATTTTGAGTTTCCACGGTGGCTGTTTCTTCCAGGTCCTTAGAGCAAGAAGTATTTTCATACTAAGGGGGGGGGGGGGAAGCAATAGAAAAAAAAAAAAGAAGTAATTTGTTCAGGAAGATCAGGAAGAGCCAAAATTTTCCACTTAGTGTTTTTTGGGACGAGTTAGTTTTCCAAAAGATGAGCTGGAACTAATCCGAAGAGTTCTCTTAAAGCCAGCCCATCTGTTTCCTATCTGTAAGTAATATATACCTGGGCAGCTACTGATCACAGCTCCTGTGATTCTGATGTAATTGGCCTGAAGTGGGGCTGACAGATTTTTTCAAAAAGCTTCCTACGTGATTCTAATATTCAGTCTGGGTTTAGAACAATCAACAAAGATTCTGCAACAGCTAGCCACCAGTTATTGCAGTGAATACCGACAATCGGAAGGCTACCATTCATTAAGCTCTTGGGTGCACCAAGAATGGCGCCTCATTCTTTACATACATTATTGTGAATCCTCCAAATGGTCTAGTGAAACAAACATTACCCCCATTTTATTGATGAGGTAACGGATGCTTATTTACTGGTTAATGCTTATTTACTGGTTAATTTACTTGTTCAAGATGATACAGTTGGTAAGATTTCTAGCCCTGACCTCTCTAAACCCTGGACCCGTTCATCCAACTGCCTAAGTGGTGTCTCCACTTGGATATCTCATAGGCATCTCCAACTTAACATGGCCAAAATGCACCTCTCGATTCTCCCCATGCCCACTTGCTACTCCTCCAGTGTTCTCCATCAGAGAAAATGGTGCCACCACGCTGTTCAGGCCAATCCCAGGCAGTCATCCTTGACTTCTTTATTGGCTCTCACATTCTGTTCCCTGTCAGCTCAATCTCCACAATATATTCAAAATCCAACCACTTCTTATCATCTTTGCCCCAGTCCAAGCCAGTCATTTTTCACCTGAAAGACCATCCTCGCTTCTTATGTGGTCTCCCTGCTCAACTTTTACCCTCGCCTAGCAGTCTGCATGTCCTTTTGTGCATAAATTGGATCATGTCATTCCTCTGCTCAAAGCACTCAAAATGGCTTCCTATCAGTCACAGAATAAAATCCAAAATCCTTACCAGGGCTTAGGAAGCCCAGCACAACAGGGCTCTGGTTTGTCTTGTCTCATCTCTTACTGTTCCTTCTCTCTCTCTTTGCTTCAACCACGTGGGCCATCCTCAAACCCACCAAGGGCGTTCCCATGTCAGAGCCTTTGCTCATGCCGTTGCATCTGGAACGAATCTCTCCCCACCCAACTCCACCTCACGTTTGCACGGTCTGCCCCCTTGCTTCAGTCAGGTGTCTGGGCAAATGTCACTTCAACAGAGAAGCCTTCCTCCATCAGCTGAGATGAAACAGTGCTCCCAACATGTCTCCTTACCTGCTTGTTTGTTTTCATTTAACTTAACACCAGCTGAAACATATATGTTATTTACATATTTGTTTATCTTTTTTGTCTCATCCACTAAGACAAAGTCCAAAAGGAATTTGTTTCATTTGAGCACTTAGAACAAGGGCTCTCACACAGAAGGTCCTCAATAAATATTAACTGAATGAATAAATGAATGAATGAAGTAGCTGAGATTTAAACCCAGATCATTTGACATGGAAGTCTATATTCTTAATTACATTGTCATCATTTGTCTCCCCCACCATCTTTCAGAGCGTAGAGAGATAAGGTGATAATTGCATAGATGCCAAGTGCCAGAAGTAGTGCTCAAATCTAGGTCTTTTGGCTTCCAAAACCTGTTTTTTTCCCCTACTACTCCACATTGCCTCTCGGTGGAGAAGTTGCTAGTGATTACATAGAACAAAATGCCAGTGAATTCATTGAGGTTTAGTGCTCGCTTCGGCAGCACATATACTAGAATTCATTGAGGTTTACTTCTTTGACCTGTCATTTCAACGTGATTTTATATAGCCTTCATCTTCCTTGGTTCAGCTTTGAAGCGCGTGCAGTATGCTATGAGGGAAAAGGCACCAATATAATACTCCACTGGCTTGTCACAAGGCCTTAAATCCTACCATTATAGATCATGCCTTCTGTTTGACTTGGACAAATTACTTAAATTCCCCTAATGCTCTAATAATTATCTCTGAAATGGAGATAGAATGTGAAATGAGATAATTTATATAAAGCACCCAGCACAGTGCCTGGAATGTAGTAAATCCTCAATAAATTAGATTATGCTATCATAGCAAATGCGAGGGCAACAAAACTCATATTCACCACCTTTGTATGATTTGGTTTATTAGAGAATTTGTGCTGGAGGAATATGGGAGGGACGGAGAATCAAGCTAGGTCTTGGGGAGGGCAGGCAAGAGGGGATGCCGTGGGATGATAAGTCAGGAGCACACTGAGGGCATGGCCATATGTGGGTGGGAAGAAGAATGATGTCAGGTTATGTGCCGTCAATGCTGCTGAGGCAGAGAGTAGGATAAAAGCTAATTCATTAGATGCTTAGCAGAGAATACCTTTAAGTCCAAATGGGGCCACTAAAATGTTCAATTTCAATATATTCTCTGGTGGCTCTCAATTTTGAACAGTTGGGCTTTAGATTTAAGTCTTTTCCTTCTTGCTGTTAGGAGTGTTCCGGTAAGTATTATTTCCAAAGGCGCTATGCTGATTTAAAAAAGTGGCTGGCTGGGGTTTTGTCTGGCAAACACACTGACTGTGAAACTGCAGGAAAATTGGTTTTCTGGCATTCGTGTGTCCTGGCACAAACTCTGCAGCATGGAAGCTCAAGTTATAGAACCTTCTGGTAAGTGCAGCATGTGGGGGGTGACTTCAAAAAATAATTAGGTTTCACTAATCTTCATCATTGGGGGCCAGAGGCAATGGCCTCCCTATGCAAAATGGCAGATAAGGCTACTACTTTTGCTCTTATTTCCTTTAGAGAAGTAGTCAGCCACTTAGTTTGATACTTGCTCACAAACACAAATCAACCTACTTCTTTACACCCCCATTCTTCATGCTCAGGCCCTTGATGCCAGCCTGTTTTTATTTTGCCTTGGCCAGCATGAGTGCTGAGAAGAAGCCACCCAGTCACCAATGTTCTGTCAGGGGCTGGCTTGTCCATGGTGAAACGTGCAGATATGTGTTTTCTTCTGGTGCATAGAGCAGAGGTTAAGAACATAGGTCCTAAAGTTATAAAGACCTGGCTTTGGTACTTATTACCTGAGTGACTTTGGGCAAATCATTTAACCTTACTGAATCTCAGTTTCCTCATCTGAAAAATGGGGATGGTGATAAGACCTACCTCACAGTGCTCTTGCAAGGATGAAATGAGAGATCACTTATAATGAATTTAGCACAGCTCTTGACAGCATAGTAAGCACTTAGTTACTAAGTTAGGAAACTTAGTTAAGGGTCTCCCCCTTTCAATAGTTGTATCAGGCACTGTGGTAGAATGATATAGGGCACAGAGATGTGGTCGTTACTATCAAGGAGCCAAAGGAACGAACAGAAGCACAGTCCAATAGAACTTTCTGAAATGTTCTATATCTGTGCTGTCCAACATGGTAGCTTCTAGCCACACATGCCTGTTGGCCACTTGAAATGTGGCTAGTGCCACCGAGCAACTGAATTCTTGATTTTAATTTTGTTTAAATTTAACTAGTCACATGAGGTTAGTGGGTACCATATTGGATAGTGCAGGTCTACAGCTTAAGGGAAGCAGAAGGCCGAGGGACTAAAAGGTAGCAAAAGGGCACCAAGAACGGCTTTGACTTCTTCACAATATTTTTCGTGTTTGCTCTGATGGTGGAAGTGACGGCCATATCAAAGTCCTGTTTGCCCCAGTTGAAGGAATTGGTTATACCCTAGGTTGAGGGGCGGGGGAGGAGGAGCCATAACTCCTGCTCCATTCAGGTCTGATCTATAGCTCCGGATAGCTTACCCAGCCTGTGTTATGAAAGACCACTCCCGCTGTATTATTTGCATGGGCAAAAATCCCTTGGGCATACACAGGAACTGTTTCCTTTAAATTTATTCTATTAGTATAAAATTGAAAATAAATGAACTCCTGGGTCTAGGTATGCCATGAAAGAATATTCTCGTTACTGCTGTCTGAGAACTATACCATCCTTCGAAAGAGCAGAGTGTTATACAAGGGAATATTTGTGCCAAGAAAAAATAGAGTATGCTCCCTAAGTTCCCACCTGGCCTGATTTTGTCTTTCTGGCTCTGTGAGTTGCTACATTAAGTTGTTTGGATGCCCTCTCTCTGAGTCTCCTTTCTAAGAGAAGAATTCCAACAGAGGTGGGTAGGCAGGTGGCAAGATTCACAATTTCCCCCCATTTTTAAAAACTACTACTTCCCTGTATCAGCTCTGATAGACGGGTTGAAGGATTGAGTATAATCAAAATTGAAAGTAGTAGAATCTCCAGAGATGCTTTCCACTAAAAATTCCAAATAACTTTGTCAAGTACTCATTCCAAAGGCCTTTGCCTAGCATTTTCAAACTGTGTTACAATCACATTAAAGTCACAGCTGTAAATTTGCCTTTTCTGAGTCACCAAAGGGAGTATGGGACCAGCATTTCATATGGTGGTAAGACTGGGGGAATTAGATGGGTTGAATGTTAAGGCCATTGGGCTTGGTTACTGTCATACGGTGACCATCATATTGAAACAAGCCCTACCAAAAGTTCCACACTGAGGGCTGCCTGGGTGGCTCAGTCAGTTAACCGTCTGACTTCAGCTCAGGTCATGATCTCAGGGTCCTGGGATCGAGTCCTGCATCAAGCCCCACATCGGGTTCTTTGCTCAGTGGGGAGTCTGTTTCTCTCTCTGCCCCTCCCTCTACTAGTGTTCTCTCTCTCAAATAAATAAAATCTTAAAAAAAAAAAAGTCCCACACTGAAACGAATGCTGCCAAATCGCAAATTTGCAAATCAAACCCCATTAGAAATAGAAACAGATTCATGCTGAAGCAAAATTGTTCTTGTTTTTAAAGAATCATCTAGAAAACTAGGTTGTTTCATATTCAGGACTGTTGTATTTACTGCAACTATTGAACAGAAACAAAACCAAAGTACAAAGCTCTCCAGAGTAAATCCAATCAAACCATTATTTCATTTGACTTGAGTTTCTGATAGATAACAGTTATCACCTCTATTCAGTAAGGATCAACAGTCAAACTGCAGAAGGAAGCCATGTTGAATCCTAAAGGATTTGGAAGAGTAAAGGGAACCTGAAAGCCTTGGTTGCATTTCCAAATTTCGTATATTTTCTAATACCTGGGAAACCTGTGGCCTGTGGGATAATTTATTAGGAGTCGTCGGTTCAAAATTCATCCTCCTTAAGTCCCCATTTTGGTACCAGCACCTTATTACCAGAGAAATACAGTAACTTGAAAAACAGGCTCTCTATATCTCAAGCAAGACCATTATTATCTGGTGCTATTTCAGAAAAGTGGAGTAGGCCAATAATACTTTTAAAAAAAAGTTATGTATTTTCCTCTAGGACTCTCCTGCTTGCCTTCTATTCCAACTCTGATCATCCAATGGCCGACCTTTATCAGCCGAAATGCTTATTGCTCACTACCTCCCACCCTCCATCCCCACCAGTGTACCACTAACAGTAGTGAACTCAACCAATTAAAGACTGTTTATGCAGACCCGTATGTTTTTCAGAGCCCATTAGGATAATCTGTCACTGTTATCTGGTTTTCTTTCTCAGAATTAGAGAGCTTGTTTCTCTTAACCCAAGATTTTTTTAAGTCACTTGCAAATTTTAATTTCCATTAGAATGCCTTTTCCTTCACAGTCCTGCGTGTAAAGACAACGGAATATTTAATTAAGAACCCTCCTAGATAGTCATCTCTCTTTGAGGCTTGCTTTCAATACCCTCTGCCTTGAAATTGTTTGTCAGCATGGTGGAAAAAAATGGACTCCCTCCCCGCTTCTACACTTAATGGCAATCTGCATTTCTACTGATTTCTATCCAGGTCATTCATTATCCACTCACTGAAAAGTATGTTATTAATGAGAAGCAGGTAGGAGTCATGCTGTCCTCCCCAGGCTTAAATGAATCTTTAAGATGGTACAATCAAACAGATATGCAAAATAGGCCATTAATGCAACAATAAGTTTACAAATTTAAATACAAAATCAGGGAATGCAGAACTTTTTAAGTTTCTCATCATTTCAGTCTTGGCAACATGGGACATGCTGAATATATAGTACAGTGTTGGGAAGACACGGATCCAAAGCATTGAAAAAATAACCGATGTTTATAAGGGAGACTCCAAGATTAGCTACCAGACTTCTGGAATGCTGTAACTGTATCTGTGTAGATTGGCTCAACTTCAGGAAGTAAGGTTTTCGGCACCTTCAAACTTGCCTTTCCCTGGTTTGTGCTGCTATGCCTAGATAAGAGTATGCCTTCCATCATGTAACAGATGAATTCTTAGAAAAAGCTGTGCCATGAATTAGATTCATTTTTGAAAATCAAATTTTATTTCTCTTTCGATGCATGGGCTGTTTTATGTTTATTTCTGACAGCCCTCCTCTTAGGTTTTTCTGACAAGCAGTTAATGATCTGCAAACACCAAAATGCACTAAAGGATCTCCATTTTCCAGGGAAGACTATATTTCTAATGTGAATAATTAGTATTTATTGCTTTTGTCAGTTGTGAATTTTCTGATATAAGGATTACTTAAGGAAGAGTCCCGCTGTGTTGTGTAGCCAAACGTTTGGGAAGAAAAGGGAAGCTTTCAAGCTAACAAACAGTTTTAACTAGCCCCTATTAATCTCTGGACTGGCAGAAGGGCAATCCCCATAATTGCTGGGGAAGACAAAGCGATTCGAGGTGGGAGGTCCTGATACACTGGGTATTGTGTTGCATCCCTGAAGTGCCACTGGCTACCAGAAGAGGTATCCGTGGTAACAGTATGGGTCCCAGTGGAACAGAGGGGAAAAAGATTGGACACTAGGTGGACAAAAACTCATCTGGTCTCCACAGAAGAGAGAAATTACTCTTGAGTGAGGGGGGGGGTGGAGGTCTCATCTCTATCATAATCAGCACCCATGCTTCTGTTTGGGAGATGGTGATGGTGGCACCCCATGGGAGGTTAGAAAGAAGGCATGGTCCCTCTTAAGTATTCATCAGCATTGCAAATAATTTGTGGTGGGAATACTTGACTATCTTGTTAACATTTCCCCACGCCGGCTTCACCCTGTATGAGTCTGAGCAATACCCATAGTGCACACTGACTGGAACCCTGTTCAAATGGCCCCTAACTGATGGTGTGGATGAAGGCTGGGCAGTCTGGTCGCTGGGCTGGAAAGCATTTCTCTCCTGCTTGGGAATCAGAACGCTCCTGCTACCGCCCCGGTGCATCACACCCCTGTTTGCCTCATGCCCATAGCATGCAGAAATGGCAGGGACGAGGCAGAATTAGCAAAAGGGAGGGAGGAAGAAAAGAGCACAGCCATTCCACTTCTTTCTTGAAGGCCCAAAGAGCCAGCACTTCGGTCTGGTTACAAATGTCCACCATACCCCTCTTTCCCAGAAAGATGAGCCCTCATGAACCCTTCTTAGTAGAGATACCAGGGGGAGGATCCGATTCAAATTCCCCTCACCAGTCACCTGCTCTTACTCCTGGGAGGCTTCACCCTGCCATGTGGGTACCTGGGGCTGTCCACCCCACAGGTCTCTTGTGTGGGAAAGGTTGAACCTCTGGTCTCCCTAATGCCTCTGTAAGAAACAAATGCAATTGTGTATGTGGCCCAATGCCCAGACCCAGCAGGTTAAATAGGAAAAGGGAGGGGGGTAAGGAACAGGGAGGGGTGTATTAGAAAAGTACTTCTGAGACAAACCAAAACCGCGATGAGATACCACCTCACACCTGGCAGCATGGCTACATTGAACAACACAGGAAACGACAGGTGTTGGGGAGGATGCCGAGAAAGGGGAACCCGCTTACTCTGTTGGTGGGAATGCAAACTGGTGCAGTCACTCTGGGAAACAGTATGGAGGTTCCTCAAAGAGTTGAAAATAGTACTACGATTCAGCAATTGCACTGCTAGGCAGTTACCTAAAGGATACAAAAATGCTGATTCAAAGGGGCATATGCACCCCCATGTTTATAGCAGCGTTATCAACAATAGCCAAACTCTGGAAAGAGCTCAGATGCCCATGGACTGATGAGGGGATAAAGAAAAAGTGGTATATATACACAATGGAATACTACTCAGCCATCAAAAGAATGAAGTCTTGCCATTTGCAACAATGTGGATGGACCTAGAGGTTGTTATGCTACATGAAATAAGTCGGGCAGAGAAAGACAAATACCATGATTTCACTCAAATGTGGAATTTAAGAAACAAAACAGATGAACATAAGGGAAGGGGAAAAAAGAGAGAGCAGGAAACAAACCATAAGAGACTCTTAAGGATAGAGAACAAACAGGGTTGCTGGAGGGAGGTGGGTGGGGGATGGGCTAGATGGGGGATGGGTATTTGAGGGCACCTGTGATGAGCACTGGGTGTTGTATGTAAGTGATGAATCACTGAATTCTACTCCTGAAACCAATATTGCAATGTATGGTAACTAATTAGAATTTAAATAAAAATATGCAGAAAAAAAAAAAAAAGAAAAGGCATCCAGCTGAAGGACAGGTGTTTCCCAGCTCCTGGCTCATCTTTCCCTTCTGGACCAGTTTTAAAATACACTCCTCTTCCTGATAGTATTTACGTACTCCTCCTAATTCTGAGCTCTTCCCAGTGACCGGGTTCATGTCTACCCAGCGAAGTTCCTCTGGGCTCCCTGAAGCTTCTGAGGAGCAGTAACACAGCACAGCACATCCACCGCATCATAAAAGACATGCAAAAGGTCCCAGAGGGAGGGAGGCCAGAGGTCATGTGATAGTGGAGAGAGCTTTGGTAATAGCCAAGAGTTCAAAGCCCTTGTTGCAATTTCTCATTCTGCCCCTTTTCATTTTTAAAAAGGCCCTTTCTTGTGCCCATAGTTTCCAATGATATTTTAATACTTGAACCTCCCCAAGTGAAGGCCAGCTGTTGTGTTTGTCTATCTACTGTCCTCTGGCATGGGGAATTGCGAAGCTTAGGAGTGCCTGAAGCCTCTCTAAGAACCCCAACACAGCAGCCCGGACCCCTTGAGACCCTGCAAGTTAGATGGGGAAAGAGATGGAGGGAGGGCTGTTAGCTTGTCATGCTGGCGGGAGATTTCAAGCTCCTGAGCAATCTCTACCCTCTGTCCCATTGTTTTCTTTCTCTTTATGACATTTCTTGTGCCCCTGCTGCTTTCCAGGTTCTACTGCTTTTGTTTTTCTGTGCTGACTAGCATCTAGGGATGTTCACCGAAATTCTTCCAGGTAGGGCCATTGGAGGTAAGAGATTCTTTGAAGCCTCTATGAAATCGCTAATACGGCAGCCCCGACCATGTGACACCCAGCTGGTAAGAGAAAGAGAGAGGGAGCTGAGGGGCAGTTAAAGGGAAGTAGGAGAGCGCCATCTTCTACTTCTGTCCTGTTTTTTCCTAAGAAATTCCTCTACTCACAGCTTTGACCTAGGTCATACTGACTGAAATCTCCACTGATAACCAAGCCCTGGACCTAGCCACCGGCCATCCTCTAGGATGGGAAGTTGAAATCAGGGGCCTGCTGAAGGGTCCACAAAGACACTAATACAACAGTCCTGGTCACTCAAGACCCACGCAGTAAAGGAGCAATGGAAAAGGAAGGGTGTCATAGGGATCATAGGAGAAAATATAAACATTCCAAGGCCTCTGGACATTATTACCCTGTAGTGTCATTTCTTCCTCATTTTTAGGACTCCTATAGTCCATAGTCTCCAGATACCATTGCTTGCATTGCTTGAACTTCCCTATAGATTTCTGTCTGCTCTTGGGGCACCCTAAAGCCTCAGATTCCAGTCCCTGAAACAATCATCTCCCATTGGTCCCTGTTGATCAGAGGAAAAAATTTCCTTTCTTTCCCTCTCTGACAGGAACACTGGGAGGAGGAGGCTAGCACTCAGCCAGTCAGCTGTGTTCACTCTCAAGATACCTCTTCCTGCCAGACAGGCCCTAGCTACTTCTACTCAGGCTTCTCTCTGCCTTATAGGACCAGCCTCCAGCCTTCCCCCTTTATCCTTCATGTAGGATTAATGGAAAAAAAGCAAATCCAAATCATCAAAGTAGAAATTCTCTTCTATGTTATGCAATCAAACGTTCTTCAAAGCAGCTCTTAGTCATCTGTGTTGGAATCACTTGGGGTGCTAGTTTAAAAATGCAGATCAATAGAACCTATGGGATCAACATGGCGGGAGGAGGCATTAGCCCAATAATCTGTGTTTTAAAATAGCTCTCCAAATGATTTTATATGCAACCAGTGTTGGAAAACATTGCTCTAGTGCAGTCATTCATCAAATTATTGAGTCCCCTATTCAACATCCCTGACAAGTGGCCATTAGCTTATTCTTGAATCCCTTCAAAGATGAACAGCTCACTATCTATGGAGATAGCTCATTCTATTTTTGGATCGCTCTATGAGAATGTTCTTCTTACAATGAGCCAAAAATCTCTATCCCTGTAATATCTACCCTTTGAGTTTTGTTCTGTCCCTTAGGGCCCCACAAAACAAGTACAATTCATCTTTGAAATGTCTACCCTTCAAATATTTTTTTTTCAAAAAAGGAAACATCAAATTTAATTTAAAGGAAAAAAATCAGAAATTGAGAAAACAACAGAACAAATCAATTCCTGAAAAAAAGAGTTCTGCATCTTGGTGATCACATTTATTGAAAGGGTTGGAAAAAAATTAAAATGCCCTTTAGCTTAAGAATTTTTTAGTTATCTGCAAATCAACTCATTTCAGGAGTGGAAGAATCCTTGGTCATTTCTTAATATCAAAATTTACACAGGTTTCTCTTTTGAATGTCTTCTACATTTAAAGAGGCAAACATACAAAAGCTCCTATATTCCATACATGATAAATTCTTTGTTTCAGCCAACTCTTAAAGGAGGGGCAACTAGTACAACACCATCTCCCCAGACAAAAAGCATTGGAATATTCCATTTTGTTGATTTATATATCTCTTCGTATGTTTCCTCATCAATTTCTATAGTAGTCACAGTTTCTTCCACATCTCCCAATATCATATTTAAATGCTGATCATAAGCATGTAATCTGCCTCGAAGCTCTCTGTCATTTCTCATTTTCACATAAATTCGCTCATCCAGGCTGAGCCTGATGAGATCCAGGGGCTCTTCTACAGTGTTGGTAGTTTGTTGCTGGTCCACGTCGTCCGCCATGTTTCAAACCCTGGGCCTTTTCCCGCCTCTACCCTTCAAATATTTTTAAGACGATCCTAATATATTCTACTGCTGCATATTTTCTTCAGGCTAAATAGTCTCAATTCTTGTGATGTGAAAAACAATCTTGTAAAAAACTGTAGACTAGTCCCTGTAGGTCAGCTCTTTGGGCAATTCCAGCTAGGAGTGTTTTAAGACAAGATCAACACGGAGCTATGAGAAGCATGGTTGTCTTCTTGATGTCAACTCTAAAACTGATGTCAACTCTAAAAATCTGAAGGTGTCCTCCAAGCACCTGTCTCTTACCTTTGACGACTCCCTATGGATCTGTATTGCATGAATGTATCCAAGCCTCCTTGAATATATTTATATTTCTCCTCAATCACTGACCATCCTATTCTCAACCTTCTTGCTTATACAATTGGCTGAAACCCCAGGCTGAGAAAATAAAGCAAAAATGTTCTTCAGGATTTGGCCAGTGGGGTAGTTTGCTCCCTGCTGCTTTCTATAACAAACTTCAGATATTTGTTCATTACGATTACCCAAATGATGGTGGTGGTGGTGGTGGTGTGTGTGTGTGTGTGTGTGTGTGTGTGTGCATGCACACACATGTGTATGTGTGTCTGTCTGGAAGAAAGGGGCAGGATACAAATATTTGGAAATCAAACTTCAAAACTCTGTGCAAAGGGCCTTTAATATGATTCTCTTCATGATTACCCCATTAATACTACCACATTCAGGAAAAGGGGCTGCTCATTTTGGCTGAAATAATGTCTATTATAGTGGGGTTATTTTTAAATATGAAGTGTTGGTTATGAAATCTTTCATTTGATATTGTTTGCCAAAGCAGCGATGGATTTTGCTTTTCAACACTGGTTCTTCAAACTCATTTAAAAGAAAGCAAAGTATTCTTTGGAGAGTCCCTTTTTAATGAACCTCATCTTCACATGCCAAATGTGAATGATGAAATTAGAAATAAGACATCGCTCAGAGCACCCTGGTCTCAAGCAATGATTTCCAATCTACCCGTGGCGGGCTATAGATTGATTTCTACCATGATGCTATTGTTTCAAAGCAATACTTTTTCTGGGAACCTTTTTTTCCATCCTAAATTTCCTCCCCCAAGCATATACACATATACTACCTTGTACAAACAAATCTTAGTGTGAACCCTATAGAAAACTAACAGTTCCTCAGTCAAGAATAGCCATAGTCTAACATGATATAAAGTCATGGTCTTGTTTTTTTATTGTTGGTTTTTTTTTGTCACATATGTATTCTCATGTACCCCTTGAACTATTTTTAAATTTTGTCTCCTTTAAAATCTTTTCTCTCTAAATATTTTGAAGCTGTCCTTTTCTCCAGAAACCTTTTCTGATTAATTCATCTGACTCCCCTATTGTTTATATATTGGACTCAGGGGTCTGGATGGCATCTCCTATTCATTCCCAGAATGTCTAGGACAGGGTTCTTTACCCAGTGGGTTGGAAAATCAATGCTACTGAATGATGCTAGAAATAGTCTGTGGGTACCTGTGTGGCTTAGTCGGTTAAGTGTCCGCCTTCGGCTCAGGTCATGATCCTGGCATCTTGGGATGGAGCCGGGTGTTGGGCTCCCTGCTGAGTGGTGAGCCTGCTTCTCCCTCTCTCTCTGCCCTTCCTCCTTCCCCCTGCTCATGCGCACGTGCGCTCTCTCTCAAATATATAAATAAATTAAAAAAATCTTAAAAAAGAAATAGTCTGTAACCCAGACCAGAGACTCAAAGAAGATAAAATTGAGAGTCAAATAAATCAGGCTGTGAACACAAGAATTTTTACAAAACTGAGAAGTAAGATTCAGTTCCAGAATTCAGGTTTCTTTAGGCATAGCAGCTAACCACCTTCAACCACCTTCAGGAACCTCTTCATTAGGGCACCAGGGAGTGTGCACATAGGAGATCAGTTTTGGGAATAATGTACAGACAGATGCCCACAATCAGAACTGGAAAGAAATGCAATAGATCATCACTATCTAAGTCCCTCCATCAGACAGGTAACATTCTCAACCATTTAGAACAGAAAGAAGGTGGGTTTCATTCTACCACCCATCACCTGCATTCTGGTGCAATCTTGCTGGGGCATCAGAATTGCAGCACAAACACAGAAAGAGAAAGCATGTTCCCTCAAAGTTTTGTTACAAGCAGGAATTGGTAGCTAAAATATCCGGGACCCTCCATATACATACGTGATATAGACAGGACTTTAGGTTTTTTTTTTTTTTTAAGTTTTTTTTTTTTAAAGATTTTATTTATTTATTTGAGAGAGAGAGAATGAGAGATAGAAAGCACGAGAGGGAAGAGGGTCAGAGGGAGAAGCAGACTCCCCACTGAGCAGGAAGCCCAATGTGGGACTCGATCCCGGGACTCCAGGATCATGACCTGGAGGTAGGCATGACCAAAGGCAGTCGCTTAACCAACTGAGCCACCCAGGCACCCTAGGTTTTTTTCAACACTTACATACATACACATACCTCCCCCTCAGTTGCAGTCCTGTATCAAGATGAAACTTTGTGATACTAGCTAAAGTTCTGCCCTAGCAGCCTCTTCCTATTGGGAGAGAGGCATTTATAGCCTAAGAGAAGAGTAGGATTGTTTGAGCAGCAATGGGAAGAAAACAGAACAGAAAATGTCCTCATCTTTTGTATCAAAATAGACCTTAAAAGTTAAAACAGAGAAACAAAGAATTGTCATACAATCCAGCAATTCCACTCCTAGGTATATACCGAAAGGATCTGAAAACAGGGATTCAAAGAGCTCTTTGTACACCAGTGTTCACTGCAGCATTATTACTTGGATAGGGTTAATCCTCAAAAAAATATTCAAGTCCAGAAGCCCCTGTGTTTCATGCCTTTACTGGGTCTTACTGCTTTCTTCTTAGAAGATGGATTTATGGTAGAAGTGACTAACTCCATTTTGCAAAAACATAACTATTATACCCCTGGTGCCTAACTTGATATGATAGACCCTCAATATTTATTTGCTCTCTGATTAAAAATGTAGAAGATGTTGAAGACTGGAATGAATATGACCACAGGACATCACCTAGTAGTTTTTTTTTGGGAAAAAAATCATGTCAAGCTTTTGTTTGTGTGAGTTGCCTTTTCCTTTCAAAATTAGAGTGCAGGGGTGCCTGGGTGGCTCAGTCGTTGGGCGTCTGCCTTCAGCTCAGGTCATGATCCCAGAGTCCTGGGATCGAGTCCCGCATCGGGCTCCCTGCTCAGCGGGAAGCCTGCTTCTCCCTCTCCCACTCCCCCTGCTTGTGTTCCTTCTCTCGCTGTGTGTCTCTCTCTCTGTGAAATAAAAGGTAAAATCTTAAAACAAACAAACAAAAAAACCAAAAGTAGAGTGCAACCAACCATTCTAGTTGACCGAATATTTTTGTTAGCTGCGTTTCAGGAAGTTGAACTTTTACTTGATTCTGATGGTCAAGCTTTTAGACATCTGCATGGTGATGAAGGAGAATTTAATAATTAACCTGTGCCAGCTTGCCAGGTGAACTCAAGGAATGTCTAATTGAACAGATGGGCCCAATTCCTCCAACTAGAAGCGCTGAGGGGATTTGATTTTGTCAGCTAAGGAAAGAAAGTGAGATCCTGAGGTGAATTACTCTAGGGAAGAGAGTTTCAGAGTTCTCCCCAAGATCTGGGGATCCTGTGTGGTGTTAATTACCCTGGCGTTGTCCGAGAGAGTTGGCAGCCTCAAAGAAAATGAAGACTCCCTTAGGCTTTCTGGGCTGTGAAATGCTCTCATAAGCAAGTAGGTTACCTGGGAGGACTAACAGAGAAATGCTAATGAAATCCATATGGTTGGTTACTTTGGGCAGATGGCCCGCATGCCCCCTTGGAAGCACCTGAAGGTTCTAGGTGGTCTTCAAGGGCAGCTGTGAGTCGTTCATGGTGAAGCGGTTGAATCTGCAGGCCACAAAGGAATGGCTGAAAATGGACTAAGAGATGAGGTCAGGAGTAGTATTTTATAACAGGGGTAGGGATGGGATCAGGAGGATGGGGGAGGGGGAGGATACAAATGAACTTTCTCTCTCCTCCCAAAGCCAGGCAGAAACCCACCTCTCTTCCACTGAGCCAGCAGAGATTATTTTATTTTCTCTTATTTTCTTCTTGGGAAATACCCCTCCCTCATGTCTCCACAGAGCCTTGTTGGGAGTCTTTATGCTTTAATTGTTCTAGAGTTGGGCCCTTCCTCTGAAGTCTCCTGGGATTTGGGGCGCCTGGGTGGCTTAGTCGGTGGAGCATTGGACTCCTGATTTCAGCTCAGGTCATGCATGATCTCAGGGTTGTGAGATTGAACCCTACATCCAGTTCTGCACTCAGCTTGGAGTCTGCTTGGCCCTCTCCCTCTGCTCCTCCTCCTGCTCTCTCTCTCTCTCTCAAATAAATAAGTAAAATCTTTAAAAAAAAAAAGTCTCCTGGGACTTATAGAACCCTTCATACTTTTAGAGATCTTTCTGTGATATTATCCTCTTACCCTATAAGGAAGGTAGAGCAGAGAACATTCCCCTTGATAGATGAGGAAACTGAGACCAAATACTTCTTACCCAAAGAAAAACGAGAAAGTCATCAGTGGATGTAGAACTAGAAATCATTTTCATCCTCTCTCTTTTTCTTTCCAGTTTTATCCAGCCACAACATAACCCTTGGCATATCAGAAACTATAATCAGCTGTGAATAATGGCGGTTTGCTATGTTTGTGGCATTCACTCTAGTTTTATGGATGTCTTCCTTTTCTATGCCATCTTGTCTTGGATCCTTTTGAGGTTATCAGAGCATGGGAAAATGTCACTTAAAGGTGTGTATAGGTTTTCTTTTCTAATTGATCCATCAAGGGATATAAAAACAAAGATCAACTAGGAGATAATACAGACGCCTTAGCATGTGCTGCACCAGAGGCTTGATTCATGCATAACACTCCCTGTTTCTGTGAACACTCAAGCCAGAAAGGCAGTGAGATGGGGTGGACAGAGGACCCAATCTGGACTCAGAGTTCGAGCTCTTCCCCATGGAGCTGAGTGACATTTGGCAAGCCACAAAGCCATTTTGCCCCATGTGTTTCCTCCACGAGGTAGGGGGCAATCATACCTGTTCTGCTTGCATTGCAGGATTGTCAAGGGCATCGAATGTGGTAATGTATGTGAATATGTGTTGCAAATTGACAGCCTGCTAGATTGTGAGCTTCCAGAGGGTAGAGGCCATTTCTGTTTTATTCATTACCTACCTGACTTTTGTGTTGGGGTTGTGAAGAATCATTAACCCTACTGTTATTCACCATGGGGTGTACCCACAGGTTGGCAGGTGTGGGGAAGGAGCAACATAAAACTAAACACTGTCAGCTGCCCTGGAGGTGTGATCATCTAGTTTCCTGACATGCCTATATTTCAGGCCAGTCTGTCCCCTGAAATAACCTCCAAATATGGTGGAAAACCCTGTCGAGGTGTTTTCATGTGATCTGGCCAAAGACAGGCAGAAATTTAATTTTGTGTATGGAGATGGAATCTCAGTGCTTAGCCTGGAACTTGGTACATGGAGTGTGCTCAAAAAAAGAGTTATTATTGAAGGAGTGAAGAATACATAGTAGAATCTAGGGCATTATTATTAGCCTGTCTTCATTGCTACATTGTCTCCTTTCTCTTGGAGACAGATATTAGGTGTGTTGTCAGTTGTGGGCAGTTGTCATGTCAACCAACCTCCACTCCCTTGGAAGGTGTCCTCTCCACCCAGGTCAAGACTTGCATGCAAGGAAGACCTACAGAACCACAGATCCCTGGGTGCTGAGGGCTGGGAAAAGCCAACAGCTGTCTGGGTGTACCTTTCCCTCTTCCAGAGGCCTATGTGGTCAGGCCTCAGCATCCTCATCTTGTGCCTGTGCCTGCCTCTACCTCCAGTCTTGACCTCTGAGGTCTAGGAGTCTTGTCATGTACGACATAGGAAAATAAGACTGTTTTTGATAAGGTGACATCCAAATAGCCGTGTCACAATTAAAAGACAAATTTTTCTTTTGAAAAACTGTCAAGTGGTATGTACCACAGATGTCTCTGACCTGCCATCCCTCGATGTCAACTCATCTCTGGTTGTTGCTATTATGTGTTCCCTAGTGTGTGGTTTGGCTGTGTCCTCAAACATTTGGTCTCATCATATGTGTCTTCAAACCAATTAAAACTGGTTGCAGTTGTCCAAGTATATTGTCTTCCAAAATTGCAAATTCATCATAGTACTTGGTGAGAAAATTTTTAACAAAAGGATTTTATATTTTGACATGTTTCCTAAGGCTAGGGGTTGGGTTGTGGGGTTAGGGAGGTCTGTTATGTGCATAGCTCAGTTGTAACAAAGCATAAAGATTCACGGTTAGTTTTCTTGACCATGTCAAAAGGTCAGCATACTCAGCAGAGGTGCATCTGTGGGGAGACTTTTCCCCTTTCCTCATATACTTCAAAAGCCCTATAATAGGTAACTGAGAAATGCTGACATGTGGACTCCAACTGAAAATTCATGTGTGTGTGTGTGTGTGTGTGTGTGTGTGAGGCGGGGGGGGAGAGAGAGAGAGATTCTGAATGTGTAAGCAGGATCTAAATACTATTATTAGGGACTGCTTTTCAAATCAGTTTGGAGGGCTCTTCATTTACAGCCTGAAATAAAAAAAAATTTAAATGACCAATGACAATTAGTCAAAGAGTCCTGTGTTCAAACAAAACAATTTCTGTAAGTAATTCAGTTGTGCTACATGGGGCATACAACGTCTACAAGTCAGAAGATGGTGGTCTCCAGATGAAGTTCAATTCCTCTGTCCTGCCCAGGGCCCTAGAGCAACTCACTCTCCTTCCACTCCTTCCTTTTATGTTTAATTTCTTAAAGGGGTTCAAATTCATATTAAATATTTCATTAAAAAAAAAAAACCCTTTAATCCCCTGAACTACCTTTAGTGGGGATTCAACCAAGTCTCTGGAAAAGAAATCAAGCATCATAGTCATCTCATTATATTGCTAGGGGTCTGAAGGCAGAAAGAATGTTGGAATTGCTTTTTCTCCCAGTGCTACTTTTTTAACATGAGTCTGTATCAGGTTAAATTTCCAAAACCTAGTGGAGAATGATCATTTCGGCACAGCTTTCGAACTCATAGTGGCATTTCTCTGGGCAATGACAATAAAGCTGTCACCTGGTTTTTTAGCATGGGTACCTCCACTGTGGTTGGGACATTTCATTTTGGAGCTGCTGTCTAAGGAAATCAGTTTGCAAGTCAAGAGGGCTGACAGTAATATTTCAGAAGTCTCTTCCAGCTGCATGCATTTTGCTCAGTCACCCCCCCCCCCACCTTTCCTGATGGAACAGGCCTCTCTGTGCCCGTGACTTTACAGGACGGTCAGATAACAGCTAAGGATAGCTGGAAAATGAGAAAAACAAAGGAATCATTTTAAAATACCATCATTTTAATGGCAGCCTTATCCAGGACGAGTAAAAATGTCTGCAGGGCAATTAGAAAGGAATTGTATTTTATTTATTTCTCTCTCTTAGTGGAAGAACTAGAGGGCTGGCCCCAGGCTGTTTTATGGTATTACCATTTGGTCCCTGAGGTTTTAGTATGCAGGAGAATGGGAAGAAATGAGCTCACATTATGTTTGTAAATGTTGCATGTGATCTCGTTTTATTCTCTAAAGTTCAGAAGGCATGCCATCGGAGGGCCTCACTTTTTTCTTAACATGGTGGAGTAACTATTCTTAAAACTGCCTTGAGATCATTGGGGGGTAGGGGAGGGTGGTGACAAGCTAGTTCAGTGAAGTCCCTGAGTGAGAGATGATGTGTTCTGTCTGGCTGTCTTCTCTGATCGATGTGGTTCAAGGAGGGTGGAGTGGAGAACATGGAGAGGACAGATGGCTTCAGTTGGCACCCCCCCAATTATATGAATACCAACCTTACCCTTTGCTAGGTCTACGTGACATTTTCAATACAAGCAGGCTAAAAAAGTTGGTTTTTCTAGATTGCTCAGTTTCACTCTTAGATCATCAACCTTTGTGTGCTGCCTGAAAGAACTTCCCCACAGAATCCTAATGCTGTCACCAGAGACCATTTGGGGAAAAAGAAAAGTGGTGCATGAGAATTAGAAAATGATTTGCATTTTCTTATACCTAGAAATATCCAGCTCCCTCTCTAATCAGATTTTCATAACAACTCCATTTCCATACGAATTACTCATTGGCTGTAAAGGTCACTAGGAATTGGTGAGCATTAGAAACCGCAAACCAATTAGAATGTGGCAATAGCTATGTTCAGAATTGGATGTTGATTAAAATTGGCTCTGCTAATACGATACTTTTTAATGAAACCATCATTGAATGGATTAGCAGACACTTTCCTGGTTTTTGAGAAAGACACAAAATGTGTGGGCGGGGGTGGGGTCTGGGTATGGGAACAATGACTATTTTGGTCACGCTTTCCAGCCTTAATGCTAATCAATCTTCCCAGAGAGGGTCCTTTGCTGGCAGTATGGATGAATGGCCTTTGAAAGCTTAATGGGAATTGATGCCATCTATCGATTACCATTTAAAGTACACCTTCCTAATTTCTAATCGTTTTTGAAGGCAAAATGCTTTCCAATGGAACACGTATCTCTTATCAGAGGGTCCAAGTCTGGTGTCTTGATAGCCTAAGTGATCAATTACCTCATACAGCAACTTGATGCCGATTGGGATGCTGTTGAAGGTTGATACCAAACCAGTTTGCCATGGAGCTGATTATGTGCTGACTACTCAGCAGATGGAAATCCCTGGCTTGCTGCCCTGAAACATGTGAATGATTTCATGCAGGCAGGGGATTATTCTGAGATAAGTTTCTGGGACTGCCATAGTGGTGAGGGTCAAGGCCAGCATTGTTCCAGAAGGTCTTCATTGATGGTTCCAATACTGGGCCCCTCTCCCTGGTTGGGGATTTTGATCTGCTTGGTAAACAGTGGTAGAAGTGAGAAAGGGATATCCAGAGCCATTGAGAATTCTTGAAAGGGTCCCAGAACTAATGTTTTCTTTTTTAGGGAATGAAAACGGTTTTTAGCTAATTGCTATAATTTTAAGAAAGCTACTCCTGGTTTCCCAGGAAGCAATTGGACAAATCTCATGATAATACATGCAGAAATCTATTTCTTACTGATTTCTTGAAATAAGCTGGTTTTGAACCAACATCTATTTACCCTGGACTTTGAGGAAAGGTCAGTAATTAGACCTGTCATCCAATAACTTGATTATTGGCTGGAGATACTAAATGTTTCCCTTTTACCTACTACATAAGTGGATTCTGGATCATTGCTATAAGCAGTTTTACTGGCGACAGTGGCCGGCAGTGGTAATATATAGAATGGGCTCGTTTTCTAATCACCGTACTTTCCTGCTTGGGGCAACTGAATCAACATTTGAGTTCTTAAACATTCCACCGGTGGCCTTTCTTATAGTTCAGTTGGTATAGAACAAAGATCTTGATAGTTTATGTAAAAGTGGCTTGTCGATCCTATTTTCTTTCTATAATTTTCTGCTTCGATCTCCTTTCATCTTTCCTCTTGGCAGTGTTTATGCAGCTTTACTAACTTCTGCTCGTGAACACCTTGCTGTTTCCCCACTAAGATCTGGCCGATGATGGGGTGGTGGGCGTGGAATAAGTGTACTCAAGAAATTTAAACAATTACCAGCCTCCCTGAAAATTGAATTATCAACATGGATATGAATCCTTGAAACAAGCGTAAAACATTTCAATAGGAAACCATTGTCTAAAATAGAACATGCAATTTGATAGTCTGTCACTCCTCAGAGTCTTAGGCAGAGCCATGTACCTACCTTCTGTGAACTGCTGAGACATAATAAAATCATGCTTTCATAAATCTAGAAAGGACAACGCATATTATTTAGTTCAGTCCCCTCATTTCTCAAGCAAGGCGATGAAGGCTGACAGAAGTGAAATGACTTGCCCAAGGACAAACAATCCCTTTGTGGCAGGGGTGGGATTCAAACCTGGGAGTTTGAGCCTCGCTCTCTTGATATGCCCCTTGTAATGCTGCACACAAGTCTTAGTTGTCAACAACAACGAATTGGGTCACTAACCAAGCCGTGCTGTATTTAAGACGCTCTGCTTTGATAACATCCCCACACTTTCCCCACCCTCCTTTAAAAGCCCTGTGAATTTGCCTTTGTGAGAAGACGATAAAATAAAAAGCAGCTGGCCCAATTCATGGCAGAGCACTTACTCGGAAAAATTCTTTCGTCGAACCAGAGTCCAGGGTCCCATATGCAATTTCCGTCTGCTTAGCTAAGTCTTCGGCACTCTCTATGGGAGAGACCATTCTCTCCACAGTCAGAAAAGCAGCAAGATTGGCAGTATAGGACGAAATGATGATCAGGGTGAAGAACCACCAAACCCCTCCGACAATGCGCCCGGACAGCGATCTACAGTAAAAACAAAGACCAATCCAGACCCAGAGGGGCCGGATTTCAGTTTAAAAAAATCCTTATCTTTATTTCTGGAAAGAGAAGTGGTTTCAAGATAGTTGACGTAGATGATGTCAGGGAATTAAAACACCAAACCAAAGTAACACCTTCACAACATCCCATGTCATGATGACAGATGATGATGGTACATGCATAATGCTCTTTGGGCATTTATGGCTTGCAAAGCAGGATTTTTTTTTAAATCCTAGGAAGAATATCTTTTTACCAGCTCCTGTTTACATGTAAGAACTGTACTTATCAGATTCTCTTCCCGTGTGAGCTCTCCCACCTCCTTTAAGGCCAGGGGTTCTCAGCCTGCACGGTAGGATCACCCGGGATCTTCATTAAAAAAAAAAAAAAATCTCACGCTCAGGCCTACCCAACACCAGTTAAATCAGAGCCTGGGAAGTGGGACCCAGACATACATTTTTTAAAGCTCACCAGGTGATTACGGGGGATAGCCAAGGCTGAGAACCACTGATGTAAGCTGATGTCATGGGAGAAACACAGAGTCAAAAAGCTTCATGTATTTGAAAAGAAATGGGTCGGTGGAGGGGTACTCTTCACTCTGAGTTTAGTAAATTTAATAAAGACTTTGCCATTTTGTGGAGTTGGTCACCTGTGAGGCAAGGAGCCGTGAGATAATATTTATTAGGATCTTAATAGAAATGGCTAGTGGGGCTCAGGAGCTTAACTCCAGGGATCAAAACTCTCCCCTTTTACAAACTAAGCCTTAGCACACAGGACAGGCCTCAAGCGAAGTAGGGAACTACCTGTATAATAGAATTGGCCAGGCACTAAAAGGTTTGTTTCCACCCCTACCTCCCCCCACCCCCAGTAACCAAACAAAACCATCCTCACCAGCCTGCCATAGAAATTCTTCCGATTGGAATCACCCTCTGCATTTTCTTTAGAAGACTTGGTCAAAAGGTTAACCAATAACTTCAATAGGACCTATTATCATGTGATCTTGGATGAGCCAATCCAATTAGCAGAGAATGGGACAGAAGATGGGTAAATTGTCACAGGGGAACATTTGGTTCTTAAAGGTAGCCACGCCTTTGGCACTCCGTGGGGTGTTTGTGAACAGGCAGACTCGGATATATCTGAGTGCTCAGGAAGTTGAGCTTCGGACGCATCCCTGGTGATTGCAGTGGTCTCCAGACCAAGCTGAGGAATATTGTTCTCCTACCTCAGTGATTCTCGACTCCGCCTGCACATCAATATCATCTGGGAAGCTTGAGATGAAAGAAAACAAAGTACGACGACACGCACAAAAATGCCTGGGCTCCACCCCAGACCAACTGAATCAGGCCCTCCGCGGCGGGGGTTAGACCAAAGCAGTAGCATAAGTATAAAGCGCTGGTGCAGCCGGGATTGGGAGCGACGGTCCTGAACCGTGAACGCTACCCAGGGAGAGCGTCTGTGGGGAGTCAGGGGCCAGGGAGGGCCCTGGATGCTCAGGGATGGGATGCGGCTCGGCTCGTTCGGAGGCAGCTTCGTCTCCTTCACAGTGTTGCTGAAGGCTGGCTCTGGCTGCAGAAATGAAAATCTGGTCCCTAGGTTTTATAAAACATCGCCACATTCTCTCTAGGCTAGTTCTCTCCGTGGCAGAGCTCCATTCTGATTAGGCTCTGCTCTCCCATGCCCAGAAAAGCTCTCAGGAAAAGAACCCGCTCTGTCATGAAGGGAAGAATCGGCGCAGGAGCCTGGCACATCCCCAGGCTCTGTGGGAAAGAGGGCAGTTCTGGGCTGAAAGCCGGCAAATCAAGCTCGTCTTTGTTTGTACTGGCATTTGACCACTTTGAAGCAAATTTAAATTCCCGTGTCCCAAGATAAACTTTTATTAGCTTCTGGAAAATTCAGTTGCTTTTGACTTTACATTCTGGTCAAATAGTTTTGGCAGGTGTTTTGATAAATGTTGTTCTTTATTGATGAACTAAAACAAAGCTACTTGATTTTTTGAAGTCTGTCATTCCTATTGGTTCCTGGATGCTTAAAACCACCCTTCCTTCTTTATTTTTGAACACAATCACTTTTTGCCTTTCAGATGTGAAAATCTGCTTTGCAACGGACTTAACTAAGGATTATATTCTCTCAGTATCCCCTCTGGGAACATGTCCCTCTTAATCAGAAGAGGTAAGAACATTGGGATGAGGCACAAAGAATGTGTCCAAATGCTAAATGTTTACAGGATATTTCAGTTAGGAATTTGGACCTTTATAGTCTTTCTTCATTGTTGCCATATATATTTAATTTATCCTCGACTGATCTGACTCTGGCAATAATTTTACCACATAAAAGTTAATGTTTCAAAGTAGCATCTGTAGTAATAGGGTTATAAAAATGATAACAATAATAGCTAACCCTTACTGAGCCCTTCCAGACTGTTCTGATTGCTTTGGGTTCACATGGATCAACTCTTTCAATCCTTCCTCTCTATGGTTAGGTACTATTTTTACAGATTAGAAAACAGAGGCATTTTGGGGAGAAGGAAAGATGGCGGAGAAGTAAGGGTCCCCGGAATTGAGCTGGGTATCTACCAGACCACTCTGAGCACCCACGAAACCAGCCTGAGATGTAAGAAGATCTGGATCCCTACAAACAATATCACAGGCGGTTGGTTTCAAGGTTCGAAGCAGGGAGCCGTGATTCCGCGGGCAGATATCGGAGGACAAACGGCAGCGGGAGGTTGCCAGGCCGTGGGGATCCTACACTGTCGGTGAGCGACAGCCTTGCGCGCTGGGGACGGGGCACAGACTTGCAGGCCGGTAGCGGCGGGGAAAGGACTTTAGGGCAGCCTCCGGGGCGGAAACCCGCAGTGGCAAGGTCGTGCGTGCGATCTGGGAGCGGCTGGCGGTTTTAGAAGCACAAAGGGCAGAGACGTGCCCCGACCTGGAGGCAGGATTGGAGGCACTGTGGAGAGGAGCACAACCCAGGGCGCTGCAGTTTATAGCAGCACGGACAGAAACGGAGATGGTGTGGCCTGGAGAGCTCACTGAAGAACAGACTGTGGTCTCTCTGCTCTGAGGCAGAGGGTTGGAAACGGTCTCTTCTGCTCTGACTCACGGAAGAGACGCAGAAAGCCGCCAGGGAAAGCCGCCAGAGAACAAAAGCCCCCAAAACTGATTCCCGGTGAGCCCATCCCCCGCCACAGGGGGGCAGGGCAACTCCGCCCAAACAGGGTTGCCTGAGTAACAGCGCGGCAGGCCCCTCTCCCAGAAGAGAGGCTGGGAAAACAAGAGGCCAGCAACCCTATGGTCCCAAGAAAACAGGTGCATCTTGCTTGGGTTCTGGTCAATAATTTGGACTCTATACATTCCCTCAAACACCCATCAACAGAATGACTAGGAGGAGGAGCCCCCAAAATAGAAGAGACTCAGAGATTATGACTTATGCTGCAGATTTACAAATGCATGCAGATATAACCAAGATATCGGAGATGGAATTCAGGCTAGCAATTGTGAAGACAATAGCTAGAATGGAGAAATCAATTAATGGCAAAATAGAGTCTCTAAGGGCAGAAATGAGAGCTGAATTGGCAGAACTAAAAAATGCTATCAATGAGATCCAATCCAATCTAGATAATCTAACAGCTAGGGTAAGTGAGGCAGAAGAAAAAATAAGCGACCTGGAAGACAATATAATAGATAAAAAGGGAAAAGAGGAGGCCAGGGAAAAACCACTCAGAATCCATGAAAATAGAATCAGAGAAATAAGTGACACCATGAAGCGTTCCAATGTCAGAATAATTGGAATCCCGGAGGGAGTGGAGAGAGAGAGAGAGAGAGGACTAGAAGATGTATTTGAGCAAATTGTAGCTTAGAACTTCCCTAATCTGGGGAATGAAACAAACATTCGCGTCCTAGAGGCAGAGAGGACCCCTCCCAAGATCAAGGAAAACAGGCCAACACCCCAGCATGTAATAGTAAAACTTGCAAATCTTAGAACCAAGGAAACCATCTTAAGGGCAGTTAGGGGGAAGAAATTCCTTATGTACAGAGGGAGGAACATCAGAATAACGTCAGACCTATCCACAGAGACCTGGCAAGCCAGAAAGGCCTGGCAGGACATATTCAGGGTACTAAATGAGAACATGCAGCCAAGAATACTTTATCTGGCAAGGCTGTCATTTAGAATGGATGGAGAGATGCAGAGCTTCCAAGACCAGCAGAAACTGAAAGAATATGTGACCACTGAGCCGGCCCTGCAAGATATATTAAGGGGGTTTCTATAAAAGGAGAAAGACCCCAAGAGTGATATAGAACAGAAACTTACAGGGACAATCTATAAAAACAACGTCTTCACAGGCAACATGATGACAATTAATTCATATCTTTCAATAATCACTCTCAACGTGAATGGCCTAAATGCTCCCATAAAATGGCACAGGGTTGCAGATTGGATAAAAAGACAGGACCCATCCATATGCTGCCTACAAGAGACTCATTCTGAACCTAAAGATACATCCAGACTGAAAGTGAAGGGATGGAGATCCATCTTCCATGCCAGCAGACCTCAAAAGAAAGCTGGGGTAGCAATTCTTATATCAGACAAATTAGATTTTAAACTAAAGTCTGTAATTAGAGACAGAGAAGGACACTATATCATTCTCAAAGGGTCTATCCAACAAGAAGATCTAACAGTTGTAAATATCTATGCCCCCAACATGGAAGCAGCCACCTACATAAGCCAACTGTTAACCAAAATAAAGAGTCCTATTGATTACAATACGTTAATTGTAGGAGACCTCAATACTCCACTCTCGGCAATGGACAGATCATCTAAGCAGAAAATCAACAAGGAAACAAGAGCTTTGAATGATACACTGGACCAGATGGACCTCATAGATATATACAGAACATCCCACCCTAAAACAACAGAATACTCATTCTTCTCGAGCACACATGGAACTTTCTCCAGAATAGACCACATACTGGGTCACAAATCAGGTCTCAACTGATACCAAAAGATTGAGATTATTCCCTGCATATTCTCAGACCAAAATGCTTTAAAACTGGAACTCAATCACAAGAAAAAATTTGGCAGAAATTCAAACACTTGGAAGCTAAAGACCACTCTGCTCAAGAATGTTTGGGTCAACCAGGAAATCAAAGAAGAACTTAAACAATTCATGGAAATCGATGAGAACGAAAACACATCGGTCCAAAACCTATGGGATACCACAAAGGTGGTCCTAAGGGGGAAATACGTAGCCATCCAAGCCTCACTCAAAAAAATAGAAAAATCCCGAATTCACCAACTAACTCTACACCTTAAAGAACTAGAGAAAAAGCAAAAAACGATGACTAAGCCACGCATTAGAAGAGAAATAATTAAAATTAGAGCAGAAATCAATGAATTAGAAACCAGAAACACAGTAGATCAGATCAATGAAACTAGAAGTTGGTTCTTTGAAAGAATTAATAAGATCGATAAACCACTGGCCAGACTTATCCAAAAGAAAAGAGAAAGGACCCAAGTTAATAAAATTATGAATGAAAGGGGAGAGACCACGACTAACACCAAGGAAATAAAACATTTATTAGAAATTATTATCAACAACTATATGCCAATAAACTGAGCAATCTGGATGAAATGGAGGCCTTCCTGGAAACCTATAAGCCGCCAAGACTGAAATAGGAAGAAATTGACAACATGAATAGGCCAAGAACCAGTAACGAGACTGAAGCAGTGATCAAAAACCTCCCAAAAAACAAGAGTCCAGGGCCTAATGGATTCCCTGGGGAATTCTACCAAACATTCAAAGAAGAAATAATACCTATTCTACTGAAGCTGGTTCAAAAAATAGAAACAGAAGGAAAACTTCCAAACTCATTCTATGAGGCCAGCATTACCTTAATCCCCAAACCAGGCAAAGACCCCATCAAAAAGGAGAATTTCAGGCCAATATCTCTGATGAATATGGATTCCAAAATCCTCAACAAAATCCTAGCTAACAGGATCCAACAATACATTAAAAGGATCATCCACCACGACCAAGTGGGATTTATCCCCAGGATGCAAGGGGATAAAATCAATCAATGTGATAGAACACATTAATAAGAGGAGGCAGAAGAACCATATGGTCCTCTCAATTGATGCAGAAAAATCATTTGACAAAATACAGCATTCTTTCCTGATTAAAACTCTTCAGAGTATAGGGATAGAGGGAACATTCCTCAAGTTCATAAAATCCATCTATGAAAAACCCACAGCGAATATCACCCTCAATGGGGAAAAGCTGAAAGCCTTTCCCTTAAGATCAGGAATACATCAAGGATGCCCACTCTCGCCACTATTGTTCACCACAGTACTAGAAGTCCTAGCAACAGCAATCAGACAACAAAAAGAAATAAAAGGTATTCAGAATGGCAAAAAAGAAGTCAAACTCTCTCTTTTCGCAGACGACATAATACTTTATGTGGAAAACCCAAAAGACTCCACCCCCAAATTACTAGAACTCATACAGCAATTCAGTAATGTGGCAGGATACAAAAATCAATGCACAGAAATCAGTTGCTTTCTTATACACTAACAACGCAACTGTAGAAAGAGAAATTAGAGAAATGATTCCATTTACAATAGCACCAAAAACCATAAGATACCTCGGAATAAACCTAACCAAAGAGGTAAAGGATCTATACTCTAGGAACTACAGAACACTCATGAAAGAAATTGAAGAAGACACAGAAAGATGGAAAAACATTCCATGTTCATGGATCAGAAGAATAAACATTGTTAAAATGTCTATGCTACCCAGAGCAATTTAAAACTTCAATGCCATCCTGATCAAAATTCCAATGACAGTTTTCGAAGTGCTAGAACAAACAATCCTAAAATTTGTATGGAATCAGAAAAGACCCCGAATCGCCAAGGAAATGTTGAAAAAGAAAAACAAAGCTGGGGGCATCACGTTGCCCGATTTCAAGCTATATTACAAAGCTGTGATCACCAAGACAGCATGGTACTGGCACAAAAACAGACATATAGACCAATGGAACAGAATAGAGAACTCAGATATAGACCCTCAACTCTATGGTCAAATAATCTTCAACAAAGCAGGAAAAAACATGTAATGGAAAAAAGACAGTGTCTTCAATCAATGGTGCTGGGAAAATTGGACAGCCACATGCAGAAGAATGAAACTCGACCATTCTCTAACACCATTCACAAAGATAAACTCAAAGTGGATGAAAGACCTCAATGGGAGACAGGAATCCATCAAAATCCTAGAGGACAACATAGGCAGTAACCTCTTTGACATCGCCCACAGCAACTTCTTTCAAGATACATCTCCGAAAGCTAGTGAAACAAAAGCAAGAATGAACTTTTGGGACTTCATCAAGATAAAAAGCTTCTGCACAGCAAAGGAAACGGTCAACAAAACAAAGAGGCAACCCACAGAATGGGAGAAGATATTTGCAAATGACACTACAGATAAAGGGCTGGTATCCAAGATCTATAAAGAACTTCTCAAACTCAACACCCAAAAAACAAATAATCAAGTCAAAAAGTGGGCAGAAGATATGAAAAGACACTTCTCTGAAGAAGACATACAAATGGCTAACAGACACATGAAAAAATGTTCATCATCATTAGCCATCAGGGAAATTCAAATCAAAACCACAAATCAAAACCTTACACCAGTTAGAATGGCAAAAATTGACAAGACAAGAAACAACAAATGTTGGAGAGGTTGTGGAGAAAGGGGAACCCTCTTACACTGTTGGTGGGAATGCAAGTTGGTACAGCCACTTTGGAAAACAGTGTGGAGGTTCCTCAAAAATTTAAAAATAGAGCTACCCCATGACCCAGCAATTGCACTACTGGATATTTACCCCAAAGACACAGATATAGTGAAAAGAAGGGCCATATGCACCCCAGTGTTCATAGCAGCAATGTCCCCAATAGCCAAACTGTGGAAAGAGCCGAGGTGCCATTCCACAGATGAATGGATGAAGAAGATGTGGTCCATATATACAGTGGAATATTACTCAGCCATCAGAAAGGATGAATACCCAACTTTTACATCCACATGGATGGGACTGGAGGAGATTATGCTAAGTGAAATAAGTCCAGCAGAGAAAGACAATTATCATATGGTTTCACTTATTTGTGGAACATCAGGAATAGCATGGAGGACATAAGGAGAAGGAAGGGAAAATGAAGGGGGGGAATCGGAGGGAGAGATGAACCATGAGAGACTATGGACTCTGAGAAACAAACCGAGGGTTCTAGAGGGGAGGGGGGTGGGGGGACTGGTCAGCCCGGTGATGGGTATTAAGGAGGGCACGTACTGCATGGAGCAGTGAGCGTTATATGCAAACAATGGATTGTGGATCACCACATCAAAAACTAATGATGTATTGTATGGTGACTAACATAACATAATAAAATTAAAAAAAAAAAGAGAACAGAGGCGTTTTACAGATAAAGAAACTGAGGCATGGAGAGGAGAAATAGGAAAGAAATACCCACATTTTGGTGCTACAGAACAGTCATAGTTTGTCTAAGAAAATCCAGAATGGTGTATACATTACAGAAGATGCAATTTTCTGACAATAACTGAGAATTATAGTTGTAGGAAAAGCAAACATGTTTGGATAATTATTGTTTATTATCTGTTGTTCATTTGGAATGGAACTGGGAAAGCTCTCCTTATTTGGAATGATGGGGTTTTCCTGAGACCAAGGGGAGAACTGATTTTGGAGTATTTCCAGAATCATGGTTTGGTATGGAAAGGGGTGTATTAAGCTGCTGCGAATACCAATGGTAGTTTATGCATTGTCTACTTGAAATGGGGAGAAAAATACAGTAATTTATGGAAATTGCACTTGTGCCGTTCTATCAAGGCTAATGGACTGCGTCTGTATGATCTAAAATCAATCCTGCCCATGCTAATCTGGTTATTTGGCCACCATAATCGGTGACCCAGATAATCATGTGGTTGATCTGTAGGACTTAGCTGAGATTGGCTGTTGACATGACTGAAAATAAACCTAAATGCAAAATGGTCATTTTTGTGGCCTCTTGTGTACATGGCTATTGGCTCGGGCAACTACATGGTTAATATGATGATATTCCTATGTGCATGGAGAATTTTGGTGGATATTCACATAGAAATGGTATAATAGTATCCACAAGCCTCAGCAGAGATGGAAAAGGAGCTTCCTTGGAATCCGTGTGAAATGCACAAGCTAGCATTCAACAATCTCCCCTCAAGGCAGCAGTAGCTTTGACAAGAGTCTTGGTGGAATTTCTACCGCTTTCTTTCCTTTATGGCATGAACGCCTAAATCCTTTCACTGAGAAAAGGTACAGTGGAACTCACAGGGAAGAAGCTCTGTAAGAATTTTTACATTTCCCTTTTCTCATTAATGAAACTATAGCCATTTAATAACCCACATTTCACACAGAGGCTATATAAAAAGTGACTGATGGGTCAGCCCCATGACATTTTTAAAAGGATCTATTAAAACAAGACAAGACTTTATAGTTGAGTTAAAAAGACCTGTCATTTTCCAGTTTCTTCCCCTCCATTAATGCAGCTTCAAAATGTTTAACATTCATTTCAAATAGTTTTGTTGCACAAGACAGATTTTGAGTTTGGCATAATGAAATGGCTATAAAATGCTGCACATTTAGTATTTATAAAAATGCATTATAAGGAGCATATCGTACCTTTTGAAGAAATGTAAGAGGAAGTGAATGAAAGTAGATTGGCAACAAGAGAAAAACGACATAAAAACACCGCAAAATAATATACAACGCTCTTGTTATCTGTAATCATATGGAAGTAGAGTTTCCGAGTTAATAATAAAATGTATTTTATGACCTCGGGAATAATAACAGAAGTGAGCTATGTGCTATAACCTTAAGCCTGTAAGTAAATTTTGAAATCTGCACTTTACTAGCTTTGCAAGATCAAGAGCTGAAACTATGACCACTTCTCCTGTGCACAAACTCTTCATCACACTCTCT
The DNA here is from genome assembly GCF_003265705.2 of Callorhinus ursinus. Taxonomy (NCBI): domain Eukaryota; kingdom Metazoa; phylum Chordata; class Mammalia; order Carnivora; family Otariidae; genus Callorhinus; species Callorhinus ursinus. The sequence goes on from NW_027397095.1 coordinate 11,059,088, forward strand.
CCCCCCATTCTTTCTTCCAAAGCATGTGTCTTTTTTTTTTTTTAAGATTTTATTTATTTATTCATGAAAGACAGAGAGAGAAAGAGAGAGGTAGAGGGAGAAGCAGGCTCCTAAGGAGCAGGGAGCCCGATGTGGGACTCGATTCCAGGACCCTGGGATCATGACCTGAGCCGAAGGCAGATGCTTAACCATCTGAGCCACCCAGGCGCCCCAAAGCGTGTGTCTTTTCTACACTCTATTCAATGCCGATTCTATGATAGATTTTTTAAAAAAATGTGCAGAATCAATCTTTGGCTCGTATAGTATTTTCTGATGGGAGTAAGAAACCATCTCCCGAAGACTGAGAACTACGGCTTTCAGCCAGAAAAGTCATAAAATGGTGGCAATAAAAATTCTATTACATCATTAATTGATCCCCACATCACTACTACTTTGAAGAGAGTTTGCAGTAGGATGAGACTCTGGTCAGACATCAGCAAAGCTGAAAGGCTATTGCTTAAAATGGAGCTCCCAAATCCTGTCGTGTTGGTCCCATTCATTTCATACCCTTCGTGTCTTTTATTATTTGGCTTGTATTTTCCGTTTGACAAAAGGATCTGTATGTCAACTAACCTGGATAGATGCCCTGCCTGCTCCTCTCAAGTCTCTGATATCTTGCAGAATTAGAGAAGAGTAATGCCTTTGGAACAACATGCACACAGTAATCAGATTCAAGTTAGCGTGTCCCCTCCAGTTTCTCGGCTAGAATTCCCCCAATCCTCCCATTTTCAACTTAGCCCTCAGATGGCCCTGCAGCTTCGAAGAGAGTCAGCAGGGGGAGCATTTGTCTGGAAGGACTCGGACTTTGGACTGCTCAGCAAGGTTCTATCCAAGTTTCACAAAGGAAATAAATGACAGATTTAAAAAATTGTAACGTTCTGTCAATATCAGTAAATCATTATAGAATATACAATCAAAACATTTGCACGAGGTGTAATCCTTAAGGAGGGTACTGTATGGATTCAAGAAGGCAAGTTGTTGGTTATTTCTCATCAAGAATCAGCTATGTGGCACTCCCTACAATTTCAACTGTATTCCCAAGGAGTTTTAGGGACTAACATGCAAGTGAAATATTAACTATTAGTATTTGTGAAATTAGGGTGGTGAAGAGCAGCCAGTTTAATAAGGAGGATGGCTACCCTTTACCGAGAACTTACTGTACGTATGCCAGGTACTATACTTTACACTTTACGGATGAGGAACTGAGGCTTAGCCAGATTTAGCAACGTGCCCCGAGTTACACAACTCCTAAGCAGATTGCGAATCCAGTGAGACTAAATCCCGCACCCACGTACTTAACCCCTACGCGCTACCTCCATCTGGCTATACCCACTGCAGATCTCCCCATCCCCCTCCGGTGCAAGAGGGTTGAGTGGAATCTCCTCATACTTTCTTCTCCCGACTGCCCCAAACAAATCAGTTTGTATATGGATATAACCTCAGCTGATCACCTTGATTAGCCTCTCTAAAGGCAATTCAGCCTCTAGCAGAATTGTTCACTCCGAACAATTGGAGTAGTTGAAAATATCAAACCTAATATTGACACGGGCTCTTTAAGCTTCTAAGCCCCTGTCAATACCTTTATTTGATGGAAATACAATGACGCTCGGTGCGCCTCATGCTGTCTCACTGCTGATTTCCCACCCTTTTACTCTTGAGTGGATACACACCCGGCAGCATTTTAAGCGCTCACCGCCTAAAACTTTCTTTAACAACCCGGGCGATGGCAGAGTTTCATCGGAGGTCGGGAGACTGGAGAATAGTCCTGGGCACGCACATGAGGAAAGAATGGAACAAGCAAATGCACCTTCGGGTCGGGAGTGGGAGGCAGTGTGTGGTAGTGGGAACAGTTATACTGCCCGCTCTTAAAACCCCTTGACCCTGACCTCCACCACAGTATCTCTCTGCATAGGGTTTTGTCTCTGTTGTGAAAAAAGCAGCATGAAGTGGACCGGCGTAGGGTGTGGAGTTGGAGTTAGGTTTGAATACTGGCTCTGCCATTAGCTGTGTGACTGGGCCAATTATTTACCCCAAGCGCCACCTTCTTCAACTTAAAACCGAGCACATGGTGGCAGTGTTTGGAGGATTAAAATCCACAGGATAATGCAGGAAAAGTGCCCAGACGCAGTGGGAGCTCAGCGAAGGCTGTTTCCCCTCTGCCCTCAGGACACAGAAGCAGTTGGGTTGATTTATCTGACGTCTCCTCCTGCTCTGATAGTTGATATAGTTCTACTTTAAAATGTGGTCTCTTATAATTCCTTGAATTGCTTCAATTTTGGGAAAAGTCAGAGTGTACAATGCATGTTCACATGCGGCGCTTTCTGGAGAGTCTGCCTTCTAAGTGTGGCCATTAAACAAAAATAAAGTATAACACTGGCATTTGCCGTCAAGGCAACCATGAATCTTAGAGCGCAACTCTGTCACTATCAGGAATTTCGAAATCTGTTAGTAGAAAAGCACATTTCAGTGGAATTACTGTTATACAATTGAGCACAAATATATAACCAATAGAGCTCTCAAGACAAGGAGAAATAAGTATGCTACAATGTATAAAATTTTATCAAGAGGCTTAAAGATATAATTTCCTTTGAAGGACACAAAAGACAATATTGAAAGAGGGATCATCCATTTGGTAGAAAATATACAGAGTAATAACTTATTACTCAAAAGCACAAAAAGGAGAATATTTGTTACTCTAGACCGGTCTTATTCCATAGCCTGTGGGTCCCACTGCTGGGTTGAGTTGCAACCAGCATTTAAAACAGCATGGCACGCTGTAAGGGTAATGTTTGGTGATGCTTGTGATACACACACACACACACACACACACACACACACACACACACCGACTCATGACGGAAAATGTATTTCATACTAAGGGACATGGTCAAAAAGTTTGAAAGCCATTGCTCTATATGACAGTATCTAGTGCAGTGTAATGATAAATGTATCCTGGGAAACAAAAAAGGATTTGTAGCTTAAATTCTTCTACAAAAAAAAGAAAAAATCTATCCAGCTTGTCATTTTCAGGTCATCATCTTTAAGTTAGTACTTAATGAAGCAATATGCATAAATACTTCTAAAAACAGATAGCTTTTGAAGAGTCCTGTTTGAGTATACAGAGTAGTATGTAGCACTCCGGTGGGGATATCACAAGTTTAGTTTTGAAAATTCCCTTACAGAAACCAATAAAATCTCTAGCCTTAATGACTCTTTAGCATTGCCTCAACACAGATTACCAGCCATGTTAAAAATCACTCAATTAAGGATTGTTCAGAACCCTAGCCTCCAAGTGAACGTTTTTAAAAAAATGAAAGAAACTAGCAAAATAAATGAACTCCCAGATGGTATCACAAAATGACACACATTATAAGCACAAAAGGAACAGGGAGTGAAATTATTTAGAGTATCTGACCAAGCAGATTGAGAGTGGCAAAAGGTATGACCCTGACAAAAGAGGCTTGCCCCATACACGTTACATTAGAAATTTGAAGATGGTTACCCATGAGTTATGCTGCAAATCTTCATTTGAAATGTTTTGTGCTCCGGGTGGATAATCTTAAAATGAAGTATGCTGTAAAACCATAGTAGGTGACCTTCTGAGTCCTTATATTCTAAATGAAAATCCCCATATGTTTGTATAATGGACTCTAGTCAGTATTTGGATTAATGTTCAATTTTGCCCAAACTACAACTTTTTATTTCAGAAAAATAAATAATAATATAATTTAAAAATAAATAAATAATGCCCTCCCCCCGCCGCCCCACCGATTTTAAAGCTACCACATTTGCTTACAATATTTTATGATTACGAATTCAACACTGTTTTTGTTTAGGTGAATACCACTAAACTAAGTGGGTGAGGTCCAGGACATTCACATTCAGTATTTTCAATAGCTTCGCTGAGATAAAATCTGCATCTCATCAAATTCACCAATGTAAGTGTACAATGAATGAGTTTAGTCAACTTAAGAGTTGTGCAGCCATCGCCACAATCCAGTTTTGGAACATTTCCCTCACCCTGAAAAGTTCCTTCATGCTCATTTGTGCTTAATCCCGACAGGGCCAGGACGGGAGTGAGACCAGTGAGGCATTTACCCCATGCACAAAATTTAGAGGGGTACCAAAATCTCACTAATCAAGATAAATAACATTTCAGTGCAATATTTTTAAGAAAATCAAGATTAATTAAAAAAACCCATGATGAACAAATATCAAAATTTTAAATGAAGACTGAATTTGCCCCTTGTGCTTGCTGTACTCAGCCCTGCCTGCCTCAGCCTAATCCTCACCCTTCTTAGCTTCACTCTGCTCCCTCTAAGTCCCTAGAGACTTTCTGTCTCTATGGATTTGCCTATCCTGGACAAACGGAACAATGCAATAAGGGACATTCAATAAATAGAATTAAATAAATGGAATCCTATACTATGTGGCCTTTTGTGTCTGGCTTCTTTCATGTAGCATCATGTTTTCAAAGTTCATCCATGTTGTAGCATATCAGTAGCTTGTTCTTTTTAATTGCCAAATAGTATTCCATTGGATGGATATGCCACATTGTGTTCATCCATTCACTTGTTGATGGACATGTGGGTTGTTTCCACTTTTTGGTTTTTATAAAGCTCCTATGAACATTTATAAGTCTTTGTGTGGATATAGGTTTTCTTTTCAGTAAATAAGTAGAATTGCTGTGTCATATTTTAAGTGTGTGTCTAACTATAAGAGTCTGCGGAACTGTCTTCCTATTTGGCGGTAGCATTTTGCATTCACCCTACTAATGGATGAGAGCTATAGTCATTCTGCATCCTCGCCACCACTTTTTTATTATAGCTGTTCTAGAGGATATATAGAGGTATCTCACTGTGATTTTAATTTGCTTTTCCCCAATGACTAATGATGTTCAGCATCTTTACATGTGATTATTAGCCATTTGTATATCTTCTTTGGGGAAAGGTCTATTCAAATATTTTGTCCGTCTTAAAAATTGGGTTGTTTTCTTTATAGTGAGTTGCAAGAAATCTTTATATATTCTGTATATAAGTCCTTTATCAGATGTATCATTTGCTAATATTTTCTCCCAGTCTGTGGCTTGTCTTTTCATTTTCTTAATTAAGATGTCTTTTGAAATGTGAAAGTTTTGAATTTTAATGAAGTCCAGTGTGTCAATTTTTAAAAAATGGATTGTTCTTTTTGTGTTTTGAAAACTCTTTGTCCAATCCGAGATCATATAGACTCCCCCTTAGGTTTTCTTTTTTTTTTTCCCCTCTTATGTTTTCTTTCCGTACTTTTATAGTTTTAGTTATAAAACTTGGGCGAGATACTACAATGAATAGTTCTAGGCAGTCTAAGAGTGAAATGAAAAAGGTAGGACAGTGCAAGGGGAAAGTAGGAGGGCTTTTAGGAAGAGTTCTATATTCTTTCAAATTTTTTCTAGATCCCATCTCTAGACAAATGAGAAAATGTTTTAGCTCACTTAAGGAGGAAATCATGTCTGATTGATCTGATCAAGATTTAGTATTAGCTTTATCCAAATAATATTAATTTTAGCTGATAATGCTACCTTTACCCAGAGTCCAAATGTTTGCTATGATAGATATAAGTATACAATACCATAGAAATGCATGAAGGACATTCAAAACAACACCAATAACACACTCACTTTATGGACGCAAGCAAACAAAATGGCTTGATGATAATTTGCTGTTGGATGGAATGTCAAATGAAAGAAATCTGGACTTGAGATGGGTGAATACCAGATGTACATGAATGGATCATGGCCACAGAGTGCAAGGAGGCATTGGGTATGACATGGAAACAAACCTTGGAGAAATATCACATCCTTGCTGCATAAAGGCACCCAAGGAAAACCAAAGACTGTTAAATATTCCAAATTCATTCGGAGGGTCAGGAGGGCTTTGCGGATCACGAGGTTCTTCACTGTTGTCCTCCAAGTGCCATTCATAGGGGCTGAATCTGCTGACTAGGAAAAGAACTACGCTGACTCCAATGTAAGCAAAGACGATGCACATCCAGATTTCATAAGCCAAGGGATCCAGAAATGAGAAGACGCCTGGTTTTGACTTCTGAGGCTTCTTTATCATGATGGAGATGCCCAGGCTCATAAATGGCTTTGAGAAATCTATGACTTCTTCACGGACCAGGGTTATAGTGAGTGGAGCAACCGCTATATCAGCCCTCTGGAAAAAAAAAAATTGACTTTTAGAGACAGTATTTCCATTAGTCATTTGCTACTTACTCTACCTCTTTGGTGGAAATATAAACTTTTGGATCCCTATAACCAACTGATTTGTCAGTGCTTTGTCAGAAAAGTAGTAGCGTTCGATGGGTTCTAAAACGCTCTAGCTCAGGGCTAAGTAAGAAGAGGGCACCGGTGGCCTTTTGTCCTTTGTGACCTATTGCTTAGGGCAACCAACTCATTTTTTTTCTTCAGTTAGTTTTGCTATCTTGCAACTCAACTTGTACTCCCTAAAGTGACAGATCACTGCTTAACTCTTTTAATTTTTTTTAAAGCTAGTTCTACACTTAACGTGGGGCTTGAACTCATGATCCTGAGATCAAGAGTCACATGCTCTACCGGCTGAGCCAGTCAGGTGCCCCAATCACTCCTTAACTCTTGTTTTCTTAAAGATTCATTTATTTGTTTGAGAGAGAGAGTGAGAGAGGGGTGGGGAGGGGCAGAGGGAGAGGGAGGGAGAGAATCTCAAACAGACTCTGTGCTGAGTGCAGAGCCTAACGCAGGTCTCAATCCCATGACCCCGAGATCATGACCTGAGCTGAAACCAAGAATCAGACGCTTAACCGACTGAGGCACCCAGGCGCCCCAACTCTTGTTTTTTTAATTTGAATTTGCATGCTCTTATGTCTTAGCTTCCTCACATAAACGGAAGTTCTTGAGAGGCAAGCATGTAGTCTAGACTCCTTATACGTGCCTCCCTCCCCACCATGAGTGGCAACACAGGACTACAGTCCTCAGTTTAATTCTTGAGTGTTTGCTATTATTCTTGAGTTATTTTCTCCAGAGAATGTCCATTAAAACATAGGTTCTTTAAAGGCAGGGACTCAATCTTCTGTTTGTTTTTTTTTGTTTTTTTTTTTTCAATCTGTCACTGCAGCACATCCTAAATAAAGAAACTCTGGATGCCTAGAAAATTAGCTGTTGACTATTGAATATAATCTATGCAAACATGAAAGAATTCTGCATGGGCAATAACAAGGGTAAAGCAGTTATTAGAATACATATTAATTTCTATAGGAAGCCATCATGTCTAGTGATAAATATCAGTGTAGCGCTCATGCGTATTGGATCAATAAAATAAATGTGTCAGTAGTGCCCTGCATAATGGGCTCAGGCAAAGGCGGGCTCAGGCAAAGGCAGGCAATGTTTTTATATTAATCCCATGAAAAAAGGCATTAGGAATTTCTTTTCTTTTCTTTCTGGCACTGGGAATTTCTGCACTTATTTCTTTGGTCTTCCACAATTGTTCCTCTACCCCAGTAGTAGGTTTAGTATACTTTAGTCTGGAGCCAGGCCTTAAAATACACACCGAGAAAAATGCTTCTAAGGAAAGCCTTTTGGATGGTATATCAGATATGAAGTAAAAACACCAATTTTGGTGGGCTTGGGCGGCTCAGTCAGTTAAGCGCCTGACTCTTGATTTTGCCTCAGGTCATGATCTCAGGGACAAGAGATCCAGCCCCGTGTCAGGCTTCATGCTGCGTGTGGAGCCTGCTTAAGATTCTCTCTCTGCCTCTCCCTCTACCCCTCCCCCTGCTTGCCCGCGCACGGGCACTCTCTCGCTCTCTCAAAACAAAAAACAAAAACACAAGGACCAATTTTGATAATTCTTTTTCTACATTAAATAGTTATACCTCAATATCCTTACCAGTGGGGAGAGGTGGAGGAAGAATGATGAAGTCTGAGATAGAGGATGTTTTAAAAGAAATGTTTTACTACCTTGAGTCCCATATGGTGACTCAAACTGATTAAAAAACATGTCTTAATTAATTTAAAGGGAAATTCAGATAATAAACAGCCAGCTAACATTTATTCAGTGCTTACTCTGTGTGTAAGCACCTCGTATATATTATCTTATTTAATTCTCTCAGCAAACTTAAGGATGGCACATAATCATTCCCATGTTAAAGAAGGAGAAACTGGGGTCTGGGATTAGAACCCTGGTCTTCAGATTTCAGAACTCACGTCCTTTTATTCTTTCAGGTTTTTATTTAAATTCTAGTTACTTAACATATAGTATAATATTTGTTTCAGGAGTGATTCATCACTTATATATAACACCCAGTGCTCATCACATCATGTGCCCTCCTTCATGGTCATCACCCATTTAGCCCATCCCCCACCCACCACCCCTCCATCAACCCTCAGTTTGTTCTTTAGAGTTAAGAGTCTCTTATGGTTTGCCTCCCTTTCTTATTTTTTTATTCCTTCCCCTATATTCATCTGTTTTGTTTCTTAAATTCCACATGAGTGAAATCATATGGTATTTGTCTTTCTCTGACTTATTTCACTTAGCGTAATACACTGTTGCTCCATCCATGTTGTTGCAAATGGCAAGATTTCATCCTTTTTTATGGCTGAGTAATATTCCATTATATATATATATATATATATATATATATATATATATATATATATATA